>NW_012147523.1:863110-907065 GCF_000956105.1 Propithecus coquereli | reverse complement strand
AACCAATAATGCCAATAATTATAATATAAGAAATAAAATAATTCAAGTAGCTACTTTTGGGCCGCATTGTGCTAAGCCCTTCACTGTCCCTTAGCTTGTCACACAGACCTTCACAAAATGGCTCTGTTTGCCTCTCCAGCCTGCTGGTTTTTATGCCTGCCACACTGAATTACCTTTGGGCTTCTTTGTATAAGTGGTTCCTTCTATGTACACACTCCCATCGCCACCCCACTCTGCCTTTCTTGATACATTCCTGGTCTGTTTCTCAAGGCACTGCTCAAAGCCACCTCCTCCCTGAAGCCCTCCTGACTATGCTACTCCCCTAAGCAGAGTATGTCTTCCCATTTCAGTTGCCTCACCTTGGCCATCCTTCAGTGGAGAGCTTAGGGAATGGTAAGACAATTTCCTATTAAAGAACCTTTCTCCACATAAGAATGAGTCCTTCTCTCTATTTCTAGTGCTTAGCAAAGTGCCTGGTAGTGGGTATTTGAGGCAGGCAGGCAATCAGGAAGAAAAAAAGGAAGGAAGGAAGCAAGCAAAGTAAGAAGGAAGGAAGGAGAGAAGGGAGGGAGTGATGGGAGGGAGGGAAGGAGGGATTCAAATTATTGATGGGAACCCACAGTTAATACTGGATTATGGCATAACTTGTGCAGGAAGGTTGTCAGCGTTTCTGGAAACGAAGACTTACTTGCTAAGAGTGTAGCCCACTCCTACCACCTCAATTGAATTGAATTTTCTGAGTGTCAATTTCACAGCAAGAGGTCAGTCCAACAGACTCTGTTGAGACAGCTTCCCCTCATGTCAACACACAAAGCCTGTCCCCATCTGTGGGGACACTGAGGCTCCCAAGACCACCCACCAGTGATTCCTAATCCCGCCCAGCTACAGTGAGTGCACCTGCCCTTTAAGCCAACCAGGAGAGGCCATGGAAGGAACCCCCCCACCTCGCTCCCTCCATCCATCAGCCTCGCCCCCTGCAGAGGCCACTGCCTTCTCTCCACACCACCAAATGCCAAGCCATTGATTGACTGCAACACTCAATTTCAACCCAGCAGAGGACCTGGCAGGCCTTTGATCAATATTTTCCACAACAGACCACTTCCCTATGATAAATGGACTAGTTGAGAAGAGGAACAGATTAACCTTTCAGCGCAGGTGGCAGGCAGCAACCAGGAAAAAGATGGCTCAATTCTATCGGGAAGAGAGGATGGGGTCTATTTCCAGAGCTCCCCGCGACCATATTTCAGCCGTGGAGAAGCGTGAATGAGAAGGCTTATTCCTAAAGCGTCTCGGAGATTTCCCTCCCACCAGGGCCAACCAGGCTGTGCATCTTCGCCGCCACCCCCTACCTGTGTTTGGCTCAAAGGAAGCAACCATGGAAGAAAAGGTAACAGAGGACGCAGGTGGGATGATATACAGATGCCCAGGCAGCTGATGGATGGGGACGGCGAGGAGGAGTGGTGGGCAGCCTGTGAGCACAGGGAAGATGAAAGTCTCCAAGAAGAGTTCTGTGCCTGCCATAAATCCTCCCCGCTGACAAACAGCGCGGGAACGAGGTAATTCGCCACAGTGAGGGAGGCGGCTGCATCAGAGATGCTATAGCCCCACAGGTGGCAGGGAGGGGCACCCAGGGAACAGGAGGAAAAGTGCTGAGGGATGAAGGGTCGTGCCAGGCAGCCTAGGGAGACAGAGGCTCCTTCAGGTGTCGGACAGGGGCCCTGAGGCGCCCCGTAGCTGCAGCACAGGGAAATCATGGTGAGCATGGTCATTCATTTAAAGATTGTTTGGTAGACGGGGAAACGTAGTAAGATTTAGACTCTGTCTCCATGTTGTTTAAATAATAATACTTGCTGTCATGACTGACAATGACCGAGCATCTCCTATGGGCCAGGTACTCAGCTTTCTAGGCATTATATGCTTTTGTTCTCATAACACCCACATCCTCCTTTTACAGATGAGGAAACTGACACTTAGAGACATTAAACAATTTTCCTGAGAACACACAACTGAGTGAGGAGGCCAGAAGCCAGCCCCAGGCCGTGTGACCGCGAAGTCCGATTTATCTTTAGTTTTATTTTTGTTTCTAACCACTTGGGAACACAGTTTCTCATTGATTAGTGTTGTTTGGAGGAAAGCATAAAGTTCTGGGGGTGGAGAGTGGTTCCTAGGGGAGAGAGCTCACATCTGGTCAGAGGGGGAAGGAGAGCTTCCTGGAGGAGGGGACAGTTCAGTGTGGTCTGGAAGGACAGGTTGGATGTGAACAGGTGGTGTTGGAGGTTACAGTACCGCCGGGTATGAGAATTTCATCGGAAATGTCACTGTCCCTTTGAACACCCTCCAAGGACCTGGTTGGCAGGTTAATTTCATGTCTCAACTTGACTGTGCCTTATTTCTGGGTTCCCCTGTGACAGCGTTTCAGGATGAGATTAGCATTTGAATCAGTGGACTCAGTTAAGGCGGATCGCCCTCCCCAGTGTGGATGGGCATTACTCAATCCACTGAGGGCCTGGATAGAACAACAAAGTAGAGGAAGGAAGACTTTGTACCTTTTGCTCCTGTCCACCTGCTGAGCTGGGACATCAGTCTTCTCCTGCCCTTGAACTGGGACCTGCAACATCAGCTGGTCCCCAGGCCTTGAGACTCGGGCTGGAACAGCACCACTGGCTTTCCCGGGCCTCCAGCTTGCAGAAGGCAGATCATGGGACTTCTCAGCCTCACGTGAGCCACTTCCTCATAATACAGCCACACTATAGGCCCTTTGACACAAGGGCAGCCTCCTCCGTTAGCTGGTGGACTGGGAACAAAACAGATAAAAGGAGCGGGTACGTCTTAGAGTTAAAGAGGGATCTCAGTGAAATTAAGATAGCTTTGAGGCAGATGCCTACACGCTGTCCCAAACCACAAGATCTTCTCCCATGGGAGCACCAAGAGAACCACAAACACAAAGAATAGAGAAAAACAGGAATCAGAGCGCACCGTGGGATAAATCGGACGTAAACCTAAAACGCCCGAGCAGCTCGTGAGGATAAACTAGCTGAGCGTGTAGTTTAGATCTGTCGTCTTTAGGGGTCCCCCTCTTCCCCTCACCTAAGCCCAAATAATGCACAAGCTGGCCATCACGTGGGACAGCAGATCCAAGGGGTGAGAGTGCACACAAGCAGAACAACAGAGAGAGAGAGCGCGTGCTCTGGGCAGACCTTCTCCCGGGTAGGACTGTGTTTTAGGACTCACATTCTAGGAGGAGTAGAAGGCAGAAACAAGCTTCAGAGAGACTTGCATCGATTACCTTCTATCCCACCCACTAATGAACTTGGCCCAGCCACAGCCCTAGACCAGGACCTGATCCGATTGGAAATGTCTCCTTCTAAGAGACGGCAGGACGGTGTGAAGAGCAAGTTCAAATGCGAGGACAGATAGAGACCGCAGTAAGCGATGTTGCAAGTATGAGGCTTCTACCGCTGCTGGAACAAATTACCAAACTTAGTGGGTTAAAATCACACAATTTATTACCGTTCTGAAGGTCAGAAGTCCGACATGGGCCTCACTGGGCTAAAATCGTAGTGTCAGCAGGGCCGTGTTCCTTCTAGAGGCTCTGGGGGACTCTGTTCCCTCGCCATTTCCGGCCTCTAGAGGCTGCCCACATCCCTGAGCTCACGGCCCCTTCCTCCATCTTCAAAGGCAGCAACCTCGGGCCAAGTCCTTCTCTCGCTGCCGGCACTCTGGTTCTCTCTCCTGCCTCCCTCTTCTACTTAGAAGGACCCTCGGGATGACATTGGGTCCCCCTGGATAATCCAGGATAATGTCACTTCACAGTCAGCTGGAAAGGAACCTTAATTCCATCTTAACCCTCAATCCCCCTTTGCCACGCAGCATAACATATTCACAGGTCCCAGGGATTAGGACGGGGATATCTTCGAGAGGCCTTTGTTCCGCCGATCACTTTTCCCAGCCCGCAAAACAGAAATTTCAGCGCTTTTGCTCCCTGCCATCCCTGGGGCAATGATGGGTAAAACAGAAGGTCAGGGAACCTTTTCCAGATCTTGAAGTAAATGACTTTGACGTTCACAAGTAGAAGGAACTGACTCAGTGGAGAACGGTGACCTAAGCACCACTCTTAACCAAGAGCAAAACTCGGGGCAAGCTACTGAAAATCCCTCACAGATCTTTATTTCCTCATCCGCAAAATGACAACAACCAACCCCACAGGGTGGCGGCGAGAGTTAAATGACACAAACGTACACGCGAATGAATAGGAATCTCAGAGCGGGCTTTCCCCGAGAGTTGCGCCGCCCTCATCTTGCCTGTTTTTCGCTCTCTACACATCATTACATTTCCCAGTCGTTCCTTTTCACAAGCCGCTAAAAGCAAAATAATCACTTCTACCTTTAGTTCCAGGACATTCATTGCCTTGTGTACTCCATGCGATTTTTGAAATCACAAGCTAATTAAATACCACAGCAAAGGGCTACAAGTAGATTAAACATTGATGTGAGCATCTATCGATCGGTGTATTTCCTTGACTCTTGGTGTAATGTATCAATAACATGAAATAATCTCTTAATAAAATTTCCTCATCGTGGTACCGCTCTCCTTTTTTGTTCGCTCTTCCTGAAAATATGATTGCATAGGAAATAAACACTCTTTCTAAATGGCTATCGATACATGTCAAATAGGATGAAAAGGACAGAGAGTGGGCAGGCGACCTCTGCAGCACACTGTTTTATGGCCGTTTGATTGTATTGCAGTCAAAATAAATTCAGGCGAACTAACCTAGACAGCACTAATTCAGGATGTGTGGCTGTTTGGGTTATTTTTTGTTTGTTTGTTTAATTTGGAACAGGATCTGGCCGTTCAGTTCAGTAAGAATTCAAAAAACTTTTACTCAATGTCTAATTACAATAGCGAACATGTATTGAATTGTTTCTCCGTGTCAGACACTGTGCCAAGCCAGGTTAGCACCCAGTGACTCATACAGTCCGCTATGGTTCGAAAATTTGTCTCCTCCAAGGGGCTTCCCCCTCCCATCACAGGTCCAGACTTCTAGAAGCTCAGGGGATGGGCCTGGGGGAGCACCCATGGGCTCCCTGTCCAGGGCTGCCTTGAGTCTCCGCTCCTAGCATTCCGACACAGCACTTCTTGGCAGCCCCAGCTATGGCTCAAGTGGCCCCAGATGAGGCTTGGGCAATCACTCAGGAGGACCCAAGCAACAAGCCTTGGTGACATCCAAGAAGTCCTCATTCTGCAGGCACGCAGAGTTGGGTTATGGGGCCAAAGCAGCCTCCAGCTGGATTTCAAAGGATGCCATGGACAGCCTGGGGGCCCGGGCAGAGACTTGTGTCAGGAGCAGAGCTATCTCAGAGAGCCCCCAATAAGGCAATGCCCAGCAGAACTGTGGGCTCAGACCTGCTACAGAGAGTCCCCGCTAGGCCAGCAGAACAATGAGGGTGGGGCCACCGCCAAGACCCCGGAACTGTAGATATAAACCTGCAACATGAGCCTAGGAGAGCTGCAGACACAAGACTGCAACCTGTGAGAGCCACTGGGTGGATTGGGCCCAGCAAAGCCATAGAACCAGGGCTTCCCGAGGCCCTGGGGGCCCAACCCCTACCCCAGTGTGGGACTTGGAGTCATAGTCTATTCTGGAGGCTTAAGATTTAATGTTGTTCGCCCTGTTGGGCTTTGAATTACTTGAGATCTCTCACCTTTTCTTCTTGTCTTTCTCCCTTGTGAAACAGGAATGTCTATCCTATGCCTGTCCTGCCACTGTTATTTGGAAGCAGATAACTTATCTGATCTCACAGCCTCACAGCTAGAAGGAAATTTGCCTTACGATGAATCAGGATTTCAGTCCCACCGTATCTGATTTAGATGGTACTCAGACAAGACTCTGGGCTTCAGACTTCTGAGTTGATGCTGGAACAAGTTAAGACTCTGGGGGGCTATTGGAATGGAATGAATGTATTTTGTACATGAAAGAACATGATTTTGCAGGGGCCAGGGGTGGGATGCTATGGTTGAATATTTGTTCCCTCTCAAACTCACGTTGAAATTTTTTGAAATTTCATTGCCATTGGAAGGTGAACCTTAAGATGTGTTTAGGTCATGAGGGCTCCACCTTCGTGAATGGACCAATGCCATTATTGTGGGAGTGGGCTGGGCCCCTCTTGCACTCTCTCTCTCTTTCTCTCTCACCCTCTTTCCCCTTCCCCCATGTGTTGTGACTCGGCAAGAAAGCCCTCACTAGATGCCCACTCCTTACTCTTGGACTTCCCAGCCTACAGAACTGTAAGCCAATACATTTCTGTTTATTACAAATTACCCAGCCTGTGGTATTCTGTTATAGCAGCACAAAGTGCACTAAGACATACTCCTTCCAACAATCCTACGACATAGGTCCTAGTGTTATGTCACACTATGGGAGAAGAAACAGAGGCTTGGAGAAATGAAGACTCATGCTCAGGGTCACACAAGTAGTAACTGGTAGCAGCTAGACTTTAATCCACATTTGCCTGACTGTGGAGTTGCCTTCTTAGCTGCTACGCAAGTCTACCTGCTTCATGCCAGACCCTATGCTAGGAGTTTAAGATATAATCATGAATATTAACAGTAGGGAGTCCTTGCCCTAGAAAAAACTGAAACCATAATGGGCTGACCTTGATATCTGTACTTCAAAAGATGTGTATTTTTTTAATGAGTTACATGGTTCCAAATTTTAAAAATACAAAAAGATATACAGTGAAGAAAGAATAACTCACCCTTTCATTCTTATCCCCCAGTCCTAGTTAGTCACCTTCCCATTAAATCATAGTTCACTGGTATCTTTGCCCTTTCTGAAACAATAAACACTTTCAAAGCAAAAGGAACATGGAAATCAGATTAAAAGAAGGTGTTTCATGTTCTGTCCCCACCGTGCTCTATCAATGCTGAGCAGAGAAAGATCACGTTGAAAGCCAGCAGTCGAACTACTTGGTCAAGCCAAAGAACACAGGTAAAGCATCCAATGCAAGTCCAAAGGAACAGAAGATGAGGTCTATTGGTCAGGGTGGGCTACCTGCTATAAAGCATTTCTGAAATCTTGGTTTATTTCTCATATCACACGTGGATCAGCAGAAGGATCTCCTCCACGCAGTCATTCAGGGACTCAGGCTGCTTCCATACTGTAGCTTTTTCTTCCTCTAGACCCTTGGAATCCTCCTACTCCTGCAGCAAGTAGCTTCCCAGAGAGTGCCCTGGGTATTGGGCATTTAGGTGTATTATGGTTGTTGTTCTACTTACGTAGAACTGCAAGAGAAATCTTTGTACATATCTTTTTTCCCGCCATTTGTGGATTTCTCTCCTGAGGATATATTCTGTGAGTTTTGCTGGGTGTAAGAAAGGGGGAAGCATACACCTACTGGATGTTGTTGATGTATTGTCATGTTATCTCCAGAAATGCTGGGTCTTCCTTCCACCAAGTGTCAATAAGTTTCTCTTTCCCACAAATCTTTTTCAAATGTGAAAATGTATCCTCAATATGTGAGTATTGAGTGTACTCAAATGTGAGTATTGCCTTTTTATTATATTTCCTAATTACTTACACCAGGACTAGTCACTGAATAATTCATCCTCTGCTTGCTAACCAACATTGTCATTTTTATCAACAGGATGCATGGATGAGAAAACAGATCCAAAGAGTTAATGACAAAAAAGCAGAAATCTCCCACCTCACTGCTCTGCATTCAAAGTGCAATGATCCATGGACACCTCTTAAATCACCATGGTTTTATTTCTTCTGATGATCACCACCATAACATGCTTATGGTACCCAGACACTTCTATTCATAACATGCCATATTTAGAATACACTTATTGTCACCTTGGCACCAAATGGTATAGTTCATATCGCATGTGCTATATCATCTCCTTCTCCTCCTAAGCCATCCACGTTTCAGAGTTACATTATTCTTTCTTGTTCTTCTATTGGCTATATTTTTTTAACTTTTTGCTGGGAAATAATTCCAAATTTACAGAAAAGTTGTAAAAATGGTCAAAGGAATCTGTTTACTCTTCACCCAGATTCCCCGAATCACATTCCAATTCTTTCTAAATATATAAATATTCTCACATATGTAGATACAAATAAGGAGATATATATATATATATGTTACTATTATTTATTAGTTTCTGAACTGTTTGAAATGAGTTGCAAATATAATGCCCCATTACTTCTAAATACTTCTGTGGATATTTCCCGAAAACCAGGACATCCTCTTATATAACCATAGTACAATGATCAAAAGCAAGAAATTACATTGATACAACACTCTAATCTACAGACCTTATTCAAATTTCACCAACTGCCCACTACTATCTTTTATAACGCAATCAAAAATAATTGGCTGCCTTTTAAATAATAAATATAGATCGTCATCTCTTGTTGCATTTGCTTTATTCATGTCATCTTTTATATCCCTTAATAAATGTAGTGGTTTTCTTGTTGTAGGTCCCGTACAATGCTGGTAAAGTATATTCCTAGGTATTTTAATTTGTTTTTGCAGCCATTATTGTGAATAGTCTCTATTAATCTTTTATATTGTACCTTACTGAACTCTTATATTATTAATAGTTCAAAACATGTTTTACTCAATTTTCTAAGTAGACAGCCATATTATCTGCAAATAATGATAATTGCATTGCTTTCCATCTAAAAATTTAACTTATTTCTTTATCTTGTCTTTCTGTACTGGCCACAACATCCGGAATATGAATTGTTCCAATTAAGTTTCTAAACTTTTTATTTAGAATAATTAGAGATCCACAGGAAAATGCAAAGAACTATACCGGGAGACCCCATGCATTCTTCACCCTGCACCCCCGTGTTGCCAATCTTTCCTTACTGCAGGACAACAACAAAATCAGGAAATTGGCATTGGCACAATCCAGATAGTAATTCAGTTTTTACCATTTACCCATTTACTCGTGTGTGTGTGTGTGCGTTTCATTCTATGTAATTTCATACATGTGTAGCTTCATATAACTAACATTATAATCCATTTATTTTTTAAAATGAGTAAAAGGAAAATAGAAATCAAGCTGGAGGCCTTTCCAAAGATATATCAAAACATTTTGTAAGGGTGTCCAATCAGCCCCAGAAATTTAGAAAGTCTTGAGGCAAATACGTGCAGTTTCTTAATAGGTGACTTCTGCCCAAATTAATGCAAACTCCATGAATAAACTCATCCAACCAAAGTCTAAGATAAGAAAATAAAATAATGCCATCTTACCCCTACTACAAAGCAACATGTAGAATTGGGTGAATTTTACTGAGCAAAGTTCAAGGGCAGAAAAGCAAGACATAAGAGGCATTTGGTATAGCATCCCACAGCGGAACTGTGGGAGAGGAAGTCTTAAAGTCTTATCTTCACTTTTGCTGTGGGCTTTGCATTCTTACTCATCAGTCCTGCCTTTCCTTCTCCCACCTTTTCCACCCTAAGTCTCCACTGCTGTGAGGTAGAACATAGCAAATGGGCTGCTAAAACAAGCATGTGCAGTGGCATATAAAGGACACAGATCTTCCAGGCAAAAATTTTAACCTGAATCTCATTGAGCCTTTAAGTCTAACTTCCAGTTTCTAAGAACTACAAAGGACAGAGGAACAAGTTAAAGGCCACCACAAGGAAGTATGTAGAGAAATCCAAAATGTGGGTCATTTTTCAAGATAATAGGGGAGATGCTGTTCTAGATTAAAAGGAAAAGAAAAACCAAGTGGGGGCAGCCACAGCTCAGAGGAACCTAAGGAGACATGATGACGAAAAGTTAAGTGGGTCCCTGGGTGAGATCACAGGACAGAGAAAGGACATAAGGTAAAAACTAACAAACTCTGAATGAAAAATAGACTCTAGCTAATAATGACATATCGACATTAATTCATTAATTATGACAAAATGCCATATTAATGCAGAATTTTATTAATAATAATAGGAGAAACAATATGGGGTATATGAGAGCTGTCTATGCTATCTTCCCAATTTTTCTGTAAATCTAAAACTATTCTAAAATAAAGAGGTTATTAAAAAACAAATGCACACAGTTGGGAAATGTTTGACGTGAACTCGATATTAAATATTAGAGGATAAGCATTATTTTATTAGATGGGATGAAGATGTTGAGTTATGAGGACAGTGTCCTTACTTTCTGGGGATGCATGCTCTAAGTATTTCGTAAAAAAAAAAAAAATAGGAAAGTGTTCATTGTTTTAGATGTGAGAGGAACATTGTGATTATATTTTTAAAAGAATTGCTATCTTTCAGAGATGCAGACTGAAATATTTACAGATGAAATGACATAATTTCTGAGATTTGCTTCAAAAACAATCCAGGTGTGGGGTAGAAGATGTATGGAGTGATGGAAAGAACAAATGAAATAAGATTGCCCACAAATGAGGATGCTGAAGCTAGATTGGATTCACTTTACCTGTCTCTCTGCTTTTATATATAGTTGATACTTTACAAAATAAAATGCTTAAATAGTGGGTCAGCAAATAGAAAGAAAAGACAACACACACAAAAAAGGCCAAACATTTAAAAGTTGTTGCATCCAGTTGTCCAGTTGTAGATATATTTTATTCAATAGTACTATTGCTTCTAATTTATGCATATTTGATCATTTTCATAAAAGATTAGAAATGAATGACTGCATGAGTGAATAAGTAAAATAATTAACACAAAATTCAGGAAAGCTGTACCTTGCACAGAGAAGAGGAGAAATGGAATCAGAGAGAAGCACACAGAACTACTAAGTTGTGAGAAAAAGTCTATTAATATTTCTTAAGAAGGGTGGGGCACTCACAGATACTCATTTTATTAATGGGGCCCATAAACTGTGAATGGATGCTCAATTCACCTCTATTTATGACACAAAAATAAATTACAAAAACACTTTTTGTGTTGTTTTAAGATTAGAGAGTGTTAGAGAGGGTTTGAGATCTCCCCTGCAAAATCTTTGCCTTGGCACTGAGCTCCTAGGGAGTTTCCATTTATACGTCCTGCCTTAAATCAGGGCTGGCTCAGAGACTAGCTGTGGGAGCTGACTCACACTTCTACCTGCTTTTCTGGAAGAAGATGAAACAGAGTTATTGGTGGTGGGAGTTAAAGAGAACTAACCAAGGAAAGGAATAAACATCACAGACATCATACTCTCAAGTGTGTGATTGTCCTTCCCTTCCTTTCTTCCTTCTTCTCTTTCTTTTTCTCTTTCTTTCAAGACGAAGTTAAATTTCAAAAATCCCCAGCCAGCTTTACATCCTCCTGAGAGGAAAGGTTTAACTCTTATTCATTTTGAGGGTACTTAACAGAAACGCGTCTTTCACATAAAGCGTGAAAATCCCCTGAGAGCAGCCAGCCTCCCTTGAGGTGCCCAAGCAGAGAACATGTGGCCCAGAGAATGTGACCCAACAAAAGGCTGAAACAGGTCAGCCATGGAGGAGACAAAGGGACAGAGAGGCACAGGAAGTCCAAGAACCAGGGAGCTCTGGCCACACCTGGGACCAGCCTCCAACAACATAAATGAGTACCCACCAGAGGAACGTTGACTTATGCTTGCTGTGTGACTTCTGGCCAGTCACTACCTCTCTCTGAGTGACAGTTTTCTCTCTAGTAAATTGGACTAAGTCAGGTGCTGCAAACTTTCCAGGCAGAGAAAGTAAACAAGTAAAGTGGACTGGGGCCGGGTTTGGGGGACGGCTGTGAACTGTAATAGAGAACACTGATCTATATGGGAGTCAGGACTCAGGCAGGAATGAACACCCATTATGGCCAGAGCCTCCATTTTTTTCCTGAAGAAAATGAAAGTCTGATATTTGAAAGTGACATCTCCCTATTTTCAAATGGTGGCCATTAATTCAATCTAAAAAGAAAACAACAGCAACAACCAAGGAGAAAACAACAGCAAACCCATAGTGCAGCTCCAAACTAAAATCGTCTGTGAGTTGAAAATGGGATTCAGCTTGCAAACCACCATTTTCCAATCTCTGTTTTACATAATATTTAAAGAACCTCTCCAGCTTTAACAATCTATGTTAAAATAGTTTGAGGCCGGGCGCGGTGGCTCACGCCTGTAATCCTAGCACTCTGGGAGGCCGAGGTGGGCAGATTGTTTGGGCTCAGGAGTTCGAAACCAGCCTGAGCAAGAGCGAGACCCCATCTCTACTAAAAATAGAAAGAAATTAATTGGACAACTAAAAATATATAGAAAAAATTAGCCGGGCATGGTGGCGCATGCCTGTAGTCCCAGCTACTCGGGAGGCTGAGGCAGGAGGATCGCTTGAGCCCAGGAGTTTGAGGTTGCTGTGAGCTAGGCTGACGCCACGGCACTCACTCTAGCCCGGGCCACAGAGTGAGACTCTGTCTCAAAAAAAAAAAAAAAAAAAACAGTTTGACTTAGGGGTTAAGGAGATAGTCTTTAGAGTCAGAAAGAACTTGGTTCAAACCAAGTTCAAGCTCTTTCTCTTTCTGGAAGCCCTCTGAGCTTCAGTGTTCTCCCTGACATGGTGTATCTGCAAGGATGGAACGAGAAAATACGCACAGGATGTCACCCGCAGCGCCAGGCACAGAGTATGTGCTCAGTAAGTGGCAATCATTAGAATTCTCTGCCCTCACCAGGATATGTTAGCCGCATACTTTTAAATCCAGATGACGCTAAGCAAATAAATAATTGAATGAACTTCTGGTTGCATGGGTTCCCCAGGGAAGCACAGCAGGAAATTCCATTGAGCAAACCTCAGCCAACACACAGATGATGCGGAGTTTCATGACAGCTACTGCAGGTGACAGGCTGCTTTTAAGTGCATCTCCTGGATCCCTAAGTCTGGGGACCTAGAGGATCCGAGGCCCTGTGGGTAAGAAATGGAAATGATGCCAAGTTTCTCCACTGTCAGGTTAGTATATGTTCCCTTCCCATAGTTTATTCTTGGGAAGTAAACCACTCTTGTTGGGGGGCGGCAAGACAAGGAAGATTAAGCAGCTCCTCCTGGAGCGGGAGAATCTATACATATTAAATGTAAGCAACAAATAAAAATAATAATAATAATAAAATAAATGTAAGTAACAGTCTTTCTTTCCTGCGTGGCACCGTACAGAAGTGGAAATGGAGGCCCAAGAGGGTTGAGCCACTTGCCCGAGATGGCTAAGTTTACAGTTAACAGAGCTTACGTTCAGTCCTCCACCTCTCTGCCCCCAAAGCCCATCTTCTTTCCATGCGTGGGGTGCCAGCCGGGACCAGCACTGCCTTCACCCCTTTTTCTGGCTTTGGTTTCCTTCTTGGAAAACCATGAATCTTTGAGGACATAAATCTTTGCCATCTCCTTCCGGTCTAAAATGGTTAGTTTCTATCATTGACAGTGTGACTTAAATCCCTGACACATGAGAACAACCCGGCCACATCTTTCTCAGAATCTCTGTATCCCTGTAGTCACTACACCTGAGTAAGAAATGAATCACCCTTGTTTCTGGGTACTGGTGAAATCTTGTGGGGGCAACAGTCATCATCACTGCTCTACAACTCAGCAAGGTACAAAATGTACTTACGCAGCCCCTGACACCCTAAGAAGTAAAATGCACGGGAAAGGATAGAAAAAGTTGTTTTTATTACTACCTAGAACTTCATGGAAACAGCAGTGTGTTCCTAGACTCTGTCTTTCCAACAAGGACATATTTACAATTAATTAATCTTGACAATGCATTTTAGATACTTTACTGATCAGGACCTTCTTAATCACAAGGGTTTAAAATCCAACCTAAGTTTACTCTAGCAAAATAAAAATAATATATATATATATATATATGTATATATAAATAGAAGGTATCATTCATTCCATTTAACTGAAAAGTCTAGTTTAGTTGTTTTAGACGTGGCTGGATCCAGGAGCTCCAAAGACATTGTTAGGATTCTTCCTTCCCATTTTTAAATTTTGAATCTTGGGTGTTGGCTCCAGTCTCAGGCAGACTCTCCCTAAGTTGACATGGTACTTCCAGCTGCTCTAGGCTTATTGCAATATCAGAAGAAAAATAAATGCCTCTGTGTTCATCATTCCAGCAAAAGTTTCAATTCTAGCCTGGATCGGCCATGCCAAAATGTGATCACAAACTGTATCAATTATCTACTGCCACAAAAAGATCAAGCAACAAAGCTTCAGTGGCATTTAAACGTAAACATGTTCTTCATGCAGCTAGGGTTGGCTAGGGGTCAGCTTGGGGCTCTGCGATCTCTTGGGTGGTCTCACTCACATATCTGGGGGTCGGCTGCCTACCAGCCGAGGCAACTGCAGTGCCGCGGCTCTGTTCCACACGTCTCTCCTCCTCCTGCAGGCTGGCCCTGCACGCTCCCACGGCGATGGCAGAGGTCCAACAGTGGCAGGTGGGGACACACCAGGCTCAGCAGCACAGTGACTCACCGTCACTTCTACCACATACAATTGACAGCCCTGATGTCAGGAACAGAGAAAGAGATTCCCCCCATTTCTAGGAGAGAGAAATGCAATGGCATTTATGGAGGGAGGGGTGAAGAATTAGCGACACAAATGCGATCCATCTGACCCCACCAAACTCCCACTGGACTGGCACATGTGCCCGTCTCTGAGTCAGGATATGAGAATTGACTTCTTTTGAGAGGGTGAGTGGAATAGGGCCCTTCCGCAGAGGAACACTGTGGTGCAGAACCAACTGTGATATCCCTAAACCCACTCCACAGAGACGGAAAGAGGCACAACCAAGACTTGATTTGGGGGGCTGCAGTTAGAAGCTGGCCAGGTCGTGTTTGGAGCCCAGACCTGTCTTCTACCAAAGCCAATTCGTTTCATGTTCCGTCTCACCTTCTCCCGAGAGCCTTTCACTACTACAAATGCTTTGGCTTTGACAATTTTTTTAAATTCCATTTGAACATCCTATTAAGGTGAACTATCTTTCCTGTCTTCTACATATTATTTCATTTTGTCATTGAAAAAATTTTAGCTAAAGCTGATGTACACATTATATATTCTTTGCCATTTTTTAAAAAAGACAACTCTTTAGTTTAATGTATCCCATCATGTTACCACATTGATTTTAAGTGGGAACTTGGGAGTCTTGTTGTCAGGGAGTTACAAAGACTCAGTCCTCCAACCTGTAAACAGAGGTGGCAGTATCATCTTCCCCTTGGTGAAGTTTGTGCCTGGGCTATTTGGAGACACTTGGCAAAGATGTCAAGGCTTCCTTGCCATATTCCTGGGAATCAATCCTCCACAACGGGCAGTGGCTTCCTGAAGCCTGCAAAAGCCTCCTAAAGAGACAACTTGAATTCATTCCTGCACCTGAGCCTGTGTTCAGATGGGAGCTGATATCGAAGGGTTTGGCAGCATCTAATCTCTGCAGTAAATTCTCCTAAGGGCTGAAATCTCTTTTCCTGCAGGAAGCTGGGAGAAGCTTCTTGAATGGCCTGTGCTGTGGCTGCTGGGAGGAGAATGGGGGAGGACACATGTGGATCCCTCCCCCAGCCCCAGGGAATCAGAGCTGGGACCTAAATTTCATCAGAACAGTTTCCAAGAGCAGCAGTTATGCGCCAGCAATATTTCAACCCAAAAAGCAGTTCCACGAGGGGCCCAAGGAGGCTAAGGACACCTCTGTTCCTACACACTGGGAAAAGATGAGCTCAGGCTCCTGTTTTCCATGGAATGTTGACCCTGTGCTCTTCTAGGAATTGCAGAACTGATTTGCTTTTATCCACTCAGCAAGTTTTTATTGAGCACCTACTAAGTGCCAAGCACTAAAACACCACAATGGGCAAGACAGAGAAGACCCCTGCCCTCGTGGTGCTGGGGATCTTGTCAGCCCCACAAGGAAGAAAGTACGGAGTGTGGCTAGATGTTCATGACCAGGGAAGGAAAAGTAAACCGTGGGACTCGGAGGAAATCTGGAGGTCACTGGTGAAGTCTGCAGGCAGGACAAAGGATCACAAGTGGTGGTCATGGTTATAATAGCCTGGAGCTGACCAGGGCCTGGAAATCGCTGGACGAGGCCCAGGGCTAGAATGAGTCTCATTTACGTGTTTGGCAAATACCTCCTGAGCATCTTTTTTGTGTTGAGCATTAGTAGGCATCGGGAATACAACAGGGACCAAGATGGGCCTGGCCACTGCCCTCAGAGAGGAGGACAGGTTAGTGAGGTCTATAGGGAAGGAAGCCAGCAATTTCAACGCAGGTGGGTGGCTGGGACAGCACGGGGCTCTGGGAGCAGGGGAGGGGGAGGCTGGGGGGAATAAAGCGCAGGGAGTGAGGAGGGCGGTATCCCTGGCTGACGCGGAGCAAGAAGGGCACATTGAAATTCCAGCTCAAAGTTCGTCCAGCTGGACAAAGAACACATGTTGAGAGATGAAGAACTGAGCAGGGGCCAGATAAGAAAGATCTTTTGCACTTTACCAAGGAGTTTAGACTTCGTCCTTGGGTCAGTGGGAGATGACAGGGAAGGGGGATTTTAAACAGGTGTGTGACACGGCCAGATTTGCAGTTCAGAAGGATCTGTACGCACTTAGAGTGCCCAGTGGATGAGAGCTGGGCAGGACTGGAGGTGGGGGCCAGGTCAAGGAGGCTGGAGGCCTCTCTGGGGGAGCTGCGGGGAAGCAGGAAGCCCGTGACCCACACAGCAGTGGTTTTAGATGGTGCGATGCAGAGCTCTAGGGGAGACGTCTCCATGGGCATCCCTGGAGGGACAGAAAGGAGAGGAATCCGGGGGCTGGAGGGTGAGGATGGTGCTTGGGACTGAGCAGTGCAGCTCTTAGCTCCCTGCTGTCCCTTCAACCGGAAGGCCTTGACTTTGGTCTCTCTTATGTAAGATTGTGTTGGGAGAAAAGATTCGACTATTAAAGAAAAATGGTTTGAGACAGAACAAACAAAAGGGTGGATTGGGAGATTCTTCAGGGCCCTGCCACCTTGATCTTGGGGTTCCGTGAATCAGAATTGCCCAGTGAGGCACTGTCTGGGCTCCTGGACACCGCACAGGGAGGGGAGCTGGGGCCATCAGAGAATCCGGGAGCCAGGACAATGAAACACAGGTCCCAAGAGATGCCATCAGGGCCCCATCCAAGTGACGATAAAAAAAAAAACCTCACAGGAAAGAGAAAGGACACTCCACACAATTGCTCAACAGGCAATAATACTCACTAACAGCCCAGCACCTGGTAATGATGAGAAAATGCCCATATTAGAAAACGGGACAATTGGAGTTTCCGAGAAGCAGTTACATTGGCTGGAGGATTCTTTGGAGCGGTTCTGAGTAATGATGAGTGAGAAGCAGCAGCGCAGGGGGGAGAAAATCACTCGTGGCTCTGGCTGCCAATCCAGCTGACGCTGACGGGGTGCCCACTGGCAAGCACAGGACAGTCACGTGTGCATTTTTCTAACTGTGTCTTCCCAGAATTACTGGGAAGTGGGTGGTTTTAGAGAAGTGCCATCCCTAGGCCCCGACCCTCCCCGCACCCACAAGCAATCACACCATGGCCCTTGAGAACCCAGACACTGAAGCCAGCAGATCCATCGGGGCTACTTTCGGTGGCTAAGTAGCTGAATCTCCCTGTGCCTCAGTTTCTCCAGGTGCAACATGGATTTATAATAATGAAACCTCCGCCGTAAGGCCGATGAAGGATTCAGTGAGTTCACACAATGTGCAATGCTTATAATATGCCTAGCGCTTGGTGCTAATACTTATAAGTTACTATTAAATCGAATGCTAAAGCCAGTATCTATTTGGAACAGGGAGTTTGATAAATAGTGCATTTTATGGTTTGCAGTGGGGGGCATCTCAGTGTTGGATAGAGAAGAAGGAACATTCTTATCTCTTCAAACAAAAGGGAGATGGAGCTAAAGGAGTCTAGCACGAACCAAGGTTTCCAAACAGCTTCATATGGCGGTGTGGCAAAGCCAGGCTGACTCCCCAGACACAATATGCCTGCGATTATGTTACTTTACATACCTAATAAACGGGCATGTGTTTGTTTTCCTCTCTCTGCAGAAAGAAGATTCTCATTGTCTGGAAAAAAAAAAAAATAACAGTCTAGGCTTACTGACAAGCTTTTGCAGAAAACAAAACCCCCAACAACTTCTCTCATCAAGGGCTCTTCATGCTGTTTCTAAACACTCCCAGGAAGGGCAGGCTGACATTTCACACATGACTGACTGAGAGAGCCATGCTTGCCTCCGGGTGTGTGCGTGTGCAAGTGTGTGTGTGCATGTGTGTGCGTGCGCACATGCCTGCACGCAAGCACACATGTTCTTATCTGCTGTGGTAGCTCAGCTTAAACAAAGACTCAGGCTTGTTTATGTGTAAATAAGGAGTTGCTGGGGCCAGAAGCTGCTCGGGTCTGTTTGCAGAGATTGGTTTGCATGTGGCAACGGGGACTGGGAAGACTGGGTGGGGAGCTCCTCGCACCCCTCCCCTCCTGCCTCGCCCTGGACATCTCTTCTACCTGGCTGTTCCAGAGTTGTATCCTTTATAATAAACCAATCAGAGTAGGCAAGGCATTTTCTTGAGTTCTGTGAGCTATTCTAGCAAATTAGCAGACATGACAAAGGGGTCACGGGAACCCCCAATCTTTTTAATTTCAGAATATTACGGGGGTACGTAGGTTTGGTTACATAATTTGCTTTTGCACATTTTTGAGTCAAAGTTGTCAGCGTGTCCTGCACCCAGATAATGTGCACTGTACCTGTTAGGTGTCCCCTCCCCGCTCCCACCTACTTGATATCGGTTGAGTTTTACTACCATACGTGCACGTAAGTGTTGACTGATTAGTTCCCATTTAGTATTGAGTACCTGTGGGGTTTGTTTTTCCATTCTTGAGATAGTTCACTTAGAAGAATGGGAACCCCCAATTTATAACAGGTGGGTCAGAAATACGGGTGGCAACCTGGGACTTGCGACCGTGTGGTCTGCGCTAACGCTGGGTAGTTAGCGTCAGAATTGAATTGAATTGCAGGACACCCAGTTGGTATCCAGAGAGTTGAAGAACTGGTTGTCGGCGTGGAAAAAAACCCATACATCTGGTGCCAGAAGTGCTCAGACTTCCCTGATACTCTGAGTTGCTGCAGCTCAGAGGCCTCCCCCACCTTCCTGCCTGGTGGTACCAGGGCATGAACCCACGTTGTGTGACATAAAGCAAGAAAGGGCCCCATTCGGCCCCACTGCTCTGCCAAGGTCTGACTGCTTGATTCCTGGCACGCCTGCCTAGCACTCCACAGCCTGCCTGGCTGCCCCCGAGCTGACCACTCACCCCTGCGATCACTGTCACCCTGGCATCGCTCTCTAGGCCCGGGCCCTGTAAGCCCCCCACGCTGAGAGCAGTGCTCTGACCATTGCCAAAGTCTTGATTTCACCAAACCGTTCGTGCCAAGGACCCGGCCTGCCTGGGACTCACGTCCCCTACCCTGAAGGCAAAACAACGACGAGGGATTTTTTGTTAATCCCACATTCAAACCCTTGGAATTGGAGGTTCTGAGAACGTAATCTCAAGGTGAACATCAATTTCTCCTTCATTTTGACACTTACCAGAATGTGTTTGTCTTTCTCTAAAATCCATTTTCATCTCCCGCTCGATTCATAAAGCCACAGCAGTACGTATAACAAAAGGGCCTCAGATTCATTATCCACGTTGTGAGGTCTTGCCTGAAGGTGGAGGAATAGATACAGGGGAGTGGAATATGGATGGCACTCAAGACGTAACTTATTATTTCTTTAAAATATAACAGCTTGTTGTCAAAAGCAGCCCAGGTACAAGGGTTCTGGATATGTGGGTTTCACTCATTCAGTGCAATTTACTTTCATGATATTTTATTTAGAGCCTACTATATTCTAGGCTTTGGGAACAGTCGCAGGGATGCAGAGGGAATTGAGACTCAGTTCCTGCTGACAGCATCTCACATGCCAGGTGAGACATCCATTAAGTAGCCATAGTGAAAGATGAAGCAAAGCAAAGGCCACAGAGGCAAGAGGCATATTTGGTTACAGGCATGGGCTCCAAGGCAGTGACTGGAATTGCCAAGTGCTTCCTCTCTCCAGCTGAATGAGCTCGACCAGGCGACAACCTCTCTCAATGTCACTTTACTCATAGAGTTGTTGAACCAGTTAAATTACATAATTAGACGAATTGTGTGGGTGGCACATAGTGACTGCTCAATAAGCTACTATTACCTGGGGTTTCAAATGAAGGGAGGATGTGCTTTCAGTAAGGGGAAAGAAGGAGGACTTGATGGAGGAGGTGGCCTCTAAGATGTCTCCCAAAGAAAGGCTGGGATTGGAAAGGAAGTGGGGCAGTTGTGGGCTTCCAGGCAGAGGGCATGGGCAGGGAAAGTGCACAGAGGCCGGTGAAGCTGAGCTGGTCTCGCTGCTTCCATTCCTTCCCCTCTGCCAGAGTCTGTGCTCAGTGTAGGGTCTTGTTGAGATAAAACCCAAATTGTGTCCCTCCTCTGCTCTCAAGCTTCCAGCCATGCCCCATCCCACTCTGGCCCTCAGGATGGCCTAGAAGGCCCTACTGCCCTCTGGCGTGTCCTCTCGCATCCCTGCTGCAGCCACCCTGCCATCTTGCTATCCTCAACACGCCAGGCCAGCACTGCTCCCAGGGCTGTTGCACTTGCTGCTCCTCCTGCCTGGAAAGGCTTCCCCTGGGACCTGCCTGCCCCTCCCCTCCCTCAGCTGTGCCCAGAGACCACCATCTCCGTGAGGCTTTCCAGACCATCCTCTGCACAAGTAGACTTCTCCACCCTTCCACAGCACTCCCCTTTCCCTTCCCTGTTTTATTTTCATCCATCACACTTACCACCTTCCAACATGTATAGAATTTATCTGTTTTTTTTTTTACTTTTTTGAAAGTTTCTCCCCAGTCGTCCACGTGAGCAAGACCTTGGTTGCAAACACTGTCATATCTCTGTCACCTAGGACAACGCCTGCCACTTAGTGGATGCTTAACACATCGTGTCGACTCGATGACTGGGGTGATCGCTCGGGAGCTGAGGCTGAGCCAGGCTGTCACACGCCCCTGCTTCACCGTCCCCGCGTCAATCGGAGCACCGAGAGCTACGTTCTTTGTGGCCCCAAGTTCACTCCTCATCGCTCACTTCAAACCTGGTCCGTTCTCGTTTCCCCCTTGTCTTCGGCTCAGAGGACTCTCTCCTGGACTCATTATTATTGCCGCTTCCCTCTGGATCGGAAACTGTGTCTGGGACCTAATCGATCCCATTTCGATTACAAGTGCAGAAATCCAATCGAAACTGGCTTAGCCGTAAGTAGTAATGTATCGTCTCAGATGAACTGAAAACTCTGATGGTCGACTCGCTTCAGGTGTGGTTGTATCTAGGAGCAAGCACAAATTTCACCATCAGGAATTAGGATCTCCCCCCTCCTATTGGTCTCACTTTCATTTCTCAGAAATACTCTCTTTTGGGGACACCGGCAACGTCAGACTAGGTAGGCTTAACTTCAAGAGGACAAGGCATCAGCATTCACTTGGGAAGAAGGATGCCCATGATCTTGACATCTGGATGACTTCCTGACGGCTGCTGCTTTCAAGCCTCCCGAGGAGGGCTCCTGACCTGGGGTGCTGTATCATGGCACCCGAAATGGAAAACCGCTCAATTATCAGAAAGGCCGCTCCCGTCAGCTCCTCCTAGTACATCCTACCTCAGTGTTTCTCAGACGCGATGCTGTATTTTGGAGCGTTCTTCGTAAGATTTCATTTGATAAAAGGGATCCACTGCTTTGAAAAGGTATCTTTGAAAACCATTTCTGTAATGGGAAAAAGCAAGGCTTTGAAATCTGGAGACCTTGGGTGAAATCCCACATGTTATGGGTTTTACGCCAAAAAAATGCAAACTCACCACTATAGTCTACAAGGCCGTGCACTCTGGCCCTGCCTGCCTCCTCCTCCTCCCCGCTGCCCACCATTGACAACCACGTGCACCTTCCTTCTTGTTCTTGGGCTTCTCAAGGTTGTTCTCCCATCATGGCCTGTGCATATGCCATGCACTTTGCGGGGAATGTCCCCCGCCTCCACCCCCATGCTTTATATGCCTGGCTTTTCTTCTCATCTCTTGCTCAGTGCCTTCTCCCAGAGGCCGTCCAGGACATTCTGTCTAAAGTACATCTCCACCTGTCACCTACCTTTTCCACCCATGATTGTTTGCTTCTCAACTGGAATTATTTTTATTAGTTGTCTCATTGCATTTTTAGTCTCCCCAACTAGAATAGGTCACCCTACAAGGGCAGAGACAGTGTTTGCCTTGGTGGTCACTGTATCCTGAATGCCCAGAATGAATGAGAATAGAATAGTTGCCTGACATTGTCAGGAACTGACCTGAATCTCCATGTTTTCATCTCTAAATTGGGGATGATACAAACCACCCCTCAGAAAGTGGTGATGGTTAATTAAATGGGATCCTGTCTGCAAAACCCCTGGCACTGGGGCGGTGGAGGGCAAGGGAATACAGTAGGGCAGATGCCATCCTCCCTGCCTGCCAAATCCAGGCTCAGCAATCCCAGCCAGGGGGGCTGCGTCTGGAACGAAATTACAGCTAAACCCAGAGCCATCCTTTAGCTGTGAGGCTGACAGGGGCCTGCAGTCCTGCCTGTCAGCCTTAAGCTGCCACACATCTGAACACACAAACTGAAAAATTAATGTCCCTGGAAGGCATTGTCTCCCTTTCCCGTAGACACCACTGACCTTCTTGCCTCTCTGCAGAGCAGCGGAAACGGGAGCTCCTACTTTCACCATCTGGGTGCAGCCACAGGGCTGCGGGGCTGGCGGGAGGGAGGAAAGACGCTTGGTGTCCTCCTTGTGTCCAGGGGCCACGGCAGGACCTGGTATCCCGGCTGAGAACTCATTAAGTCGGTGTGGGAACTGCTGGGTGAGTCTGGGGTGAGAGCGAAGGCTCAGGTGACCTCTGCAGTCAGGCGCGCTGTGGCTGGCTCTAGACAGGGCCCAGGTGGGAGTCATGGGCAGGGCAGGGGTGTGCGGGGATGAGGAAGAGGAGAACAACATTAGATCGGGACCGTCATCTTGTAAATTCTCAGGAGCCACAGGGTCTTTTAGGCCCTTGCAGACAGACACAAGCAGATGGTTCACTGCAGTTCTTTAAGCATGATGCAGAGGTACGCTCGGCATTTTGTGATAGACTCCGATTTTGGCCTGGACCACCGCTACAGACAGAGACTTGTCATCCGCTTCTTCCTATCCTTGTCTTCCGAGACCAGTGCTCCAACCCTGGCTGCCCCGAGTGTGCTGTGCAGACGGCCAGCGGCAGGGCATCGCCTGGGCACTCGTGAGAAATGCGGACTCTCAGGCTGCACCCCAGACCCGCGACTCGAGCTGCATTTCAACAGGTGACTCGCCAGCCTGCTGGAGTTTAAGAAGCCTGCTGTGACGGTGAACGCTGTGTGTCAACTTGACTAGGCCACAGGACGTCTGGATCGCTGGCGAAATATTATTTCTGGGTACGGCTGTGAGGGTGCTTCCAGAAGAAATCAGCCTTTGAGTCGGTGGACGCAGTAACGCAGGTGCCCAATGTGCGCGGATGTCATCTAACTCATGGAGGGCCTGAAGAGAACGAAAAACACAGAGGTAGCACTCTGGGAGGCCGAGGCAGGCGGATTGTTTGAGCTCAGGAGTTTGAAACCAGCCTGAGCAAGAGAGAGACCCCGTCTCTACTAAAAATAGAAAGAAATTAATTCGGGCATGGTGGCGCATGCCTGTAGTCCCAGCTACTCGGGAGGCTGAGGCAGTAGGATCGCTTGAGCCCAGGAGTTTGAGGTTGCTGTGAGCTAGGCTGACGCCACGGCACTCTAGCCCGGGCAAAAGAGTGAGACTCTGTCTCAGAAAAACAAAACAAACAAACAAAAAAAAACCACAGAGGAAGGTTGCATTTGCTCTCTGCCTGCCGTTTGAGCTGGAACATCAGTCTTCCGCCCTCGGCACTCCTGGTTCTCAGGCTCTCGGACTCGGGCTAGAACCCGCACCACTGGTCGCTGGCTCTCAGGTCGTCAGACTACACCGCTGCTCCTTCTGGGTCCCCAGCTTGCAAACAGCAGACTGTGGAACTTCTCAGCCTCCATGATTGCGTGGGCCAATGCCTTACAATACATAAATTAATAAATAAATAAATATCCTTTTGGCTCTGTTTCTCTGGAGAACCACAGCTGTGGCCTCACAACACGTTGGTGTTGTCCATTGTGACGGTGGCATGAAGATGTGTGCGGTGCAGTGTTTACAAGCCCTGGCTTTCCCTCCCTCCAGATGGGAGGCACTGACCTCTCCGAAACTTAGCTTCTCCATCTGCAAATGTGGAGCACAAGAGAACCCCCCTGGGGCTTTGGCAGGATGGAACGCGTCAACGCGATGCATAAAGCATTCATCCCAGCACCTGCCACGTGCTGAGAGCCTGGCGCACGCTAGCTGGTATTGCTACCGCTAGTGAACTGCTGCTAACAAAGCAGCCGCGTTTGTGAATTACTTACTTCCCCATTTTTTTTTTTTCTTTTGGAAAAGTATGAGCAGATTCACGTTAACCTTATGCTAGACGCGCTCTCACAGAATTATGAGGAACATTCTCACAGGTGAGGGACGTGTGACCACAGTGCACCAGGGGCTGCACCTGCACAGAGCCAGCTCCCTCCACCCCTCCTGTCTGAGCCGCCACCGCTGATGTTGCCTAAGGCACCCAGCACTTTCGCATGATTGCAGAGCTGTGTTCTCCCTAAGTACGAAAAAGGGGCAGGGTTTTGGCAGGAGGTGATCCCACCACCACCGGACAGCGGAAAGCCCTCTGCCACGTCCGTTGCAGGAAAAATACAGCAGGGGCAGAGCGACGGTCAGTTGGAGCTGTGTGAGGGCAGGAAAGGATGACAGAGAAGAAAGAAAGAGGGATGGGACATGGGGTATGGCCAGCATTGGGGCTCTAGCTGGGACTGGGATTAGCCTGGGGTCAGAGCCGGGGCAGAGTTAGGTTTCCTTTTAAAGCCATGGTTCTCAGCTTGGGTTACATTCCACTCACCTGGGGAGGTTTTTAAATGCCAATACCTGGGACCCACCCCCCGGAGATTATGATTCAACTGGTGAAATCTGGGCGTGAGTATTTTCAAAAGCACCCCGGCTTGGGAGCCCATAAAGAAGATGCGAAGAGATCAGTGGACCAAGCAAGGGAAAAGAATGCTTCGGAATGAAGGGTCACCAGCTTCCCATTCAGTTCCACCCGCAAGCTTTTAGCCTCTTCATGTCAGAGGACCAAAGCCGATTCCCAAATAATGTAGTGATAAGTGCTCAACTCGGGGAGCCTAAATCTCCTTTGATTTCTTTAATCAGGTCAAGAAAAGGGGTGGGGCTGAGCCGGGTCTTACTCTGCAGATGCTTCCGGTTAGCGCCAGTTCAGAGAAGGACACGGTTCGGACACACGCCTGTTTGGTGCCAGGCCTAGAAGGGAAACTGATCTCTCTCTTTGTGCCTCTTCCTCTCATGGCAGGGCTGTTGTTAAGAGGAGCTAGTGCCCTTATGAGGCGCAGTGGGCTCGTTCAGTGGCTTCCCTCTGCTTCCAGTGGGAAGTAGGACTTTGGAAAGCCAATTTCACTCTTAAATAAGGTTTTTAGCTCCCCACTAAAATTTCTAAATATTATATAATCAGACAAATACTCTTGGTGTGTATGTATATATAAATATGTATCTATTAATTTTCCAACCATGTTTAATGTTGATGGAAATCCTTGGCAGTGAATGTCTAAGAAAACATCCTCTGTGAAGGCTTCAACTGCCTATGTTGGCTGCCCTCCTCCCCTACCTATAGAGGTAACTCCAACAAATGAAACAGAAGATCTAAAATGTAAAGAAAGAAAAAAAGAAGAATGCAACATCCACTGCCATTTTAATAGGATTTCCCAGAAGGTAAGCAGGAATGAACACTCCCATTTCTCAGATTAAGGTGCCACAGGATAACTGACTCATTTAAAAGATGTGACTGATCTCAAAGTCTATAAAGCCCCTACGTCTTGCTTGGGGGAAAAGTTCATTTCAATTTCAGGAAGCAGGTCAACTTTCGGGGTACCCTAAAAGGGAAAAAGCAACTATTCCTTCCTAGCCTCCTGTGTCGCCTTAGCTCCTGATGGGCACAGGCTGCAATGAAGCGGGCGTGAGATCAGGATTACGAAAGCAGAAACACGTGAATCGCCCACCCCATTTCGCCTACATGCCCGCAACACAGGCGGCCTCAACCCCACGTGCCCCCTGCGCCCAGCCTCGCGGAGTCCGGCAGCAAAGCACATCACGCGGATCTCTCTCAGCTGATCGTAATGAGTCCTGGGGCAGTTGCCATGTGCCCGGGGCCACAGGAAATCTTTCGTTAATGTATTAATTCATCCATTCAACAAATATTTATTGAATTTCAATCGTAATTATTGAAACAATAATTTATTGAGTTTCAGTAACAGTTCTGGGAACTTGTTGTGCATTATTTTGTGGAATTCTCATTTTTTGGAAGAAAACTCCTGAGGTTGGGATTATTAACAGCCTCATTTCACAGGTAGGGAGGCAAATGCTCACATGGATCGTGACTGGCATCAGACGGTACTGGGAGGCAGCAGAGTTCACACCCAGATCCACCTGTGCCCCCAGACCTAAGCAAGGCCTCCGTGGTCTTGCCCAAAGCTTGGGCCTGGCCTCTCAATCCTCGGGATAACTGCACACACCCCCGGGGTCCTCTACCTGCGGATGGGGTGGGATGTGTGTATGTGTGGGGCGGTCTTCATTTCCAGGGAGGAGCAGACCTAATTATAATTGTCTAACGAGAAACCACTGTCACTCCATAGAGACAGACGATGACAGAGACAGGGAGACCGCAGAGAGTGAAGAAAAAGACAAAAACAGAGAGAGACAGGGAAGGGGGAAGGAGGGAGATGATGGATGAAAGAGAAAAAAGAGGAGAGAAGTGAAGGAATAAACAGAGAGCTGAGGAGAGGAGAGGAGTTTGCAGCAGGAAACACAGGGGAGGGAGAAAGAGAAAAACAAACAAGACAGAAAAAGTGGGGAGACAGACCCAGAAAATCAGAGAGGAGGAGGGAAGAGGCAGGCGAAAGGAAAAGTACAGAAGGAGGCAGACAGCACGGGAGGAGAGGGGGAGAGAGAACAGGAGACACCCCACGCCATACACTCCTGGGGTTTGTTTTGCCGGGTGCCGTGTTCCTCTGAAAAGATGCCGGGAGCCGCCGTCTGCAGCGCCGCCCTCGCACTGAGCCAGGGCGACGCAGATGCCTGTCACACAGGCGCTGTAAAGGAGCTAGTTCCCAAGGTAAAATTGATTTTGTGTGTTTGTTTGTTCGGACCTTGAATTTTCCCCGTTGCAACGCCTGAGAAGCAGCATTGGATACACAAGGAGATACGAATGTGTCAGCGCCGCCGCCGATCAGAGCAGCTCCGCGCAGGGAATGCCACAGGCCCTGAGCCAGCAGGGGGACCTGGGAGCCTCGGCCAAGGGGCCAGGGCTGCCTGCCAGGTACCTGAGGCCAGCAGGGTCACGAGGCATGTTCCCAGCCGGGAATATCGACCGAAGGAGGGGGCAGAAAAGACAAAAGAGAAATGGGCAAACCGACATGGCTGAGAGGCTGACTGCAGAGAGGACAAGGGGCAAGGGAACCTGGCTAACAGCCCATCATCATCATCATCATTGTCATCTCTCTGTGTAACCTCTTAATGCTAGACACTGTATTGAATATTTTACATCATCTAATTCCTACCTCAATGCTATGAGGTTGCACAGATGTTACCCCCTTTTCCAGGTGAGAAAACTGAGGCTCAGGGACCTTTCCCAGGGCCACACAGCTGTTAAATAACACCACGGTTCTTGAACCTAGATCTTCCTGACACCCACGGCTACCGTTGAACAGCTTCCCTGTGGCTTCCTCAGGCTCCCACGTACCCAGCCGGGGGCAGCAAGGCTGCTTCCGGGTAGCGGAGCTTGGCTCGGACGTCGCCTGCACGAAGGCAGTGAGGCTGGGGGTTGGGAGCGGTCTGTTCGTCCTCAGAGGTCTCGTGGTGTTGGAGTAGGCCAGGGGGCAGGGCTGGGGTCTGTCCAGAGGACATGATTCCTTCCAAGCAGGTGTCAGGGCACGGACAAAAAGGAGAACCAGGAGGGAAGAAGAGGCCCAAGTCCAACTGCGCAAACATGGCAGAGAGACAGACAGAGGCCGTGGCTCAGGGCACGCAGAGGCCCGAGGCTCCCACGGAGGCAGCTCTGTGGTAGCAAGACTCCATCTAGTGGCCTGTCTCCAAATGGGAGCCCCCTGTCTGGTCAGATTGGCTCAGGAACAGGGCAGGGCCAGGCCTGTAGAAAAGGTCTCACGGACCGCACCTGGGAGAGTCTGGGGAAGGTCGGGGCTAAGAAATCAGAGCCACTCAGCCCATATGGGAAATGGCCCCTCTTTGTCCAACATCAAAGCCTCTAAGGACACAACTCGCTTGTGTAGTAACAGTTCTATTTAAATAAATCATAATCTGACACACTAAGAACCAGATGAGATGGCCTTGCTAAGAGCCGAGGAAACACAGGGGAAGGGACACACGCCTGAGAGACTAGAATAAGTTTTTCCCAAGCTGGGCAGAGAAGAGAGAAGGCACACGGGATGGGGGTGGCCCATGTGCTCGGGAGGCCTAAACGGATGCTGTACATTCAGGGACGCTGAGCGTAGATGCATCTCAGGGTGAATGAAGCTTAGAGGGTGAGGTGAGGGAGGAGAAAGCTGGAAACACAGGCGGAGCATCGATTGTGCAGGTCCACTTATACCAGGAGAGGGATCCTCAGGGCTTGTTTGAAATGCTTACTGCTCACACTAAGACAGACACACACGATCACGTGGCAGGAAGCACACTAAGGCCTGGGTAGCACTTCACCCTCTGTTTGTCATTATCGCCCAGGAGATAATGACGGATTTAAACAGGGATTTATCAGTCCCCTAAATTTATCCTTTTGTTTTATAATCTCCAGTTCCCACTTTCCACGTCTGTCTATGGTTTGGGTTACCCCTCTCTCCGAGATCTTCTGAACACGACACATCTGTCCCACGTGTAGGTCCAAACGGAGGCGGACTCTAGGAGGAATACACCGGGAATAAGGTCTATCATCTTGGAGCAGAGAGATGATTGTGAAAGGATTTTGGAGACCCTTCCTCTCACGCAATGTATCCCTGGAGCCGAAGGTGGGGTGTTCAGGACCCTGGAGGGCAAGAGAGGAAAGGGTGTCTTCTCTCACACTGGTGGAACAGCCAGGCTTCTACGCAGAACATGAGAGGAGGCCTTTGAAAGATCCCAGGGCATTCTCTGGATACACAAAGACAAGGAACTGATATTAAGGGGATTCTTAATCTTATTGATGCAAACTTCCTCCCACTGATGGTCTCAAGAACATTTGAAATTGTATGGGAGGAACAAAGATATTAGAGACGCTTCTCGCCTGAGCATCTCTTGGGGCACATGGATTTGAGGCAGTAGATCTAATCGGAAGAAATGCACAGACTAGATAGAGATTAATAGCAGGCCAGGATGGCATCCGCCCAAGTGTTTTGGAAGAACTCAAGGATGAAATTGGGGAAGTGTTGGCCAAAATGTGGAAGAGATCTTTACAAATGGCTGCTCTGCTGAGGACTGGGGATGCACCGGCCCAACCCAACCAGCGCAGCACCCGGGAGCCCTGGGTCAGCAAAGGGAGCTGCGTGTCCCCAGAGGTCATGTCAGCATCTAGGACAGAGAGAGAAATCAGCAGAACACTTATGTCAGTGTAAACTGCAGCATTGCAGGACTCTTCCCTCCCGATTTCTCTAAGGGCAATCCAGCCTGGTTCATTTGGTCGTGTGAAGTGAGTTTTCCAAAGGCGACTTGGCTTGGCTCCACCACCAAAGACTCTTAAATCAAGAGAAACCAGTTTGGAGATGGAGGGGTAGGTTTTACCAATGCTTTCAGGCTGGCTACAGATTTTAAAAAGTCCTTATTCTTTTATTTCTGCACATGGGAAGTTTGCTTTTAAATTAATTGGAAACAGTGGGGGTCCTGCAGTCAATTGGTGGACTCTGAGGCAGGCCAGGCTTCTTTTCCTTTTGGTTACCCTCCCCCAAATTTGGGAGCCTCTTGTAGAAACCTCCTGTCTCAGATCTGGACATTTTAGCAGGAGTCCTCCACCAATGGAGGACATCCTACCGAAAGAAGCCGTTCTGTGCTTTCATTTCAAGGACTTCTTAGAATTTCCTTTTTTTTTTTTTTTTTTTTTGACACCAATTTTCTTCCCATTGAAATTCATTTCTCTCCTATCTTGCCTTCTGAGTGGAATCTCTCAGCCGATTCACCCTCATCAGGCCAAAATTGAAAGGTATGTGTTTGGCCCTTGGTGCATATTCTAACATGGAACACCAACAAAACCGGACCCTCTGGAAAGGTGCAACCAAAATGGACAAGGGTTGGAAACCCTGAGAAGTTGAGGGAAAAAGAAATGTTTGCCAGAGACAAAATAAAATGAAAGCTCTCTTTGCAGAAGAGATAATTTGGAAATTAGCATCATTCATTTATTATTTCAAAAAAGAATTTTTTTTTTTTTTGGAGACAAAGTCTCACTCTGTCACCCAGGCTGGAGTGCACTGGTACAATCAAAGCTCACTGCAGCCTTGAACTCCTGGGCTCAAGCAATCCTCCCACCTTGGCCTCCCAAAGTGCAGGGATTACAGGTGTGAGCCACTGCATCTGGCCTATTTCGACAAAGTTTTATTGAACACCCACAAGGTGCCAGCTGCCTTCGAGGTACTAGGGAGACAACGGTGAGTAAGACAGAAAGGACCCCAGCCTCAAGGACTTTGCATTCCAGTGAAGGCAAAACAAGAAAATAAATAAAAACGATGTGTATATAGTTACGAAGTTAACAAACTAAAACAGGGCAATGTGATCAAAAGTGGCAAGGTGGGAGGTATTTTAGGTTGGGTGATTATTGAAGACTTCTACAAGGAAACATCTCTTTATGAAGAACCAAACTCATGAATGAATTAAATGATGAATTTAATTCATGGATGAATTAAATGTAGGCAGGAGTAGATTCTGGAGCCGTAAGATGCAGAAAATCTTCAAAAATAGGAGTTTAGCCAAGAAGACATCCTGAAGTTTGGTGTATCAGTAACTGACATGAACATCTGCATGTCTAAGACGGGCCTAGAGGGAAATGCAGTCTTGATCCAACTACAAAATCATGGTCAGTGAAAAACTAGAGAGACGTGGTCATGGAATCTTTTGGAAATATATCCCCCACGTGGGTTTAGGACCCAAGGACACCACTGTGTAACAATTTTCGTCTTTATGGAAAATAAATGGTATTAACAATTGTGATTATTACCTCTTGTTCTTAAGCAAGCTATACTAATATCTCTGTTTCCCTTCCAAAATATAGGCTGCATATCTAACAAAGGGAAGAAAATTAAATCATCTCTCCATTTTTCTCTTAAAGTTTCTTTTTTTGTTTGTTTGTTTGAACCAGACTTGCCAGACTGTTCTGTAAAAGAATAGTTAGAAACATAGCCTACGTGTTTGAAAGAAAGAAAGAACGATGGTATTGGCTGCCAGCGTGGCCCCATAATTTCTGCCCTGAGCAAAGTAAAGAAAAGGATTAAAGTATATCTAGATGCTCATTCTTTTGGTATGGGCAACTGGTCATGCTTGTTCAGACTGGCTCAGCTGGGGATCTTGGGTTACTCTGCCAACATTTGCTCCATGAACCAAATAAGTAAAGGACTCTAGGACTGGCCATACAGTTAAACAACCTACCTTCAAGCAGAAGCAGTGCTAGAAATTGCTTGACAGTGCGTATGATAAATTAAAAAAGTAGAATCAAACACTTTGACCAGTCTCTGTCTCTTAATGACCTGTAATTTGCACTTTACTATAATCCAAAAGAACCCAACTATGGTCTAGTATAGATGAGAGAGCAACTTTAGCTTTGATAGACCCTAAGGTAAGACCATAGACAGGCTCAGTGACAGTTGTACCAATGACCCCCCAAAGTGAGATGTATTTAAAAAAAAATCTTCCATTATCCTCAACACCTCATCAGGCAAAAACTTACAAGTGGAATATAATTAAAATTGCATCTTCTTTCACCCATTTCAAGGAAATCTTCTCCAAGGCATGCTGAATTGCAGAACATTGAGCAAGACTCTCTGGGTGCCAGGAGGTGCTATACAGAATAAACTTGAGGGTAACCAGCAGTTGTAGGAACCCCCAAACATTAATTTTAGTCACAGTTGGCTGCACCATATCAACCTATAAACACCTCTCCACTTTCAATTAACATTGCTCTGTCTCCTGTCTCGCTGAATATTATATTTAACTAATTTAAGAGGATTGGTAAAGAGAGTTTTCACACTTCACAGGAAAACAAAATGAAATAATTATACCTCTACCTACAAAAGGCATGAGAATATTACATAAGCAGCTTCAAGGCTTTTCCACTAAAACCTCTTTCCTGTGTCTTCTATCTGAGGTTTAGTCCTTGGGCTTTAACTTAGATATACTTCGTTTTCACATCCTTGTGCTCATATGTGTGCTGCAGAAGCTTTGACTACTTTGGAGGATTGCACTTCTGGTATCTTTTTTTGGTTACTTCATAGATTGGCTGAATTATACATCAGGTGGAGTTAGGTGCATGGTAAACTGGGACACCCGCTGGAATCTGGGATTGCGATTGGGAAAAGAAATCCACAAGGCTTTTCTCATAGGTGTGGCCTGCAGGACAAAGTATAATGTTATCATCCTAGTCCAGCATATCAGTCAGCCATTGACACAATAATGGTGCATAACAAACCATCCCAAGACCTGTAGAGTCTTATAAACACAAGCATTTATTCTCATGCTTATGGGCTTTGCAGACCAGTGGTGGCTCGAAAGACTCTGTCAGGCTGCAGGTTGTCTGGGTTTGCTCCCAGCTATCAGTGGGGTTCGGGTCTTATCCACGTTCTCAGGCCCAGGTTGAAGGGGCAGTGATGACTGAGTACATATTTTTCCATGGGTATCACAGAAACTCCTGAGCCAAGCCAAACCATGCAAGCACATTTAAGACCTCTGCTCGCATCATGCTTGCCAATAATCCTTTTGCCAAGGAAGCCATATAGCCTTGAAGTATGTATCATTCCCAGTGGAAGATACAAGGTAATAAATATTTGCTGAACAATAATCATATTTATCAGGCCATGAAGGGCCAATCTAGTGGGCAGGAAGAGCAGTAGGTAAAGAAATAAAGGCTTTTCAAAATCAGACTGAGCTCTGGGGAGAAAGGCCATGTATCACTGAAATAGAACACTATGGTTTCAGCCAACCAGTGGAATTTCAGTGTAACTTGGAAGATGGAGAATTCAGGAAGCAGAAATAAGCTTAGACTTCAAGGCACAACGTAATGAGCAGAATGTCAAGTTCGCAACAGCAAGACTAATTTACAGCCCATGTTGACTTGAGCTGAACTGGTGAGGTGTTCCCTGCCCTGGCAGCACCACCTCAGGACCCAGGCTGGGGGATTCTGGAGCGGGGTGGGAGCTGCCTCACTGGTACCACCGGAGTGGAGTTCAGGAAGATGAGAGAGGCAACCCTCTGGATCCACAGTAGCCCTGGAAAGCCTGCATGGGATGAAGTGAGATGTGAAGATGTGACCATTTTGTTTTATTCTGTGCTTTGAACTAGGTTTCTAAAGCACTTGAATCTTTTTTCAGAACATATGAATCACAAAAATCCAAAAGGAGAACATGAGCGGCCAGAGAAGAGACCAGATCCCATACAAGTCTAGTTATGAAAAGCTGAAGGTCCCTAATTAAAGAATAGTAACTTGACCTGCATGACCTTGCTGAGGGTAGGTTGAAGGTGTGTGCAGCAAGTGTAATGGCTCCACCCAGCAAGGAAGGGACTCCCCTCCCCTCCATGTGGCACCACTGCACCAAAGACGGTGTGGCCACGAGAGATCATTGTGATCTGGAAAATCAGTGCTCAGGGTTAGAGGCATCAAAGAACAAAATATTGAGAGCCAAAAATGGATTTACTCACACAAAGAAATTCTTGACATAATTAAAGTTAGAGAAATAAGACTGTGGAATGAAAGTGTTTAGAGTCAAATATTAGGTAAATACGTAGGTAGGAAAATAATCCAACATTAAGATAATTGATGTGCCTGCAGTAGAGAACCCAACAAACATAAAAGGAAAAAGAAACACAAATATATTAAAAGAAAAATATCTTAGTCCCTCTTGTGTTGCTGCAAAGGAACACCCGAGGCTGGCTAATTTATAAAAAAAAAAAGTTTATTTGGCTCACAATTCTGATGCCTGGAAAAGTTCACAATGGGGCATCTGCATTTGGTGAGGGCCTCTGGCTGCTTCTTCTCATGGTGGAAGGCAAGGGGAGCAGACTGTGCAGAGATCACATGGTGAGAGAGAAAGCAAGAGAAAAGAGGGGAAGGCGCCAGGCTCTTTTTAACAACCAGCTTTCACAAGAACTAACAGAATGAGACCTCAGTCACCCCTGGGGGAGGAAATTTATCTGTTCATGAAGGATCCTACCCCATGATCCAAAAACCTCCAATTAGGCCCCACTTCCAACACTGGGGATCAAATTTCAACATAAGGTTTGGAAGGAACAAATATTTAAACTATAAAAAAAAAAAAGATTTCCAGAAAGTGGAAAAAAAAAATGAATCTATAGAATGAAAGTGCATGTTCTTTTCCAGGAGGAATTGGTACACAGCAAACAACCCCAGGTCATATCTCTGCACCTTATTAAACTTCAAAAACAAAGAAAAATTTTATTCTATAGGAAAAAAAGCAAGCCATGCACAGGAGGAAAAGTCAGAGTGGCTTCAGACTTTTCCATCATGATATTTAATACCAAGAAGAAAATGAAGCAATATTCACTTAGATATGAGTAAAAGGAGCTATAATTCTAGAAAATTCTGTTATGCCATTCATCATAAAGACAACAGGGTAACCACTCCTGAAGACGAAATAAATCCTAGACAATGGCATTCCTGAACTCATCTAGAATAGTGATATAATAATAAAACATCTCACCAGTTAAGACAAAACAAAGAACTGGGAATGAAGAACTTTGGTAAACAGCCTTATGAGCACTGAATCCATTTAATTCCAGATTCTAGATTCAATAGCTGTGTTCCAAGAACAAAGCATAAGTTACTAAACCGTGATGGGGTATAAGTTAGGATATAATTAATAGATCAAGAGGGTTGGAGACATTAGGTTGGATATATGGGCACTAATGTTTTTTTTATCCTTCATATCAGGAGTCATTCATATTGTCCAAAATTAAAATATGAAGTTAAAGAAATTAACTTCTAGCTCCATCCATGTTTTCGTCTTAACCTTAGAGGGCTCTTTTTAGGAATTACACATCTTGTGGTGAAGAATTACATTTTAGAAAATCCTTCAGTTTTACTTCGATTGCTTTTTCTTCCACTTAATTCAGAAAATTCAATTTAATAACTTTTATTAAAATAGCAAATATATTATAATTCTATTTATTATAATATCCCTTTCTGTTTGTCTTTCTCTATGTATGCTAAAGAGCTGCCTGGAAAGATAGATGCTCTGTGTGGACAATGGTTATTTTTAGGTGTTAAGATGTTCAAGGTGACTTATTTTACTTCCTTCTTCCTACTTTAGTTCCATTTGAATTACTTATAATGAGCAGGTAGAGTTTTAAAAATGCAGTCATTATTTAAAAAAACCAAAGAATCCAAACCAGCATTGCTATATAAAGATACTTTTTCTGGGTAAACAGACAAGGCAAAGCCAGGTAAGCAGAATCCTTTACCTAATGTCAACATTCCAAGACTCATTTCTGCCCAGATGTGTTATGCGTTTTAGGACGGCGGGGCAGGGAGCTATAGAAAGAAAAATGAGGACTATCAGTGCATAGAAAGCAAAAGTCCTTCACAAGAAAATGAGGAAGGAATTAAAAGCAATGAAAAGCCAAAATATATTGACGATTTCTATGAGCCAGATACTGTGCTGAGAACTATGCATTGATCTTCTAATTTAATTATAACCATAATCCTGTTAAATAGTTACTGTTATTACCCATAATATTATGCATAAGGAGACTGCCCCAGGCCACCCCCATAGGTGGCAGAGCTCATATTCTGACTGCAAACCTGAGTTTTCAACCACTCTGCAACCCAATTTGTAAAAGAAGGAACAGGATCTAGACCTCAGTGGGTTTGAGCTGTCTGAACTTCCTGAGGGCTGTCAGTCTCCCACACAAATGGTCATATCACTTACCTTACACTGGAACAAGGACATGACTGCTCATAACTCATAGAAGTATTTCCCAGTGGGATGATTTCCAAACACAACCATCAAATATTGGCCAATGTCCAGCCTCTCCCTTTCTTTAGAGTGCACGATTATCTTAGAAAAAATAACATCCACTCCTACTTATCACTGGGCACTGCTAAGGTGCTTTCATCATCAGGAGGCTTTGCTTTAGATTCTGATGTTCTGTGTGCCCAGGAGTCTGGGGTTGGTTCAGCTCCTTATCCCGAGAAGCTGCTATGCAAAGCCTCCACGGGAAATCAGCCACCTGTCATCCCAGCTATAAGGGGTGCAATCCTTCTGAACATAATTTCAACAACCTGGACCAACCAAAGTGCCCCCCAAGCCCAGATAATCAGGCCTTCTCTGAAACTCCTTGTATCGGGTTATATGGTAGCCACGCCTCCAACCCAACAACAACGAAAAGACATGTCCACCTGGAACCTGCAAATGTGACCTTATTTAGAAAAAGGCTCTTTACAGATGCAATTAAGCTAAGGATCTCAAGATGAGATCATCCTGGTTTAGGGTGGAGCTCTAAATCCAATGACAAGTGGTCTGATGAGAGAAGAGAATTTGAGAAGGTACACAGAGGAGAAAGTGACGTGAAGACTGAGACAGAGACTGGCCTAATGAGTCTACAAGCCACAGGGCTCCAAGGATTGCCAGCAGCCACCAGAAGCCAGGGGAAAGGGCATGGGAAAGATTCTCCCTCAAGCCTCCAGAAGAAACCAACCCTGCCAGAACCTTGATGTTGGACTTCTGACCTCCTGAACTGTGAGAGAATACACATCTGTTAATTTAAGCTGCCCAGTTTGCAGTCATTTGTGATGGCAGCCCCAGGAAACTCATACAGTCCCAAGCTATCTAAGCTACAAATATCCATCCCTGCACTCCCAACATAATGCATGAGCAGTAAGCGTAAATTAAATGAATCTCTGGATTCACACCTTGGTTCCGTTTATGCCAACAGCATGATTCAGAACTCTACCTAGCAGACGGTGAGGTGGGATGGAAGTTCCGTGGCAGAGGGATGTTGTTTGCCTTGCCCGCTGATGTGTTCCCTGCACTGCACAGAGTAGGTGCTCAATAAGAGTTTGTCAAAATGAATGATTCTGGGGACGAGGTAAGGGCCATTTAAGACTGACTCAGTGTGACATAACAAAATGCCAAGGAACGTAACTGGCATGCTAGTATCCGCTCTGTCACTTACTTTGTTGAAAGATCTTAGGAAAGTCACTTATACTTTCTGGGTCTCGGGTTCCTCATCTTTAGAATGGGTCTATTAAAATCTGTCCTAATATTTCAGGGACCTGGTGTGAAGATCAAATTAGAGACTAGGTATCAAAGTTTAGAACTGTTAGGTTTGCGTTTTGGGTGCTATTAAAGGAACAAAGCATCCAAGATTTAAAAAGAAAAGTGTTTAAAGCTACTAAAATATTGTGTTTGGATAGGGAAGTGGGGAGGGGTCTGAGACAAGGATCGTGAGGTCTGGTATGAAGAGAGGGGCCAGCATTCCGCCTGGGCTTCATCTTCCTGGGACTCGGGTTCCACCACGGAATTGGCACATGGGCTGGGGGTTCCATGCAATGTGGAGATTTGTCTTCATGAAGGGCAGGCCTCTAGGTTTTAGAGAAAAATGGTCCTTTGAAAGCCACTGCTCTATAGCCTCACTTGGAAATGGATTTTTTCTTCCTTTTGATCTTTTTGAGCATTTATTGAGAGCTGACTATGTGTCAGGCATCAAAAAGCACTTCACAGGCATAAGCTCCTTGAATCATCATCCCGGTTTTCAAGATGAGGAAAGCCAGGTGTAGACATGTAAATGGCAGAGGTGAGGGAGGATTGAGTGGTGTGTCCAGAGCCTGAACTCCTAACCTTGGTGCTTTGCTGCTCTCCCACCCATCTACTGAGCGCCTTTCCTTGGAATGCCTCGTGAGAGGCTGAGAAAATAGAAATGCAAATAGCCAGTCCTGCTTCAAGGGAGTCACAGATTGCGGGGGAAGGAAGACACGTGAACAATTTACCTTACAATGTGCTGTATCTAACAGCAAACATAGGAGGAAGGAGGAATTTTCATTGTCTGGGGGATAAAGGAAGGATGCACGAAGGTGGTGTCTTTGAGCTGGGTCTCATGGTGCGAATAGAGTTTGCCATCGTACGCAAGGGAAAAAGAAGTCCAGTGGAGGGAGGGAGGGTGGCGGGTCTGGGAAACAGCAGCTCACTGCAGCTGAAACACAGGTGTGTGTGTCTGGGGAGGTGGGTGGCAGAGGCAGAGGAAGCTGGCAGGCTCAGTTTGTGCAGATTATGAAAGGCCAGGAGCGCTTTGGTAAGGAGATGAGATTTTATCCTCTACGCCAGAACTTGCAAACCAGTGGCTCCAGAGGCCCAGATTTGGCCCGCAGATATGTTTCCTTTGGCTCGTTCATGCTTAAAATTAAAAAATTGACTGCCAATATTTGAAAGTGAGAAGAATTTTACATAACCATCTGAATTTCAGTTCTCATTTTTAAAATTCTAAATCTGGCAACTCCGGGTCCATATTTCTTCACCACTACTGACCAGAGCTGTTGTCCCTCTAGACCCGTCTCATGCTTTTCTGTTTGACACACCTCCCACCCGCCTCCTGTACTACTGTCCTCTCCCAGCCTGGTGCCCGTGGCCATTGGAGTTCTTACCCCTGATGAAAGGGCCATCTTGGGTTTTCAAGCAGGTGAGTGATGTGTTCGGGTGTGAATGGTTCCCAGCTATTCTGGCTGGAGGGGGAAGGGCAGACCAGAAGGAGAAAAACTAGAAACAGAAGCCAGTTTCAAGACTGTCCAGGTGATGGGATTGGAGGTGCAAGGGACTTTGCTGGAGCAGCGCAGGTGGGGGTGGGAAGGTTTGTCTCCTTGACGGATGTGGCAATCTCTCCTTCTCAGTAGCGCCTCCCTTATGACTCTTTTTAAAATTGCATCCCCATCATCTATCTCCCTCCCTGCCCTGTTTGCCTGCATTGTACTAATCATCCTCTCACGTTCCGGATGCTTCCCATAGCCATCTGGTCGTTATCTGTCTCCTCCAACTGGAATAGAAGCTCCAGGTAGCCAGGAATTTTGTTTGTTTCACACCCTGCTGTATTCCCAGTGCTTTGAAAAGTGCCCAGTGCAGAATGTTTTTGAACAACGAGATGTTTATTTTAGATTAAAAAGTGATGTTTTTAATTATTTACCAATTGAAGCATCTACAATCTCAATGCTTTGAGGACAACTGACATGGCAGAAGGATGGGCATGTTTCTAGTCCTCCAGCAGAGCCTGGGGGACCTCCAGGACTGTTCGGATCCCAGTCTGAGAAGTTCATCTCCAAACTAGCCATGCGGTGGCAGAGAGAGACATGCCGATTCTCAGATGTCAAGACCCCAAAGGCCAGGGCATGGCCAGGACTCACTCGTACCCCCACATCCAGAGCTCTCCAGACAGGGGACCTGAACCACCCGGGATCCCAGCCCCCTGGAACCCACACATCCTTTGAAAGGAGGGCTCAGATTAATTGTCCTTTATCTCCATTGTAATTTCTTCTCTGGTTTTCTGAACAAGTGCCAGGGCTGTCAAAGCCTCCCTTTGATGCTTAATTGCTTAATTATCAGTTTACTCCACTTGCTTTAAGAAAGAGAATGGAACCATTTAAACAAAAGGGAGGTGGGGTTGGAGACTGCCCAGGAAGTGAGGCTCCCCTCTGTGTCCCAGTAGTCACTTCTGGAGGCTGGGAGGGCTTCTTACAACCACCATGTCTGGAGGCTGGGAGGGCTTCTTACAACTACCATGTCGCTTTCTCACCCACCTCGTCCCTCTTTAAGCTGAGCCCTCGGAGATGAGTGTGGCTGTACCTGAGCTCTGGGGCCACCATCCAGTTTACCAGTCTTTTTCCTCCAAAAGCATCTGCACCTTCTCAAATCCCAATTATTTTTATTCTTTCATCCATTCATTCTTCCTTTCATTTATTCATTGACACTGTTTATATGCCAGGGCAAGGGAAGCACACAGGACTCGAGAAATGAAAAGATACGGATCTGAAAACAGCTACCACCAATAGACTGGCAGGATGTGAGGAGGGGTCAACCCTACTGAGCTGGGAGTGGGGCTCTGTGTGTGGGGGGGATCAGGACCCCTTCAGGGAGCAGGTGACATTTCATAGGCCCAAGAAATATGGGCGGTGCACGAGATTCTAGCTTTCTTCTCTTCTCCTCTTTCCTCTCTTCCATGGCCTTTCTCTTCCTCCTCCTCCCTTCTCCTCTTCCTTCTCCCCTTCCTCTTCCTCCTTCCCCTCCTTCTCCTCCTCCTTCAGCCCATCCTCTATCTCCTCCTCCTCTCCCTTTCTTCTTCTTCTTCTTTCTTCTTCTCTCTCTTTCTCTCTCTGTCTCTCAGATGCATATACACACACAGGGCCTTTTTCAATTTTTAAGTATTATAGTCTCACAGACACACAGATGATCTCACCTATACCCAGGTCTGCTGTCTCAGGTTGATTTCCCACAAGCAGACCCAGAGTCAAGCTCTTGGGTGCAGGCAGTTTATTTGGGAAGCAGGATGAGCAGTGGAGAAGTGAGTGAGAGAAGAGAAGAAAGCCAGTGCTGTGTGCTAATGAGTGGGCTGTCACAGAGGGAAACTGGGGCTCAGTCCTGCCTGGATCCTCTGGGACACTGTGTGGAATGTGATTCAGAATTGCCCCAAAGAGGAGGAAGGAAGCTGGGGTATTTATACACCAATTCTAGGGTTGAGAGTCCCTCCTGGGGGCTCAGCCTCTTGGTGCTTCTGGTCTGACCCCATGTGTGAGTGAAGCATATTCCCAAGGAGACCCTCTCAGGAAGACCCCTCAGGGAAAGTCATGCTGGGCACCTGGGGCTCCTACAGTGTCTGCCCACAGGTTACTCTCTGGGGTGGACTGAGGAGGTGTGCTGGGAGAGCTAGCAGCACCTGCTTCCGGCACATTCCATAATCTTCTCCCTCCCCCTCCACCAGCTCTTTCTCTCTGATACACACTTACACACACACACACACACACACACACACACACACACACACGCACACACTAAAGTGATCAGTCAACTGGGGAGAGACAAGATGGCTGACCACAGACACCAGCTGCCAGATTGTCTCAGAAACGTTTTAGATGAAAAAGAAAAAACAAACACACACCTCAGATCAGGTGTAATTCTGAGGGAAGAGTGCCAGAACCTGTAAGAGATTCCATGGGAACAGAACAAGAAGGAGCAAGATATCAGCAGAGGACAACCCCCGAGAGGCTTGAAGTCTGGTGAAAAGGGCAGGTGGAGCGGTCTGTTTCTCCCTCCCTCACATCTCTGGCAGTCAGCAGGCTCCTGAGCTGCTGGAGGGCCTTTCTACCCTCACAAGCCCCAAAGTTGCTGTCACCAGTGAACTGGGGCTTCTTGAGGACAAAACCCCAGCCTGCTAGCCCCCTTGGGGTGCTTCCCATCACCACAGACCCAAGTTGAGACAGTAGGCGCCATATTGCTTCTCCACCCATTGTGTGCATTTGTCCTCCCGGGGGGCTTCAGCCCCTCAGTTTTTATCTTGCTCATTCCCACACGAGCATTTCCCAACTCTGACACAGACTGTGGGAGCCACAGGGGCCAGTGGGTCCCGGGGGATTTGCATGACCCAAGAACCTGGATATTCCTCGCAGGCTGCCTTCCAGAGAGAGGGACAGAGACGACAAGAGTGCTAGCGTTTTTTTCCATCCAGACTCCTTTCCTCCCTGTCCCTTCCCCGGCCTTGCTTGTTGGGGGCCATTTGGGCCGGGCTCTCAGGAGCAGCTGCTTCCCACCTATAGGTACATACACCACACTGGGGCTTCCACAGAGAGAGGGGCTCAAAACTTTTCTCTTAATGACCTGCAGAGGACTTAAAGAGGACTCTAGAACAAACGCGTAACAGACATTTACAGAACATTGTACCCCAAAACTACTAAAACGCATTCTTTTCATCAGCACATGGAACATTCTCCAAGATGGATCACATCTTAGGCCACAAAATATGTCTCAACAAATTCAAAAAACAGAAATCATACCATGGATCTTCTCAAACCACAATGGAATAAAACTAGAAATCAACTCCAAGAGAAACACTCAATTCTACACAAAGTCATGGAACTTAAACAACCTGCTGCTGAACAATTACTGGGTTAATAATGAAATTATTGAACTGAATGACAAAGGAGACACAAGCTATCAAAATCTATGGGATTCAGCAAAGCACTCCTAAGGGGAAAATTCGAAGCCTTAAATGCCTACATCAAAAAGACAGAAAGATCACAGTTCAACAATCTAATGACAGGTCTCAAGGAACTAGAAAAGGAAGAGCAAACCAAATGCAAAGCCAGCAGAAGAAAAGAAAAAAACTAAAATCAGAGCAGAACTAAATGAAATGGAAAATAAACAAACAAACAAAAAAAACAATACAAAGGATCAACAAAACAAAAAGTTCATTCTTTGAAAAGATAAAATTGATAGATCTCTTGCTGGATTAAGCAGGAATAGAAGAGAAAGGACCCTAATAAGCTCAATCAGAAATGAAAACGGAGATATTACAACTGATACCACAGAAATACAAAATATCATCTGTGAATACTATGACGATCTCTACACAGATAAACACAAAAACTTAGAGGAAATGGACAAATTCCTGGAAACACACAAACTCCCAAGACTCAATCAGGAAGAACTAGAACTTCTGAACAGACCAATACAATGATGAGCAAAAAGACTGAAGCAGTAATAAAAAAGCTTCCAGAAAAAACAAACAAACAAAAAACCAAAACACCAGACCAGATGGATTCACAACCAAATTTTACCAGACCTACAAAGAAGGGCTGATACCCATACTGCAGAAATTATTCCATAACATTGAGAAGGACAGAATCTTCCCCAAGTCATTCTATGAAGCCAGTATCACCCTGATGCCAAAGCCAGGAAAGGACACAACAAAAAAAGAAAACTACGGACCAATATCCTTCATGAATATAGTTACAAAAATCCTCAATAAGATACTAGCAAACCAAATTCAACAGCACATCAAAAAAATAATCCACCAGGACCAAGCGGCCTTCATCCCAGGGATGCAACAATGGTTCAACATATGGAAATCAATAAATGTGATCCACCACATAAAGAGAAGCAAAAACAAAGACCATATGATCATACATCTCTATAGATGCAGAAAAAGCATTCAACAAAATTCAGCACCCTTTCATGATAAAACTCTCAACGAACTAGGCATAGAGTTGGATTTGGTCTCTGCAGGGCTCCAGGAGTTCTTTCTGATACTTTCATTTTCAGAGTTATTCTTGTAGAGTCCCTGCTTATGTGGCCCCTCTTTCAGGCATCTGAGAACTGTGACAATGGCAGACCACCATTACTTTCCCATAATAGAGTCTTAGTTGCACTGTTTCTCCTGAGTGGACTGAGTTCTTTAGACCAATGGTTCTCAAACTTGGACATTCATGAGAATTGCCTGGAAAGCTTGCTAAAACATGCATTTCTAGGCCGGGCGCGGTGGCTCAAGCCTGTAATCCTAGCTCTCTGGGAGACCGAGAC
>NW_012147523.1:851844-862735 GCF_000956105.1 Propithecus coquereli | reverse complement strand
TATTTTTGTAGGTCTGGGGTGGAGCCTGAGAATTTGCATTTCTAGCAAGTTTCCAGGTCATGTGGATACTGCTGAGGCAGAGAGACCACCCCACCTTGAGAACACTACTTTAGAGCAAAGTGAAAGTGTCTTGAATATAGGGAGAGGTGCTTGATTTGGGGAAGCATTTGAATTTGTGAAAGTGAGATGAGAGATACTCTGATATGGTCCTAGGAAGTGGGGAAAGTGTCCAGCAGAGAGCTCCTTCAACACGGAAAACAGGTGATTCTGGCCACACGGAGATGGGGAGAGGCTCAGACAGAGCCTCAGGGGACCCGCAGGCGCCAGATAAAGGGAGCCTGGCAAATCTCTCAGCCACCTTAACTGAGATCTCAAGGAGACATACACATTGTATCGATTAGTACATTTTTCTTGTTTGTTTCCCAGCCCATCACACATTTTCAGCGGTGCTTTTCGTGGAAACGTCAGCCGGTCTCAGCTCTGCTCAGGGGAACCGAGGAGCAGAGATGCTGGGCCGGACTTGGGCCAAGTGTTTGAGAGGGAGCAGCGCACCCTAGGGGCCAACAGGGGACAGCGACAGGTGTGCTGGGCTAGGGAGGGGAGCTCTCCTTCCCTTGACAGGCATTTATTGAGCACCTGAGGTCCCAGGTCTAGGTAGGGCATGGGAGAAGAGGAGAGTGGAAAGACAGACAAAGCCACATCGTGAAGGACTTAGGACTTCTGGAATTTTAATGAGTCGGTCTGCCCCCTTACTTCCTCCCGTGCTTCCTGTTGACCCAAATCACCAAAGTGAAGGGATGTCAAAGTTCAGACACACATCTGGAAACAGAGGAATAAGGTTTTTAACAGTTTTTTTCCTAATAGAGAAACTCCTTAGAGATGACATCAAATGAGGTGGGCATAACACATTCATCTGATTTCCTTTCCCTGCAAACGGGATCATTAAGGCATCTAAATTAACGGGGTGTAACCATGAATTAAATCGAGCTCGTTTATAAGGGAAACATAGAGGCATCTTTCATCTTAATATCCTGACAGGATTCTCCTGACTTGAAGGTATGATTAGGAGAAAAGTGACAAAAAAAAGAAAAAAAGAAGGAAAAAAACCTTCTGCAGCTCAACCCTGAGTGGAATTGGTAATAAAACCCTAGTTCCCCCGTGAACGCACTGCCTTTCCGGTCCTCCTCAGCTGAGTTCATTATTTTATTTCACTACTTGATAGGTTGAAAAATTGCCTGCAGACTGGTTAATTAGGACTAACAGTGCTTAGTAACTGGGGAGACAATTGCAGTTTGAGAAATTAATGCTCATGATTCATCTATTAAAGTGCATCCAGACATGGGGTTTGCCTTGCGGTGGTGTCGGCCCAGCCATCTGTCCAGGTGGCCAAGGTAACCGAGCATTTCTCGCTCTGAGTTTGGGGCCGGTGGTGGTAAGAAACAGAAATCCACCTTGAGAAAGAAGAGAGGTTCCTTGTAAGGACACAAAAGCCATTTCATATGGGACTTCTGGGGATGGGGATATAGTAGGAACTGAATGTTTTGTGTCTCCCCAAAAGTCATATGTTGAAACCTAAAGCCCAATGCGATGGTATTTGGGATGTAATTAGGATCAGATGTGGTCATGAGGGTGGAACTGTCATGAATGAGATTAGTGCCCTTACAGAGGAGAACCCAGAGACCACTCTTGCCCCTTCCCCCATGTGAGGACACAGCGGGGATGGGGGGCAAGAAGCAGCCATCTCTGAACCAGGAAGCAGGCTTTCAGCAGACACCAAATCTGTCAGCACCCTGATCTTGAACTTCCTGGCTTCCAGAACTGTGAGAAATAAATTTGTGTTGTTTATAAGCAACACAGTCTACGGTATTTCATTACAGCAGCCCACATGGACTAAGACAGTATGAAACTATGAAAATGAGAAACTAGGGGGTTTCTTTCTCCCTCCTCCTCTTTCCCCCCTTCTCTTCTAGTCTGTCCCCCGCTATGTGGCCATGGTCTTCCAGTTCTGTTTTGACCTGGCTACCTACTCCCCTCTCTGCCTACAACTATCCTCCACTTAGTGATGGTGTCGTGGACTACTCCACATCCACTCATTCCTCTTCCAGATGTTTGGGGATCTGCTCCTTCCCTTTCGTCAGCTGATATGATTTGGCTAAGGTCCCATTGGTCAATGCTAGAGATGCACCTCATGGCCAGGACCCAGCCAGTCATCCCATTTACTTCTCTCTGGTTACAGAAGTTGGTTCAGGGTTCAACTTGTGGTCAAATCAGGATCAATAAGATGCCATGAGGCTTTCGCTGGGGCATTTTGGAAAGAGACTGCTTTGCTGTACCATGAAGTTTCAAGATGAGGTATGTAAGTTTGGGGCTGCTGGAGTCATCTTGCAGTGATGAAGATAAGTCCTATTTGGGAATAAAGTCAGTACCTAGAGTAGGGGTAGAGCTTAGCAATGAAGAGAGAAATAGATTGTATGACATCACTCAAGCCCTGCATCAAGTGATGCCTGATGTCTACATTATTCTGGATTTTACAGTTGCCTGAACCAGTAAATCCCCATTTTTGTGTGTAAGTTAATTTGTTTTTAATTTTCCATCCTTGATAGAAAGAATTCCTACTGAAATTTCCTTTTGAATTGAAAAGACTCCAGCTCTCAACTGAGTCCATACAGACTTCCAGTCCGAGCACCACTATCTGACTATGGTTTCTATGTGTCTTCATATTTTCTCATTCAGTCATCCCAGTCAAGGGTTAAATCTCCTGATCTATCCTTGGTCTAATCAGCTGCAGCTAGGAGGATGAGGTCACATAATATAAACACAGTCATTGTCCAACAGGGACTGCAGGAGGACAATATTAAAGAGGAGTCCAAATTGTGACTACTGTATCCTTTCTGGGTTCACTCAGCCTACTGAAAAGGCAAACAGTAATCCCTCTGAATTCATAGCATCCGGGTATCCCAGCAACTGTCTTCCATTGGCCTTGGGGCTCCAGTACCAACGCTTAATGCTGGCCAGGCCTTAAGCTGTCCCCATGGAGCACCCACTGTGCTCAGAGAAGGCATCTTTGATTCTCTCTGCTTAGGGAGTTTCCTGTGCCTGAAGGAACTAAGCCTTCGGCATCTCTCTGCCTGATACTGACAAATTCCAACTCCAGGAAATGGCTGGCTGGCACACATTCTGGCTATTCCTCACGGCTAGATGAGAGAAAGCAAAACATCTTAAAGTTCCCTTTGATGTCTGTTCACTGAGATGAGGAGGTACCGGTTCATTAACATGTGTACTTAGCAAATTTTTTCTGAGTCCTGTCCTCTAAGACAGGCAACAACAACGAAAACTAGGAGTTTTAAAAGTGCCTTGCTTTAACAGGAACTGAGTGTTCTAAGGCAAGTGACATAAGATCTCTGAGCATCAGTCCTTCATCTAGAACAAGGGAGGTGGGAATCCCTCCTCTATATACCTCAAAATGAGGCTCATCCCCAAGAGGACAGTGCTGCCTTGTAGTCAGAAGATGGGTTCTGTGCTTCTAAGATCATCAGCTGAAGTGCACTGCTCCCCTGCAACTGTGGACTGACACAGGCTTACGGATCCTACCCAGGGCAGATGCTGTCCGTACCCACCTGGGCTCCCCAGGTGTTAAGCAGGCTACCAGCTTCCCACCCCAATCTCTGGTAGAGGATGCGGAGACTCCCCTCTTCTCTTCCTGGCTTTCTCCTGTACCAGGCACCACAAGACTTGGTGTGGCACGAATGGGAGTTACAAATACCAAGAGTGGTTGGGGGGTTCAGTGGATGGTGCCCAGCCTCCTCAAACCCCAGTGCTATGATGCAGAGGTGGGGCTCAGGATTGAGCCCCAGGTGCTCATGGCAGTGACCTGCTCACGAATGCACCTCCATTGGACTTTCTCCCTTCCCTGTGTTACCTTCACAACTCCCTCACTTGGACTTCCTGGGATCACCTCCCAAATAAGCTACCTGCATCGAAGCCCTGGTCCCAGAGTCTATGCTAGAGGAATCCAAACCAAACCACCACCCTAGGCCTGGCTCTTTCTCCAAGCATCTTGCCTAGAGCCCATACTCATTTCTTGGAGTTAAGCTTATTCTTGGAATTAAACAAATGTTATATGATTCTTGGGTATCCTTCCAGAGATATTTTATGCATTTACAAGAAAATGCAGATATAAAATTCACATATAAGCAAGCTTTCTTCTTTTATACCAAGACTTCAGAGTCCTGCCTTTATCCTTTCAGCTTTTCCTCCCTTCCCACATTCTATAGAAGAGTCACAAACACAAGAGCCTTTGGAGGCCAGGCAGGTAATATAAACAAGTGAGGTCAGCTAGGTAAGGTCTGTGGCAAAATGAAGATTCAATGACCCTCTAAAAAGAGGCACCTTCTACTCCATTCCAACTCCTCTTTCCTGAGTTGTAATCTGGTCTACTGTTGTCAGATATGGATTAAAAAATAAGTATCCAAATTTCACACTTTTATTTTAAAATCACCTGGTTAAAATAATGAGTGCATGTACAAACTGGTAGGATGTGATGAGTTCTGTAGTTTAGTTAATAGTATCACACCAGTGTCAATTTCTTGGTTTTGATAATGCGCTATGATTATGCAAGATGGTATCATAGGGGAAAAACATTTTCCCAATTTTTTTTTTTTTTTAACTTTTTTCAAATTCCAAGGTTAAAGGTTAAAATTAGGAACTTCCCTTTTAAAAAAAATCACTCGATTTCTAAATGTTGGCAAACTAATTCCATCAAAAAGCATACATGTGTTTGCAGATAAAGTAAAGCTTATCTACAGGCCACCACTTTGCAACATTTGCAGTTAGTATCATGATTAAGTTTATGAGTTTTACCGTCAGACTATTTGAATCTTAACTCTACCATTTATTAATTCTAAGACCATGGGCAAGTTTTCAAGTCTCAGATTCCTTGTCTAGAAAATAGGAGATATTAATATCTCACTGGGTATTTGTCAGGATTAATGGGATGGTGTGTGTTAACATGGCACCAGGAATGTACGTCCTATTTGGTACGTAGTAGCCATTGGTACTACCAGGATGAACCCAGATAGGCGGATGCTCAAATTGCTGCCTTGCCAGGCTGGTCTGAGCCTAGTCTACAGACAGATGCTCTGGCTTCCTCTCTCATTTCTGCCTAAGGATGTCTTCTACAGCCGTCTTAGGAAGTGGAATGGTTGGATGCAGAAGGCTGACAGAAGGGCACATCCCCTTTCTGCAGCTCAGACAACTCAGAAGCCTCAGGCTAAAGGGATGACATGGTCTCTCCAGACAGAGGCCAGCATCTCATTAAATAAAAGACACACTGAAATCATCTTTGCCTGGTCTCCGTGCCCCCAATTCTGCCATGTTTAGCCCAGCTCTTCCCTGTGTTGCGCTGAAAGCAATGAGAAAGAGCAGATTAAGCTGGTGGCTGATCTGAATTTTTCTCCTGGCCTAAGATGCTTGGCGCAGGCCAAGAAGAAAGTGACAGGTGAAAATGGACCTCAGAGTGAGTGACCTACAGGCCTCAGCAAACACAGCATGTCTGTCCTGGTCACACCCAGGCTCAGAGGAGAACAGAAGGGCAGGGTTTGGCTGGGAGATGTTGGCTTCTGGACTCCAGCAGGGTGAGTGACCTGCAGTATCTGAGGTCTGACATTTCATTCCAGCGAGACCAAGAGGCTTTGGTGGAGAAAAGCCAGGTCCAAACCACAGCATTTAAAAAGGCCCCTTTCTCCGTATGTCTGGGACAACATGGTGGCAACAGCAACTGCTTAATGGGAAAGAGGGAAGGAAGGAAAGAAGGAAGGAAGGAAAGAAGCACTGATTGATTGATTTAGACGCACAGGCAGACATTCTTTCATCCTGCAAATATTATTAAAATGCCTCCTAGGGGCTGAGCACGGTGTTAGACATCAGGGACAAAGGAGCTTACACTGAAGAAGGCATAGAAAGAAAACAATCAAATTCACAGCTTGTTGGGTTGTGAAAAGTGCTTAGAAAAAGAAAGGAAAGTGCTGTGCTTTTCTCAGGTGGTTAGGAAGGATCTTTCTTACAGTGACGTTGCAGGCTAGATGTGAACAAGGTGAGGGAGTGAGCTAGGCAAAGACCTGGGGACGGAGATTTCCAGGCAGAGGGCACAATGAGGGCGAAGCCCTGGAGGCTGGAGCGGCGTGGCCTGCTCCAGGCGCAGCTCGGGAACAGCAAGGAGCAAGAGAGCTCGTGGCTGGGGAAGAAGAAGTCCCAGAAGCAGCAGGAAGCAAGATGACAAGGCTTTCTGCAACCTGAGATTGAGAAGGAGGCCGCGGAAGGTTCTGAACAGAGGAACGACATGATTTGACTGAACATTTTCAACAGGATCACTCCGCTGCCAGGTGGAGAAGAGATCCAGCCGGACAAGCACAGGGGCTGTCAGGGTGCTACTGCACCAATCCAGGCAGGCAAATGCCCGCACCTCCGTTCATCAACTCCCCACGCTCAGCAAAGCACTACACGGGGGCGCTTTTCACAAAACTTAATTATGTGCACCCTCCTCACGTCAATCTAAAGAAAAATACGTCATCCCCATTTTCTGCTGCTGGAGCTAGGTGGCTTGCCCCAAACCATGCACACGTGAGGATCCAAAGGTGGGTCTTCGAGACACCAGTTGCTTGTGTCCTCAGCTCCCCCCACAACTTACCCAGAACCACCTTCGCCAGCCCAGAGTCGTGGGGAAGATTCTCACACTGATTCACACATCCATCAGTCGCCAGGGTCTGCTGCAGTAGCTACTGGTCATCAGTGAGGAACGTTACGGCATCTGAGAGATGTAGCTGCCACACAGCCAGCACTTGTGACCACCAGCATGGGTTTGTTCTAGCACTGCCCCTCCCCACTGACTGTGTGCCCCATGAGAACAGGGACATTGTTGCCAGATGTATCCTCCACACCTAGAAGACAGCTTGGCACAAGAATCTACCACACATGGTCACATCAGGGAAAATGGCTACGGAATATGTGGGAACTCGAATTCTCTACACTATCGTTGCAACTCTTCTGTGCATCTAACATGATTTCGAATTTAAAAATGAACCATAGTGCTGGCAGGCAAAATAAGAAAAAGAAAAGAAAATCAAAGTGGGTTCCAACCAACGCAAACCTGGCTTGCTGCTTCTGTCCTTGCTGAGTGTCACCTAAAGCTCAGGACCATCGATGTTAGCCTCTGGAATAAACATCTGGCAATAACACCTAGCGCCAGGCTCACGGAGAATTCCCTGACATCACCCAGCCTCCCCCTTTGGTGCAACCGCCTCGGCAAGGCAATTGAAGGATTTTATTATAATGGAACTTTGCGAAGCTCACTCAACCCGTCAAAATAATTGTTTGAGTTAATGCGAAATCTGAGCTCCGCAGCTGGGAACGCAGGCTGGCTCCTGGCTGCTGCTGGGGCACATTTCAGTGTCTCGAATTAACAGCAGTTTGGAAGTCTCCCTAATTAGTTACAGCACTGCTCGAGGTGTCATTTTATTTTATTTTATTTTTATTTTTTTATGAGCCAAATAACATATTGCTGCTTAAGTTTCTGGAAGACAGGGAGCTATAAATAAAATTATAATTTACTTGAAGTCTATCACACAGATATACCAAGTTCAGAAGTAACTTTTAATTTGACTAATGAGATGAAACTTTCTCTGCAGAGTGTGGGCTGTGGGTACAAATATCACTGTGTTACACAGAGGGTGGTATTCCCCAAAAGTCCTGGGAGACATTGCAGCCCTGAGACAAGGAAGGAAGCTGACCTGCTCAACTCGGGGCGTGCCTGGAGTCTAGGAGGCATGACTTCCACTCACATTTTCTTGGCTGGGAGTCCATGGACATCTTCTTTCCTCCCAGCCTCAGTTTCCCTCTTATATCCAAGGAGGAGGAGGATGCTCGTGCTTTTCTCAGAGGTTTTATAAGCATTAAAACATCTTACATCTGCGAAAACAGCTCATACCAGGAATCTGGTGGTGTGGTTAGGGGTTTCTACTCAGAAGCCAGACTGCTTAAGTTCAAGTCCTGCCTCCTTTATCAGCTAGCTATGTCAACTCAGGCAAATTACCCAATTTTTCTGTGTCTCAGTTCCTTTACCTGTTAAAAACTGCATAGGCTTCTTGAATAACTTAATGGATACATCCAAATTGCTCAGAACTTAGGGAGAGCACATAACAGACTTTCCATAAGTCTTATCTATAGCACGTTTTCTCACTAGGGGAGCAAAGAAGGCTACGTAGTACAATGGTTTTATAGTCTGATATTACAATGGCGTGGACATAAACAAACCTGCAGTGTATTAGTGGTACTAAAATATAACAGAAGAGGGTGATTAGGGCAAAAGATTGAGAAACACTAAAACACTGATCTATAGTAATAACTTGTATGCAAAGTGTATCGGCCGAATGCCTTGTCTGATGTCAACTGCCAAAATGTAAGGCTCTGGGATCAGATGGACCCACCTTTAAATCCATCTGTCTACTTAGGAGCTGTGTGATCTTCTCTGTGCCTGAGTTATCTTACCTATAAAATGGAGCTAATAAAATTATTGGGAGAATGAAATAAAATCATGCATGCTAAGTGAGTAGGACAATGTCTGCTGTACCATAAGCATTCAACATAGGGCAGCTATAACTGGGATTATTTTTGTCATTATGTTAGCAAGGACTTAGCACACCATGGGCTCAGGATAAATGTCGGCTCAGAGGTGCTTCTCGACTGTGTCTGGGCTGACACGTTCTCAGGCTCTTTCTCGGGCTCTCTAATGATACCAGGGACATGTTGCTGTTTGCTATGCAAATATTTTACTGTTGCTCTGTAATCGTAACGTCGCGTGATCAAGTGGACTATGACAAGAGGAACACACTGGTGTGGAAAGTTTGCCATTGCTCGTCGGCTCCTGGCAGGTGTGTGGGAGCTGCGGGAGCAGCCGGCCGGCGTCTTGCTGCCCAGGTGCATTTCAGGCGCTGAAGCCTGATTAGCGCTGCCCGGCACAGAGCGCTTCCTCTCGCGCGGTCAACTCCTGCCCAGCTGCGACGCCGTAAAGAACAGGCCCACTTTTAAGTAATCAATATGGAATTAGAATGATTGAAAAGTGCATCACACCACTCCAGGGTTCCCACGAGAGCAGAAAGAATTCTGAACTTGTGCTCAGGGAGACAATTAGAGGGTCAAGCCCACCCAGGACACCACTCTGCGCCCAGGGGCCAAGGCCTGTGTCATGACCCCACCCCTGTAGGACCACCTTAGCCCCTTACAAACCCTGCAGTGTTTATATGTATCGTTTTCCTGCTCAAAATACCTTCCCTAGGTCTAATCTAAATCCTTCGTGTTGCAGAAAGACTCCATTTCTCCCTGAGTCTTGGGAACTTCTAAGTACAGCTCCCACTTGGTCATGCAGAGTGGACGTGGGGCACTGGCGGCCATATCCCAGCTTAGCCCCTACAACCTGCTTACTCAGCCTGCCAAGGACAGGTATGGAGAGGCCACCTCCCCTGCCCGGCACTGTCCAGGACCGTGGGGAAGTGTCTACAGGGGCAGAGTCAAGCCTTTGAGCCTAGTCTAGAGAGCTGGTACAGGGAGAATGGAGATTGTTCTTGTGTGGATGGAAGCTTCACTGGGCTATCTGCCACCCACCACATATGGCTAGCTAGAAAGCCCCATTTATTTACAGAGAATCTATTCTGTGCCAGGTACTGTTCTAGAAGCCTGGAGTACCAGCAATAAAACAAAGATCAGAAAACAAAATAAAACACAACCAACTAAGTCTCTGCCCTCCTGGAGCTTACCTTTTAATGAAGATGGGTGATAAAGACATCAGCAGTGATAAATTCTACGGAAAAGAATAAAAGAGAGTACAGGGACAGAGAGGGAAGCGGGAGGCTATTGTACACAGGGTGGTAAGGGTGGGCCTCCCTGGGGAGCTGACAGTTACCCAGACACCTGAATGAAGGGGGTCAGTAGCCACACACATGCCTCAGGGAGGAGAGCCCGGGGGAGGGAAACGCCTGATATGTTCAAGGACAAGCAGGACGGCTGGGGGACGAGGGCAGGCTGGAACAGACAGAGCAAGCCAGAGAGTGACGGGAGGGAGGGCAGAGAGGAGCAGGGGCTGATTCTGGGGACTCATCACCAGGGGAAGGCGTTTAGACTTCCTTCTAAGTGGAATAAGGAGCCCCTGCAGACTCGAGAGCAGGCGATGTTTATTCTTACAGGCTGACTCTGGTTGGTCCCTGGGAAATCTTTTTGGCGGAGTGGGGTTAGGGTGGGGGTGGTTCAGGAGAAGAGTGGAAGCAGAGAGACCAGTGAGGGACCTGGCACGTCGTCCAGGTGGGAGACGCTGCTCACTTGGACCAGAAGGCAGCCGCAAGGATTAAGTACAATGAACCCTCATTAGTCGCAGGTTCTCTATTTGCAAACCTGCCTACTCGCTAAGATTCATCTGTAACCCCCAAATCAACACTCCGGCAACCTTGTGGTCATTCCTAGTCATGCACAGAGCAGAAAAAAAATTGGAGTCACCGGTGTGTGTGTGTGTTTCCAGCTGGGGTCGGACACAGCCACGCCGGGACTTCTTGCTTCAGCTCTTGCATATAAACAAGTGCTCTTTTTGCAGTCTGGTTCATGCCGTGTTTTTCACATTTTTGTGATGTTTGTTTGTGATTTTTCTGTTTAAACAGGTCCCCCAGGGTCGTTTTGAAGTGCTGGCTAGCGTTCCTAAGTGCGAGAATACTGTGATGTGCCTCGTGGAGAACATGCGTGTGTTTGATAAGCTTTCTTCAGGCATGAGTTCCAGTGTTGTTGGCCATGAGTGAACGCTAATTAATCAACAGTATATATGATTAATAAATAAGGGGTCTTTAAATAGAAACAT
>NW_012147523.1:846026-848953 GCF_000956105.1 Propithecus coquereli | reverse complement strand
TTTCCATTCCTTTTTGTTTAACAATCCTTTCTTCAATTTATCTCTCTCCTTTTGCATTTTACTATAAGCACTAAGGAGAAAGCAGGCTGTACCTTCCACACTTTGCTCCAACAGTTTAAATTTCTGAAATCTCCTCTGCCAAACCCCCAAGTTCTACACTCACAAGTTCTACCTTCCACAAAACACTAGAACACAATTCAGCCAAGCACAGTGATGCTCTATAACGGAGACCCCCTTCCCTCCAGCACCCCAAAACATGTTCTTCATTTCCATCTGAGTCCTCCTCAGAAGCAAGTTCAATGTCCATGTTTCTACCAACAGTCTCTTCACAACTTAGACTTCTTCTAACACATGCCTCAAAACTCTTCCAGCCTCTTCCTAATACTGAGCTCCAAAGCCATTTTCCAGCTGCCATTGTGGCCTTAATGTTGGGATGAACAAGGACACTTACACTTTTACGTACTTGTCACATCAGCACCCAACCTCTCAGTTCCAAAATCTATATTAGTGTGCTAGGGCTGCCCTGACAAATACCACAGCCTGGGTGGCTTAAACAACAGACATTTATTTTCTCACAGTTCTGGAGCCTTCAAGTCCAAAGTCAAGGTGTCAGTGGGTTTCGTTTCTTCTGAGGCCTCCCTCTTTGGCTCGTGGATGGCCACCTTCTCGCTGTGTCCTCACAGGGTCCTTCCTTGGTGGGTGCACCCCTGGTGCCTCTTTATGTGTTTAAATTCCCCCTTTTCATAAAGACACCAGTCGGGTTGGATTAGAGCACCCCTTAATGGACTCATTTTAATTTAATCACCTCTTTAAAGATCCCGTCTCCAAATACAGTCACATTCTGAGGGGCTGGCGGTTAGGGCTTCAGCACATGAATTTGGTAGTGGGGATACAATTCAGGCCCCGACAACCAGCAACAGGTGTACTTCCACTTTCTCTGTCTCTATCTCTGTCCTTGTCTCTCTCTCTCACTATCATCTCTAAAACAAGGGAGTGCAGCGTCCTATAGAAGGGACTGTCCCTTTCTCGATGATGCTGTAAGTGTCCTTGTTCATGCCGACATTAAGGCCAGAATTGCAGCTGGGAGCAGCCAAGAAGAGAGGCATAGAAGAGAGCAAGCAAGCTGTGAAATCATCTTTAGTTCTCTGACCACATAATTCTCTCCTTCTTTCCCTGCCGTATTATTCTTTCTGTCATTTAATAAAGTGCCTCCACGATTATGAGAGAAAGAAAATCACCACCTCATGTCTTTGGTTCTCCCTGGGGGATTATGAGATTTTTACATAATTAAATATGAGCCATGTAATTCCCCGCCCGCTCACCTGTGTTGTATATTGCTTGTTGCCCTCTTGCTATTTCTCGGCTCCTATTTCAAGTGGAAAATGTGATTCACTGTGACAAAAATGCCTCCTCCTTCACCTCCCCTCTGGTTCCCCCCATTCCCTGCGTGGTCCCCCAGCTCCCAGGCCCACATCTCACTGTCACTCCCTGCCTCTCAGCCCACATCCCCGAGCAACCTGCCTCTGACTCCGAGCTGGGGCTCCAGAGCCTTCCAAGGCTGCTCAGATTGAGGTCTGGATTGGGGGAAAGGAGGTGACTTGGGCTCAAAGCCTGGCTTGGCAAAATATCTCACCCTTCCAGACCTCTGTTGGTTCATCTATAAAATGGGCTCAGTTTGAATTATTTCCTTGACTGGTTCACACAGAGGTATAAAGAGCCCTGTTACTGCCCAGGCTATAAAGTGCATGACAAACTGTAGAGTGCTATACAAATATTGTTCTTATCAGTGTGCTTTGGAAAGAGCTGACTCCACAGTCACCAGCAGCAGCTGTAAGGGCAACACTGACACACAGGAACACTGATGATGTGGGGGATGCACGGCTTCCCTGCCTCAAGGACATTCTGCTCTGCTCCGAGGTGCTGCTGGGGGCTGCCCAAACACTTCTAAACAGTGGCCATCCTCGTGCAGATGGTGTGAGAAGAGACATCACAGACTATCTCGTACGGGGTCCTGCAGGTTCATGCCTTCAGGGTCCAGGCCAGCAGAGCACATGGATGATGCAGGCCAGGTGTTTGCAAGAAAATATGGAGTCAGGGGAATGTAGGAATAAGAAATTGTCTTTTAAATTCTTTGTCTTAAAAACATTGAACATGCTAAGGAATGCACCCTACAGCCAGAATCCAGCCCAGGGGAATTCAGTTAAAACTCTGAATTCTGCTCCTGCAGCAGGTGCCTGTGCTCTGCTCACATCCCCTCAAGCCGCCCTGGAGGTCACTGGGAGACAGTTACCTTCACAGGACCATTTCCCAGGTCTCTCCACCTGAGGACGGTGTCTAGCAGGTCCAAATGCTCAGCCTGTGCTGGGGCAGGCTGAGCATTAACGCCCCTGGAACAAACCTCAAACAATGAGGGTCAGGATTTAGTGAATAAACACTCCGTCCCCCTCAGCCTGCAAGGGGACGATTCTGGGGTGTGTCCCATGTGTTCTCTTGGGGCCCACAGCAGGCCCCACTTGCCCACTGCAGGGCTCAGTGACGCGCTCTTGATCAGCTTCCTTCCCCTCCCTCTCTGACTTCCCTACTCCCCATGGTGTCTCTGGCATCAACAGACAAACGAATTACAGTTGACACTTGAACACCCTGGGGTTAGGGGCACCCAACCCCCATGTAGTCAAAAATCGCATATATTACTTCCATGTGTGCACCTAAGTATTGATCAGTTAGCGTCAGTTTGATGGTGTACCAAACCCCAGAACAGGGCCTGATGGACTGTGTTCTGGGACTGGTGGCCCCCAGGGCGTGGTGTGGATCAGGGTGACGGGAGAACACTGGAGAAATGCCACACTGTGGCCAGCCAGAGCCTTTGCTTAAATGCACCCTGCACAGCACTGGCTCTCAGACACGCAGAGAGAACTGGCGTCAAAACA
>NW_012147523.1:836220-845246 GCF_000956105.1 Propithecus coquereli | reverse complement strand
CTGAGATTTCGGTGCTATTTGTTATTGCAGCATAATCTAACTTAACTGACATGGTAGTCTAATCAATATCAATAATAGCTATCATTATTTTATAAGCACTGCCTCAGGAACTGTGCTAAGAGTTCTATGGACTTTAAGCCATTTAAATTCCACCACTAATTCTGTGAGAGAAGATTTAGATTTTCCCAGGGACAAATACGTAAGACATGACATAAATTCTCCTATGTAGGCTGATTTAACTCCAAAATATGATATGCTTTATTGTTAAACATTGACAAAAAAATAACACATAGGGATAAAAACTGATAATATGCTTAAAATATCAGATGGAAAAATCTTTACATCAGATGATACCAATTACTTTTAGAGAGACAGAGAATAGTAACGAACCACAATATACAATATATACAGTTGAAATCTTTGGTGGTTTTGTGGAAAATTTTATTTTTATATGTGTCTATAATCTTTTAGATTTTCTGCAATGAGTAAACACTATTAGATCTTCTACAAGGAGTAAACACTATTTAATAATCAGATAACAATGCATCTTCGGAAATAAGATAGTATCCAAACAGAATGTGAATTACTGATATCCAAAATATCTACCATTCAAGGAGATTCAACAAATGATGGAGAACAAATGTTCACTGAGGCTATGTGTCTGGCATTTCATCCTCCCAATGATCCTGATAAATAATAATTTATTTTCTCAATAATCAGATAAGAAACTGGGATTCAGAGGGGTTAAGTGACTTCCCTATGGTCACACGGCTATGACATATCAGAACAAGGCTTTTGGACTCAAAACTCATGTTCTTTCCAGCACGCTGCATTTGTTTTGATCAAACCCACTAGCCAGTAGTTCATAGTTAGCCTTCGATCCTATATTCTCGTAACCCTACAAATGTAGGGATGCCTGAATTTTACCCCAAACCAAAGCCACACCTCCCCATAAGATTTCCTACAAAAAATAACAGTGAGTGAGAATCAAGGTGTTAATGTATCGCTCATTCACTTTGTAATCTTACTCCACAAAGAATAACTCCCTGAGCTGGTACTCATGGCAAGAATTTATTGTACATTTCAGAATAGCCAGAAGAAAAGATTTAGAATGTTCACGACATAAAGAAGTGATAAACATTTGAGGTGAAGGATATCCTAATTGCTCTGATTTGATCATTACACATTGCACACAGCTATCAAAATATCACACGTACCTCATGAATGTGTACAACTCGTTATCAATAAAAAATTTTGTAAAGACCTATAGAGGCATTTCCTCCCCCCATGTCCCAATCTGACCTCCCTCTGGACACATGAGACCAGTCCAATATAAGAAGAGGAGCAAAGAGAAAGCTAAATGGCTGGAAATCCATATGACAATTCTCAAACATACACAAAGTGAGAGTATAACAAACCCACACATATCCATCACCCAGCTACAACAACCAGCAACATTTTGCCATATTTTCTTTCATCTCTACCTCCTTTTTTGCTGGATTACTTTAAAATGAACCTCAGACATTGGGCCATTAGGTACTGAAGTACCTAAGACTTCAGTAACATAAAAAAATGGACATTTTTATGCCTATCCACAATGCAGTTATCACAACTCGCAAAATTGTACTTTCAGCTAATAACCAGTCCATATTCAAATTTCTCAATTGTCTAAGAACATATATATTTTAGAGCCAGTTTTCCCAAATAAAAATCCATACAGGGTTCTTTCACTATATTTGGTTGTTGAGTCTCGCAAGCTTCTTCTAACTGGAGGATGATATAACTTGTCATCTAAACTTGAACCCTCTTGAGAGTGAAATAGGACTGCGTTAGTCTGTTTGGCACTGCTATAAAGAAATGCCTGAGGCTGGGTCACTTATAAAGAAAAGTGGTTCATTTGGCTCACATTTGTACAAGAAGCATGACGCCCGCATCTGCATCTGGTGAGGGATTCAGGGGGCTTCCAATCAAAGAAGAAGGTGAAGGGGGAACAGGTGTGTCACATGGTGAGAGAGGGCGCAAGAGAGGGGAGGTGGCGCCAGGCTCTTTTACATAACCAGCTGTCACGTGAACTAATGAAGTGAGACCCACTCATTATCGCAAAGAGAGCATCGAGCATCCCAATGACCCAAACACCTCCCACCAGGCCCCACATTCAACACTGGGCATCAAATTTCAACATGAGACTTGAAGGGGCCAAACCTCCAGACCGTATCAAGGATATTGTTAATAATATATCAGGACAGAAAGCATAAACCAAGGTTGTCCAGGGAAAACCACATGGTGACCCCAACTTTAAACACTCTTTCCCCTTTTTTATGCTTTCATGAAAGTGTGTACCTGTTGTCCAGCAGAATGGTGCTTATTTCAGTTGTAGTTCATTGCTTCCTGTGGGTATGTTCCACATGTTCCTCTGTCCTGCATTCTTCTTACAGAGAAGAAGTCTGCAACCCAAAGGTTTGATTAGAGTCAATATGTGCATGATATTTCCACGTGCAGTGACCCTGGGGCATTAGTGTCCTATTGCTGCTATGACAAATTACCACAAACTTGGCTGAAAAACACAGTTTTTTAATGTAACAGTTCTGGATGTCTGAAGTCTGAAACAGGTATCACTGGGCTAAATAAATATACTATCGGGACTTCGTTCCTTCTTGGAGGCTCTAGGGAATACTCTTTTCCTGCATTTTCCAGCTTCTACAGTCTGCGATTATCCCTTGGTTCACCATCCTCTTACTTCCTTTTCGAAACCAGCAATGGCAGGTTGGATCTCATGATGCCACCTACTTTTATCTCACTCTCCGGCTCCTCTTCCCCATTTATGGACCCTCGTGATTGGATAATTTAGGATCATCTCCATATTTTAAGGTTATCTGATCAGGTTTAGGTTATCTGAACCTAAATTCCATCTGCAACTTGAATCTCTGCTTATCTAGCAACCTAACATAGTCACAGTTTTGGGGGTTAGGACATGGTCATTATCCTGCCCAGGAGTAACTGTGGCTGACTTACATGCTGAAATCAGTTGAGCTTTCCTTCCTCTTTGGGAGGAGTGACAAGTGGCTAGGAATTATGCTGGCCAGGAGAAGCAGCCATAGACTCTCAGCCTCCCCATGCCCCCTTCCCATCTTTGCTTTCTCTGGGCACGTCGTGGGTGATGCCCAGCCTCCCCTTGGGCACCATGAAAGGGAAGGCGGGCAGCAGAGTGTTAGCGCAGTTAAGGGCACACATTTTGGGCTCACAAGTGCTGGCTGCAAGCCTTGGAAATGTCATTTAACACGATGCCCTCGCCAGTGAAATGAAGAGAATGATAACCAGTTCAGGAGAGGTCAGGTGACGCGTGGCGCTGTTTACAACAGCGTGCAGCACCTAGAACGTTCTTGGTCACTGCTAGCTGCTATTAACAAATGATAACAGCATTTCTCTCCCACCCAGTGCTCTGGCCTTACCTGCCACAGCTGCTGCCCTTTGTCCCTTTGGAGCCTGACTTTGTTGTCACCATGAGATTCTGCTTCCCAAAGATTTGGTTCCACACCAAAGCTGCCAGTGTGGAACTTGTTTCTGTAGCTGATGGTACTGGTCTCATCCTTCCCATGTCAGTAAAAGTAGCTCTGACTAAGGAAAGAGAGAGTCCTCCCACCTGTACGTGTAACTCTTTAACTAGGCTTCTTACAAAGAACTGGATCCAGAGCGTGCAATTCAGAGTGTGAACCAAAACCACAGCCCCCAGCACAAACCATGGAACACAACAAAAGACCCAGGAGTCACCGCTGGGAGCATGACCTGGGAAAGGCTGCAGAAAGGGAGACTCAGGCGCTGTCTGTGCCATCCAGCAGCCCTCAGTAGGTCACCCTTGCTGGGCCCTAGCATGTGACTGACTTCTAGCCCCTTAACCAACAAGTGTAAGAATTCCACTCTTTCAGCTTCACCAAACAGCACAGAGTAAGCAGAACATAGAATAGGAAGCCATTGGCTCCCACATTTCAAGACAGAGAAACATTCCAAGACATCGAACATGATGATAAAACATAAGAGCTGTCTGCAAATGTTTTTTTTAACTTCAAATTGTACTGAAGCCTCAAGATTTTTGAACCAGAGTTTGGAACTCTGAATCACCTTCCATGAGTATCAGTAATCAAAACCACAATGAGATATCACTTATCTCCAGTGAGACCGGCCTTTATCATAAAGTCCCAAAACAATACATGTTGGCATGGATGCGGAGAGATAGGAACACTCATACACTGCTGGTGAGACTGCAAACTAGTGCAACCTCTGTGGAAAGCAATATGGAGATACCTTAAAGAGATACAAGTAAAGCTACCATTTGATCCAGCAATCCCATTACTGGGCATCTACCCAAAAGAACAAAAGTCGCTCTATGAAAAAGACACATGCACCCAAATGTTTATAGCAGCACAATTCACAATTGCAAAGATGTGGAAACAACCCAAGTGTCCATCAATACATGAGTGGATTAATAAAATGTGGTACATGTATACCATGGAGTACTATTCAGCTTTAAGAAACAATGGTGATATAGCACCTCTTGTATTCTCCTGGAAAGAGCTGGAAAGCATTCTACTAAGTGAAGTATCACAAGAATGGAAAAACAAGCACCACATGTACCCACCATCAAATTGGTATTAACTGATCAACACATAAGTGCACATATAAGAATAACATTTATTGGATGTCAGGCAGAGGGGAGCGGGGAGGAGGGGATGGGTGTATGCATACACAAAGAGTGCAATGTCACCATCCGGGGGATGGGCACACTTGAAGCTTGGACTTGGGGGGGGCAAGGGCAACATACGTAACCTAGACATCTGTACCCCCATAATATGCTGAAAGAAAAAAAAAAGAAGTCTGGAAGACAAGAAAGTAAAGATATAGGTGTGGACATAGACAAATACATAGATACATATTAATACATACATACACATACACACACATATATATATTTTAGAACTAATAGATACATCTAGGATTAGATTAAGAGTCAACTTCTAATATATAACTTAAATTCCTTGACTTTTTCAACATATACTGAGTCTATGCCAGGCGTTTTTCTCACATCATCTCATGTAAACCCCCCGCAGTGCTGCAAGTAGGTGTTCAAAGCTCCATTTCCCACACGGGGAAACTGACAGAGTAGTTGAAGGATGGCCAAGGACACACAGGTGATGTACTGACATTCCAAGCCATGGAATTTAGAAGAAATTGGTATCTTTCTGACACGGAAGTCAGTGAGCTTGCCGCTATACCACTGAGTAGCTGAGTCTCCAAAGGAAGCTGTTTGATATTTGCATATCTTTAAATCTTGCTCTAAATGGTATCATTTCTTTTAAATAGACTAAGCGGCTATGAATAATTAGCAATTAATAATTATTATGCCCCATTAACTTAATAAAGGATTATGTCTTTATAGAAAGTGCAGAGCTAATTGGAAAAGAGGGTTAACCCATGCTTCCTCAGTTTCTGTAGGGAAGAGTTGCGCATTTGGAGCAGATAGAGACAGAAAACTCTGCTCACCTGGGGCCAGTCTACCCAAGCCGCTGACCTGTGACCAAGGGGGACCTGGAGAGCCAGCCTCACGAACTCAAACTTACAAAGAGCACAGGCACTAACCAAACAGAAGTCCCAGGAAACAAAACAAAGTCAGCAGCACAGTTAACAACAGCTTACCAGGGCTGTGTGCCTGTGACCCAGAACACAGCGTGCTCGGGAATGTGGGTAGAGCTGCAATCTCACTCCCAGAGCTGCAATTTACAGAACCACCACTTTGGAAAGATAAATACAGGTTAGGCAGCCCTTTTGGCTGGGGAGGAGGAGGACAGGGATAAAATGTCACTGGAGCACTAATCCAGAGTCACAAGTTCAGGGAGTGTGGATCCGTCCCACCCCCTGCATCCCCAAGCTCTGCATCCTGGGCCCCTGGTCTCTCTTCCTCTGGCCACAGCCTCTTAAATGGTTTCCCAACCCCCACCTTGTTGCCCTGCAATCCTCACAGTAGCCAGAATGAGTCTTTCAAAAGGCAAAATCTGATCCTATTGCTCCCTGCCTAAAGCCCTTTCATTGGTTTCCCACCGCCCTTGGAATAAAGACTTCACTCCAGAAAGTCTTCACTTAACGTCTTTGACAGTTTCTTGGAAATTGCGACTTTAAGTGAAACATATACAGCAGGTCTTCAAATAATGTCTTTTCTTTGAATGTCATTTCATTATAACATTGATGAGCAAAAAAGAAAATTAGTGTTGTTATACATTGTTTTGCTTAAAGTTGCAGTTTCCAATGACCTATCAGTGAGGTTAAGTGACTTACTGTGTATTGAATTACACTGTAGATTTGTTTACTGTTTGTATTCCTGCTGAAAATGTGTCTCCACGAGGCAGAGCCTCTGCCCACATTTACCACTGTGTCCCTAGAGTTGGAAGAGTGTTTGTAGTTAGCAGACATTAAATATACATTTGTTGGATGAATAAATAAATGAATGCACAAATATGTAAATAAACAATTTATTGCTACGGCACGAAGAAAAAACTATCAAAAAATACTTTCTGCTTACTACAGAAAGTTCTAAAGAAAAGAAATGCATGAGTTCAAACTTCTTTTTTTTTTTAAGATCTTCAACCCATCAAAATCAGCCCTTCATGCCATTTTAAAATATATTATGACAAGCAAAATGATGGCGAATTAAATGTTTAATCAATGTTTATTATTGCTAGCATATTAGTTTGCAGTCAAATTTATGACCCCATAAATTTTCCATCTTTATGAGGAACAGGCTGATGTCATGATACCAAGGTCTTTTGCATAGCAGGGAGCTCAGTGCATTACTGCCACCTTCTAGCTTGTGGGGATGCAGGCAGGCGGCACCGCATGATGACAGAGACACACAAACACTCGCTCATTCACCCAGTAAACCCTGATTGGGAACCTACTGCATACCAGACTGTGCCAAGCCCCACAATGAGCAGGCTGGGAGTGGGTGAATGCATGTATGTATTCACTCAGCAAACATATACTTTCATCTCTCTCAAGTATGAAATACTGTGTTCAGTGGTGAAAGAAACAGAAAGAGAAATCAAATTCTTGTGTCTGGTTTAGACACTGGAATCTCACATAAGTTCCCACCATCCGTGAGCAATGGTGGCAGACTGGGCCCTGCGCTAACCCAAGTACGAGTCCACTGCTCCTGCTCACGTGGACTGCTCTTCTCCGTGGCTTTGTTCCTCTTGTTCCTCACCCCCACATTGAGTCCATCAGCAAGTCCTGGTGGACTTGCCTCCAAAACTCACCCTGCATCCACCCACGTATCTCCCCACTACCTCCCCTACCCTCATCTCTCATCTGAATGTCTGTACACTCTTACCTACCCCCAAATAATTCTCCATGCAGCCACCCGAGTGGATGTCTCAAAGGGTAAATTAGATCATGTCACTCTCTTCATTAAGCCCTCCAGAGGTTTCTCACTGCTCGTAGAATGGAACCAATATCCTCCCCACAGCCTGCAGACTCTTACCAAGCTTGCCAGCTGTGTCGCCCCCCACCCCCTACAGCTCTGGGTGAGGTACCTTCTCTTCTTCCCACTAGGAATCAAGCTTTCATTTTACTCATTCAGAGGTGCATCAGTGAGAATGCCATCAGCTACGAACAGCAGAGAATCTCAATCAAGGAAAGTTGGTTACCTCACATAAAGGGAGGTCTGGTCCTGGGGTCATTCCAGAGGCAACAAGAACCCAAGATTTTCTGCATTCTAATTTTCCTGTCTCAAACATGGCTTTCCTCGGGCTGGCTCCCTCAGGGCACATGATGGCTGCCGTGTTTCCAGGTGTTGCACTTTTCCCCATATGTCTCTTTCTATCTTTCTCAGAAACTCCTGTACGCCTCCCTTCACATCTTGTCTCACTGGCCAGAATTGTGTTATATGTCCCTTCCCAAACCAAACTCTAGCAAGGGAAATAGGATAACCTTGATTATCTTAGATTTATTAAAATTTAATGCTAAGTCATGATGGGGACAGGTTTGAAACCCAAACAAAACCCAGGTTCTGCCAGAATGGAAGATGAGGGGATGGCCGTTTGGGGAGACAACCTACCTGCCCACTGCAGCCAGGGAGCTGGGCTGTAGAGAGTGATGACCTTCAATCCCAGCTCCGCCACATTCAAGCCAGATGATATCTGACAAGTCACTCTGCCTCTCTATGTCTCAGTTTCCTTACCTGTAAAATGAGGTTCACTACGGGGTGACTACTTTTTAGGACTGCTGTTAAGATTAATATAAAATTAGTTAATATTAAAGTAGTTAGGACGGTGTCTGGCACACGGTAAATGTCAGGTGTTGTTATTCTGTACGGTGTCCACTCTGTTAAAGGAAAAGACCTGTTCTTGGTCTCATCATTGGAAATAAGAAATTTGTTTTTAACCAGTTGTAACCAGGGAAGTATATCTTCACAACAGTTCTACGAGGCAGGGAATGGTAACTGCTGCTAAAAATGGAAAAACGGAAGCCCGGAGAGTTACAAAAGCAGAAATGCTGGCCTCTAGTCTTGTGCCTGTTCTCTTAAATGATGCTTCCAACTCAGGAGAAGTGGGATGTGCACCCCAGAAGCGCTGGGGAGGGAGAGATATCCCTGACCTGACCCGACCAGACCATAGGACTCCAAGACCATGCATTGGAGCAGAACCTTCCAAAGCCAAGTGGAGTAGTGGAAGAACTCTTTCCAGAAGGCAAAGAGAGCAGGAAGTCTTGGGCAGGCTAAGGGTGCAGGGGGAAGAACAAGCTGGATGGAGAAAAGAATCCCCTTCCCAGACGGAGAGAAAAGGCTGGGTGGGTCTGCTGAGGTTTCAATGCTGGGCAGAAGGCTGTAAACAGAAAAAGCAACCGTGTTTTACTGAGACGCCTTCTCGTTGCCAGGCACATGGCTGAGTGTTTCCCCTGCAATATCTGATCCTATCCTTCCAATGGCTCTGGCTACTAGAGACTGTCATTCCAACCTCACAGGGAAAGAGATGGCTGAGTGA
>NW_012147523.1:834063-835870 GCF_000956105.1 Propithecus coquereli | reverse complement strand
CACCATCCGGGGGATGGGCACACTTGAAGCTTGGACTTGGGGGGGGCAAGGGCAACATACGTAACCTAGACATCTGTACCCCCATAATATGCTGAAAGAAAAAAAAAAGAAGTCTGGAAGACAAGAAAGTAAAGATATAGGTGTGGACATAGACAAATACATAGATACATATTAATACATACATACACATACACACACATATATATATTTTAGAACTAATAGATACATCTAGGATTAGATTAAGAGTCAACTTCTAATATATAACTTAAATTCCTTGACTTTTTCAACATATACTGAGTCTATGCCAGGCGTTTTTCTCACATCATCTCATGTAAACCCCCCGCAGTGCTGCAAGTAGGTGTTCAAAGCTCCATTTCCCACACGGGGAAACTGACAGAGTAGTTGAAGGAGGATGGCCAAGGACACACAGGTGATGTACTGACATTCCAAGCCATGGAATTTAGAAGAAATTGGTATCTTTCTGACACGGAAGTCAGTGAGCTTGCTGCTATACCACTGAGTAGCTGAGTCTCCAAAGGAAGCTGTTTGATATTTGCATATCTTTAAATCTTGCTCTAAATGGTATCATTTCTTTTAAATAGACTAAGCGGCTATGAATAATTAGCAATTAATAATTATTATGCCCCATTAACTTAATAAAGGATTATGTCTTTATAGAAAGTGCAGAGCTAATTGGAAAAGAGGGTTAACCCATGCTTCCTCAGTTTCTGTAGGGAAGAGTTGCGCATTTGGAGCAGATAGAGACAGAAAACTCTGCTCACCTGGGGCCAGTCTACCCAAGCCGCTGACCTGTGACCAAGGGGGACCTGGAGAGCCAGCCTCACGAACTCAAACTTACAAAGAGCACAGGCACTAACCAAACAGAAGTCCCAGGAAACAAAACAAAGTCAGCAGCACAGTTAACAACAGCTTACCAGGGCTGTGTGCCTGTGACCCAGAACACAGCGTGCTCGGGAATGTGGGTAGAGCTGCAATCTCACTCCCAGAGCTGCAATTTACAGAACCACCACTTTGGAAAGATAAATACAGGTTAGGCAGCCCTTTTGGCTGGGGAGGAGGAGGACAGGGATAAAATGTCACTGGAGCACTAATCCAGAGTCACAAGTTCAGGGAGTGTGGATCCGTCCCACCCCCTGCATCCCCAAGCTCTGCATCCTGGGCCCCTGGTCTCTCTTCCTCTGGCCACAGCCTCTTAAATGGTTTCCCAACCCCCACCTTGTTGCCCTGCAATCCTCATAGTGGCCAGAATGAGTCTTTCAAAAGGTAAAATCTGATCCTATTGCTCCCTGCCTAAAGCCCTTTCATTGGTTTCCCACCGCCCTTGGAATAAAGACTTCACTCCAGAAAGTCTTCACTTAACGTCTTTGACAGTTTCTTGGAAATTGCGACTTTAAGTGAAACGATGTACAGCAGGTCTTCAAATAATGTCTTTTCTTTGAATGTCATTTCATTATAACATTGATGAGCAAAAAAGAAAATTAGTGTTGTTATACATTGTTTTGCTTAAAGTTGCAGTTTCCAATGACCTATCGGTGAGGTTAAGTGACTTACTGTGTATTGAATTACACTGTAGATTTGTTTACTGTTTGTATTCCTGCTGAAAATGTGTCTCCACGAGGCAGAGCCTCTGCCCACATTTACCACTGTGTCCCTAGAGTTGGAAGAGTGTTTGTAGTTAGCAGACATTAAATATACATTTGTTGGATGAATAAATAAATGAATGCACAAATATGTAAATAAACAATTTATTGCTACGGCACGAAGAAAAAACTATCAAAAAATACTT
>NW_012147523.1:831299-834013 GCF_000956105.1 Propithecus coquereli | reverse complement strand
GTTCTGGGACTGGTGGCCCCCAGGGCGTGGTGTGGATCAGGGTGACGGGAGAACACTGGAGAAATGCCACACTGTGGCCAGCCAGAGCCTTTGCTTAAATGCACCCTGCACAGCACTGGCTCTCAGACACGCAGAGAGAACTGGCGTCAAAACACCGGTGGGAACATCAGCTCAGGCAGACCCAGGAGAAGTCAGCACACCTGAGATCAGCTGCCTTTTCTTCCCTTTGCCCAGGTCAGGGTCTGAGGGCTTACCACACAGACTCATGCTAGGGACTGACCTTAAATCCAAGTCTACGCACTTCTGAGAGAACAAACATTCCCTTATCCAAAATCCTAAAGCTCCAAAATCCAAAAATTTTTGAGTAGCAACATGAAATAATGTCTCCTTTGCTTTCTGATGGTTCAATGTACACACACCTTGTTTCATGCACAAAGTTATTAAAAAAATTGTGTAAAATCACCTTTAGGCTATGTGTATAAGGTAAATATGAAACATAAAAATGAATTTTGTATTGAGACTTGGGTCCTATTCCCAAGATATCTCATTATGTATGTACAATATTCCAAAATCCAAAAACATCCAAAATCTGAAACATTTCTGGTGCCGTGGATTTTGTACCAATATAAGGAGATTATACCATAAACAGACTCCTGGTGCTCATCTGTATTTGGGACTTTTCTTTTGAGAACATGGGAGGATTATATTTTTTCACATACATGCCCCCTTGAAGGTGAAGTCATGCAATTAATTCTGGCCAATTGGTTGTGAGCAGAATGAGTCATATTTCTTCTGGATCAAAGCATTTAATTACTGGTGAGAGACCATTCAGTTTCTTTCCTGTGCCTTGGCAATCACAAAAACATGTACAATGGAAGTGCTACAAGATGGAAAAAACCTGCAGTTCTAAGTCACCACATGGAAGAGAACTGCCCAACAGAGTGGTTTCAGTCTGCAGTAAGGGACAAATTTTTTGTCATGTTAAATCACTGAGATTTCGGTGCTATTTGTTATTGCAGCATAATCTAACTTAACTGACATGGTAGTCTAATCAATATCAATAATAGCTATCATTATTTTATAAGCACTTCCTCAGGAACTGTGCTAAGAGTTCTATGGACTTTAAGCCATTTAAATTCCACCACTAATTCTGTGAGAGAAGATTTAGATTTTCCCAGGGACAAATACGTAAGACATGACATAAATTCTCATATGTAGGCTGATTTAACTCCAAAATATGATATGCTTTATTGTTAAACATTGACAAAAAAATAACACATAGGGAGAAAAACTGATAATATGCTTAAAATATCAGATGGAAAAATCTTTACATCAGATGACACCAATTATTTTTAGAGAGGCAGAGAATAGTAATGAACCACAATATACAATATATACAGTTGAAATCTTTGGTGGTTTTGTGGAAAATTTTATTTTTATATGTGTCTATAATCTTTTAGATTTTCTGCAGTGAGTAAACACTATTAGATCTTCTACAAGGAGTAAACACTATTTAATAATCAGATAACAATGCATCTTCGGAAATAATATAGTAACCAAACAGAATGTGAATTACTGATATCCAAAATATCTACCATTCAAGGAGATTCAACAAATGATGGAGAACAAATGTTCACTGAGGCTATGTGTCTGGCATTTCATCCTCCCAATGATCCTGATAAATAATAATTTATTTTCTCAATAATCAGATAAGAAACTGGGATTCAGAGGGGTTAAGTGACTTCCCTATGGTCACACGGCTATGACATATCAGAACAAGGCTTTTGGACTCAAAACTCATGTTCTTTCCAGCACGCTGCATTTGTTTTGATCAAACCCACTAGCCAGTAGTTCATAGTTAGCCTTCGATCCTATATTCTCGTAACCCTACAAATGTAGGGATGCCTGAATTTTACCCCAAACCAAAGCCACACCTCCCCATAAGATTTCCTACAAAAAATAACAGTGAGTGAGAATCAAGGTGTTAATGTATCGCTCATTCACTTTGTAATCTTACTCCACAAAGAATAACTCCCTGAGCTGGTACTCATGGCAAGAATTTATTGTACATTTCAGAATAGCCAGAAGAAAAGATTTAGAATGTTCACGACATAAAGAAGTGATAAACATTTGAGGTGAAGGATATCCTAATTGCTCTGATTTGATCATTACACATTGCACACAGCTATCAAAATATCACACGTACCTCATGAATGTGTACAACTCGTTATCAATAAAAAATTTTGTAAAGACCTATAGAGGCATTTCCTCCCCCCATGTCCCAATCTGACCTCCCTCTGGACACATGAGACCAGTCCAATATAAGAAGAGGAGCAAAGAGAAAGCTAAATGGCTGGAAATCCATATGACAATTCTCAAACATACACAAAGTGAGAGTATAACAAACCCACACATATCCATCACCCAGCTACAACAACCAGCAACATTTTGCCATATTTTCTTTCATCTCTACCTCCTTTTTTGCTGGATTACTTTAAAATGAACCTCAGACATTGGGCCATTAGGTACTGAAGTACCTAAGACTTCAGTAACATAAAAAAATGGACATTTTTATGCCTATCCACAATGCAGTTATCACACCTCGCAAAATTGTACTTTCAGCTAATAACCAGTCCATATTCAAATTTCTCAATTGTCTAAGAACATATATATTTTAGAGCCAGTTTTCCCAAATAAAAATCCATACAGGGTTC
>NW_012147523.1:808032-829755 GCF_000956105.1 Propithecus coquereli | reverse complement strand
TTAGAAGAAATATAAAGGAAGTCCTTTAAGCTGAAAGAAAATTACATTAGACAGTAACTTAAAGCCACATCATAAGACAAATATTGTACATAGAGATAATTATGTAGATAATTATGAAAGACAATATATTTTCATTTTTAATCTCTTTTCTCCAATGATTTAAAAAGCAATTGCATAAAACTATATATACAAATAGATGCGCACACACAGTTAACCCTTAAATAACACAAAGGTTAGGAGCACTGACTCGCCTATGCAGTCAAAAACACACATATCAATTTTGACTCCCCCAAAGCCTAACTATTAATACTAGTAGCCTACAGTTGACCAAAAGCCTAACCAATAACATGAACATTCAGTTAACACATATTTTGTATGTATTATATTCTGTATTCTTACAATAAAGTAAGCTAAAGAAAAGAAAATGTTATAAAGAAAATCACAAGGAAGAGAAAATACATAAAGGGTACTGTGCTGCATTTATCAATACTCTAAGTTTAAGTCGTCTGTTTACAAGATGAAGTGTCTGCTTGAAATGGCAGGCAACTGCAGCTGCAAACCTCACTCTACAGTATATATCAAACAATTCAACTTTTTCTTGTAATGTCATGACTTTTCTCTGCTTCTTGGGAGCACTTCCAGCATCACTAGTGGCACTTTGAGTCCCTTGGTGTTAATCAAGGTTTATGGTATTGTACTATACATAATGAAAAACATGCAAGGACTGTGAGAAATCACTTTTTACTGTGATAAGCAATTTACTGGAGAGATGAACTGCTCACGCAGAGATGATTAGCATCATACGGCATTTTAAGTGGACACTCGCAACACTTGAGACCACTGCGATACCAACAAGAGGTGGCTACAAAATTACTACTGTAGTACAGTATTTACTATAGTTAATATTATGCAGTTACAATTTAATACTGCATCTTTATGTTTGTTTACATTTCTCTTTACTTGGAATGGTGCCATAGATGGTCTGTAAGTGTGTAAGTTTGAATAAATTTTATAACAGATTTGTATATATTTTATGCTCATAAATGATAAAATTGACTGCTATCTACATATATTTTATGAATTTATGACATATCTAACTTTATTTTAATTTTTTTGATATTTCTAGGCTATATGGTCTGTTTGCAAGTTTTTTTCAAATTGTCACAAATCTCCAAACAATTTCCCAATATATTTACTGAAAAAAATCCACATATAAGTGGACCCACACAGTTCAAACCCATTTTGTTAAAGAGGCAACTGTATACACACACACACACACACACAGAGTCATCCCTTGGTATCCATGGGGGGATTGGTTCCAGGACCTCGTGGTGATATGAAAATTCACAGATGCTCAAGTCCTTGATATAAAATGTTATATTATTTGCATATAACCTATGCATATCCTCCCATATACTTTAAATTATCTCTAGATTACTTATAATACCTGATACAATGTAAATGTTATTAAATAGTTATTATACTGCATTGTTTAGGGAATAATAACAAGAAAAAAGTCTGTACATGTTCAGAGCTGACATAATTTGTTTTTCAAATATTTTAATCTACAGCTGGTTGAATCCATGGGTGTGGAACCCAGTCATCCTTCCGTTCTTTCAACAAATGCATACTTAGTACCTCTTCTTGTGTGCCCAGCACGGTGGATTCAGTGGGGAACAAAACCGCTAGGATCCCATTTGAGGACCTTGTAAATCATCTGGGGAAGAAGGCATTAAGTGAGTCCAGTGGAGAGGAGAATGGAGAGGGACGATGAGGGGCTTGATGAGGGGCTCTGTTTTCTTCTCCTAAGGGCCCATCTTGTGTAAGTGGAGGACAGGCAGTCTGTATGCAAGAGCTGTTTCAGCTGAGACAGGAAGGAGGGTATGAATTAGCCAGACAAGAAGAGAATGGGAACAGACACTGTTGGAGGGAGGTAGGCAGAGACCCATTTGAGGAAATGGAGAAAGTTCAAACCAGCTAAAACGCAGATAATGTGGAGGGCAGTTGTGGTCCGAAAACCCAGCTGCATCTTTATTTCTAGAATTCCAAGAAGGTGAAATTCTAAGATCTCATAGTTCTGAGCATCTATGACTCAACAGCTCTCTATTATTAAGATTCTCTGAATTTAGTTTTCCAAGAGTTGATGAATACATCTTTCTAAGTCTCTGGTGTTCAGGCCCAATGATTCTGCATCTGCCCTGCTAGTGTAGGCGGGGCTAAAGAGAACTATTTGGAAGAAAAAGCCCATGCGCCTTTGCTCTGCAATCTGCCTCCCAATTAGACCCTGTGCTCTTCTCTGCTCTGGAAAAAGAGAAAAAAGAAAATGCAGACAGGGCCCTGCTTATACTAATGAGTGATCTCTGTGGGCAGAGTTAATGCCAAGCCCCTTTCAGCCACCAGGCCACCGCCAGCACGGGGTGAGCGTACAGAATAATTTATGTGGAATAAAAACAGATTTTTACACGGTGCCCTGACACCAAGACAGGCGTTTCCTCCCCACAAAACAAGCCCAATTACCACGGTATGCTCTGTGGCCTTTGCTGCTCTACGAAAGAGCTGCAAATTCTCTTAACCCTTTATAACACTAAGAACAGAAGCCAAAGGAAAATAAGGGTTCCTGTGGAGCATCCTGGGTGGGGAGGAAGTTGAGTCTGGACAGACGAGCCACGCAGCCTAATGCTGAGAGCTCAGGTGTTGAAGCCAGAGTGTCCCCAGGAAATCGCTCACCCACTTGGTGTCACCCCTGCCCTCCCCAGTTAAATGGCGCTCAGCACAGCCTACCTCGGAGGGCTGTTGTGCCAGCTGCATGACTTAATGCAGGTGAAGTACTTAGAACGGTGGCTGACATACAGCATGAGCTCAATGCTATTAACTGTTAGCTGGCTTTTATTTAATATACGCGAGAGAACACTGCACAATATACGCCACACTAAGGGTTGTGACATCGATCCAATGGACAATGGTTACCTGTTGAAAGGTCTTAAGCAGGTAGTAGGTTAAACAGGTAAGATCGGCTTTGCTGATATGAGGAAGGTAAATAGGCAGGACAAGAGGCATGAAAGGGCACGGTGTGCTTAAGAAACGGCAAGTCATTTGCTACGAAGAGCATAAAGTTCATGGCGCCTGGAGTACGGCAAAGAATAGCCAACGATGAAAACGGGAAGGTGGGTTATGGGGCGCCTTGGTCAATTCGGGCTGCTGAAACAAAGTACCATAGACTGGGTGGCATAAACAACAGAAATCTATTCCTCACAGCTCTGGAGGCTGGAAGTCCCAGGTCAGGTGTCAGTATGGTGGGGTTCAGGTGCGGGACTCTTCCAGGTTGCAGACGGTCGTTGTGTCATTGCATGGTGGAAAGAGGTTGAGGTGGCTCTCTAGGGTCCTAATCCCATTCTCGAGGGCTCCATCCTCACGACCTAAATTATCTTCCAAAGGCCCCACCTCCAATGCCATCACCTTGGGGGCTAGGATTTCAGCATATGAATTTGGGCATGCAGGGGACACAAACATTCAATCCATTGCATGGGAAATCGCCAAAGGGTTTTGGAACATAAGTCATTAATTATGCTTTTGTCCCAAGTGTCAGAAACACAACTCGAATTGGTTTATGCAAAACATGTAGGCTCATGCAACCGGAACTTTCTACAGTAAAGCTAGCTCTAGAGTAGATTAGCTCTAGATTAGCTAGACTAGATTCAGCTGCTAAAGTGATTTCCTCACAACACAGCTCCCTCCATCTCTTAACTCTGCTATTCTCAGGGTTGGCTTCATTCAGCAGCAAGTGCTCCTGGCTGGTGACAAAGCCAGCTGTCAACAGCTCCAGGCTGTCAGTTAAGCCATCTGGGGGAGGGCGGGAGCGAACATTCCAGGCTTGAGCATCCCTCACCTGAGTTGAGTCAAGTGTGATTCCCTAAACCAATCACTGAGCCAGAGGATGGGTGATTGGATCTCTGGTTGGCCAGACCTGCTCATTCACGTGTCATGTGCTTATTACTGGTGAAGGGGGTGGGATCGTCCCGCACAGGAAAGCCTGTGTGTGTGTGTGTGTGTGTGTGTGTGTGTGTGTGTGTGTGTGTGTGTGCGCGCATGCTTTACTTTTTTATGGTTTTATATTGTCTGTTTTGTTGTGGTTGTGTTATTTTACAAGAAGAAGGAAGATGGATTCTAAGTGGGCAAAAATAACATATGTCTATAGTATATATGTGTGGGTGTTTATTTGTGCTTTTAAAAATAATGTGGATTCATGTGAAAAAAAAGACTGGAGCGGGGATGGCAAATGTGGGGTGCCCTTGTTATCACTGCACTTCCGATGCTCGCAACAGACATGGCCAGTTCGCTGCTAATCCGCCCCAGCTCTCGTCTCTATTGATTCTGGATGTTGCCATCGGTTGGTCTCAGAACTACTTCCCATCTCTGGACCGGGGTTGGGGAGTCTAACTTTTTTCCTCTCTCTTGGATGCCATGCATTTGATCTGTTTCAATCACGGGAAAACAGATAAAGGGGAGATGGGACCGAAGATCTTTCCTATCTCCACTTTTGCAGGGAAGGAATTTGTCCGAAGTTACAGAGGGGAGCGCCCTGCGTGCAAGCTGAGAGCACCTTCTCCCAGCAGCAGGAGCCCAGAACCAGACCGCTCTGTGTGCAAATCCTGTCTTTGCTGCCTGCTAACCCTGCCACCTCTGGTCAATTACTTCACCCCTGAAGACTAGTTTCTTCATCTGTAAAATGGAAACGACGGCTCCCTCCAGGGTCACGGTGAGGCTTGAAGGGACAACGTAGGCAAAGCACTCAGCCCGACACATACCTAGCGCTCGAAAACCAGATGCTACATTTGTAGTCATCCTTAATACAACTTCCTGCTGCTTTCCAGTCTCCAGGCTTTTATGATTTTTTTTGGATTTTTTTTTTTAATTCAGATGAGGCAGTGAGAAAATTAAGATAAACAAGTGGTTTTGTGACAATGTTATATAAAACTATCTCCCTGTGGATTCTTGCAGCTAAATGGAGAGTAGAATTTGAATTTCCAAAAGTAACTCAGTAAACTCTCTTATCACTGGGGAATGAGGAGACTGGTTCATCAAATACAGAGAAATCAGAGTTAAGCAAATACAGCGTTACCATGTTGACCGTGTTGGAATTTGCCTTGCTAAAAGAATTAGGATGCCATAGAGACACAGCCAAGATACCCCATGGCTCCCCATTGCCCACAGCTCAAACAACTCGGATCCTGGCTCCAGGCTGTCTTTTTGGCCACTTGGGCCCCATGCAGGCTGCACTCATGGCCACATTCCTGGGCCCGAGGCACACACCTGGCAGTTCCATGGCTTTGCTTGTGTCTGTCCTGTTGACAAGCCCTGATCAGCTCACTTTGCCTTTCCATGCTACTGTCTCTTCATCTGTAAACAGGAAGAATGCGTCCTCGCAGGCAGGTTGGGAGTAGGATGAGGGCCATGGGTGCGATGTGCCTGGAAGAATGCCTGCTGGGCCGTAGGTGCTCAGAAAGCTTCAGCTGAGCCGGGATGTGGGGACCTAGAAATCCCTGTCATCCAACAGCCAGGACAGGAGAGTGATGGCCTCAAGTTTGGGGAGGGCCTGAAGAGCATTCCCCCTCATATAAGAACACCATAGAAATTCTATCATAATTAAAGATCCTCCTCTAGGTCCTACTGCTGAAAATTCCAGACTACTTAGGGTATGTAAAAATAAAGCCTGATCATTGTATAATAACTTAGGAGATTTTATTATTCATAAGAAGTAGAGAAACCCTTCTGTCTCAAGCACTTTATCAAGGAATGCCTTCGAATGCAGGACTACATGAAAAGCAGCAGCAACGACAATTACAGCCATTGAGAATGTCTCATGTGCCAGGCACTGTTCTAAGTATTTTTCATGCATTAACTCATTTAATCATTCCACCCTATTTTATAGATGAGGAAACAGAGGCACAGAGAGGTTGAGCAATTTTCCCAAGGGCACACAGCTGGTAAGTGGCAGAGCTCAGGATCCTAACCACTATGTAATAGACAACAAAACCACTCACCAGCATTCTACTGAAGTGGAACATTTCAGTGCTCTTCTTTTCCCTGGAAAATAATCTCTCTTAAACCAATTATCAAACTTTTTGTCCAAGACCTGCAGTACATATAATACTAACAAATGCTCTACAAATCAGCACCTACCTTTAATGCATGCAATGCGCTTTGCTAGCCTCCGTAATATTCTATTTTATTTTATATTATTTTAAAAGGCTGCTTGCCACATCTGCTAAATGGATTTCAAGCTCCGCTAATTAATCATACTCTTCAGTTGGAAAAATATCACACTAGACTCCAAGTTATAAAAGGGTAGAGCTTTCTCACCACTATAAACCTAGTGCCCAGCACAGAGCCTGGCACACAGAAGACCCTCTTTCAATGTTCACCCAGCTGAATGTTTAAATGTGAATTAAGGTTCGGAGCAGAGATTGCAGATGGATGGCCCAGAGCTCGAGTCTAACCCATAGAATTATTTTATTTTGCCTGCATAGCACTTACATTTTTGTTGGGAGATTGCTAACATCAAAAAATCAGGAGATACAGAAGGCGGCAAGTGCTGCTGATTTATTACACTGCATGGTGACTAGTTAATAATAATAGCTCATTGTATCTTTCCAAATAGCTAAAAGAGAGGATTTTAAATGTTCTCGTCACACAGAAATGATGACTATTTGAGGTGATGGATATGTTAATTATCCTGATTGGATCACTCCACAACGTGTACGTGGATCGAACCATCACATCGTACCCCAGAAATATACGTAACTATTATTGGTCAATTAAGAATAAAATAAAACTTTAAAAAAGAGACTTAGAAGACAAAAATATATGATAAAACAAAAATCAAAGGAGATTCAAAGAAGCATCCGGATCCCCATCTTCTGAAATAGTCAGATCTGACAACTCTGGGGGTATAGCTGGGTGGAGAGGAGTCCTGGCCACCTGCGAAGGCAGAGCTGTGCCCCCCACCTCCCCGTGCTTGGTCCCCCCACAGGAGCCAGTCTGACTCCAGCCTGTCACCTTCCCTTGTTTCGCTCCATTTTACTCATTTGTTTCCTGCCTGGGCCCGGTCCTGGGTCTGGTTGAGGACCTTAATATTAAAAAAGAAACAGGCAAATTCTACAGGCAAACAATGACGTTTACAACTCTGCCATCCTCCGGTCCCTGCTAGGATGTTCACAGTGACCCTAAGGCATAATTGCTTGAATGCCTGGAGACATCTGAATTTGGACTTCTTTTTGTTCCCTCTCTTCATCTGCCAGGCTGTGTTTTGAAGACATTCCTGCCATTGTCCTGCCTCTGTCTTGTCTAAAGCCTTTTATGGCCCTTCCAGGAACTCATATTCCTTTCTCGGAATCTTTAGGAGCGAGTTACCTGGAGATGCTGTCTGCTGTGACTTGCCATGAAGACTGTGGCCCTAGACAGGGTAGGCTGTTTGGGAGCACTGGCTCTGGAGCCAGCCTGCCACTTGCCCCCTCTGTGACACTGGAGCAGGTCCTTTAGCTTCTCTGTGACTCTGTGTCCTCACCAGAAAATGGGAATCATATATCATATATCACGCAGGGTTTTGGGAGGATTAAATAAGATAATTCACATGAAGTGCTTTACCATGATGCTCGATGAATGTGAGTTGTTATCATACACTGCAAACGCTGGGGTCTTTTGTCAGCCTGCTTGTGCACGGATGCTGTGGTGTGGGGTTCCCCGGGCACACGAGGGTCCGTCAAAGACTGTCACCAGCTCAGGTGGAGGCTGAAAGGGGAGGGCTCGATTGTGTTTCCAGCCCACCCTTTGTGTGCATCATTCCCCAGGGCTCTCTGGTAACCATGGCAACCCAGCTTACAGGTTGCCAAGTTCAAAACAAAATGTTTCCAAGCAAGAAGTTTGGCTGACATCACCCATCCCGAGGAGAGGAGAAGAAAGGCTCGTGGGCTCGGGCCGCAGCCAGGGCCAGACTGAAGACAGGAGGGCCTGTGTTACGGCTCTTTTCTCATGGCTACCTAAGTAATGACGTCCAGGCACAAAGAGAAAAACCGTTATTGTTAAAATGACCAGCGTGATAACCTTGAACACCATTTACAACATTCACGATGCAGCGAACAGAGCCTGAGCTTGGTGTCCAATGTGTTAAGAGCCACTCTCCACTCAGCTACTTACTGTGTAACGCTGAGCAGGTGACTTAACCTCTCTAGGCTTGTTTTCTCATCCGTAAAATGGGCAGAGCCAAATCCTCCTCAGATGGTTCTTAAGATGACACAAATCACTGTGGGTGAAGACTCCTAGCGCCCTGCCTGGCCCACAGCAGACCTGCAGTCACTGTCACTTGTCCTCCTCATCTTCAGCTGTGGCTTCTCAGGCCTGCCCGGTGCACCCCAATCCTGTGCCTTGACTTCCTCTGCCTCTTTGACAAGAACATCCTTCGTTTCAAAACTCAAATCCCTACCGTTGAAAACACACTCAATTTTTCCTAAGGAAACAACTGCACAACTGCACAAAGAGTCCTGTGCAAAGATTTTAATCAAAATGGTGTTTATGATGATGAAAAAAATTGTAAGCAATATAAATCCAACCACAGAGACCTAATGAAAGAAAGTGAGGTATATTCATATAACAGAATATGACTCGCCTGTTTAAAATGATAATGCACAGCTGCATTTATTGACATAGAATTGATTACTATATTATACAATAAAAAGTAGATTATAAAAGAATAGCCTTAGTATGGCCCTATTTCACAGATGGGTAAGTAGGTAGATCTATAGATGTAAAAATATTCATAGTTTGGAGGCAATTTTCCTTTGTTTATTTTGCTTCTCTGTGTCTTCTACATTTTCTCACCACATATATGTCTGATAAAATAGCTTGTCTGATAAAACGTCTCAAAATACAATCCTAATGTTAACACTAACGTAACATTAATATTGATCCCCATTTGCTAAGGTTCAGGCCAAATTCCACTTCCGCCCCAGGCTTTCTTGGATACCCCTGGCTCGCACAGAATTTCCTTTTCCCTTTTTCCTCTCCAGAGCCTACAAAGTTCTTTGTACATTTCTGAAGATGTTTACTGTGTCCTATTCTGCTTCATGCCTGTGAGTCAGTTTGTGCCCCCTCCCTGCTTGGGCGTACGTCCCTAGAGGGCAAAGTGGTCTTGCTTAGTGCCTGCAGGTACCAGTCAGTAAATGAATGAATGAGTGAATGAATGAGTGAGGGAATGAATGAATCACCCTTCCTTCTTCAAAATTCCCGTGCCATGCCTTCTCTTTTGCACGGCCTTTCTCAGCTCCTCTCTCCTCTTTCCTCTCTCTCCTCCCTTTGGTTTCTCTCCCTCCAGCTGATGCTCTCACGACTGCCCCTATATTCTTGCTGCCCTCTCTCCTGCTGGACGTCTGAGACAGAAGCCGGGGGAGGCCTGGAGGGGAGTGCAGTGGACACAGTCTGGTTCTGAAGATGTAGGTGGGGACACAATAAACAACAGCCAGGAAGCAGGAAAAGGCTTTCCGGTGTCCCCTCCGTTGCCATTCTCTGTATAACACTTCGTGTGAATTCTGGAGGCAGAGCAGGGCAAAATAAGGCAGCACGGATGCAGGGATTGGTCAGCCTTTCTGTTCACAGTCCCCCAAAGGGCTACGTGTATGACCATTTCTTTAAATGCAACCTGGTGGTGTGATTGTTATTAAAAACTGCCATGTGGGTTGCAGCACTATGCACAATAGCCAAGTCATGGGATCAACCTAACTGACCAAAAAGGGATGAATGGACCAAAAAAAAATGTGATATATGTACACGATGAAATATTATTCACCCTTTAAAAAGAAAGGAATTCTGTCATTTGTGACAACATGGATGGAATTGGAGAACATTACGCTAAGCGAAAAAAGCCAAACACAGAAAGAAAAATACCGCGTGTTCTTTCTTACAGGTAGAATCTAAAACAATTGAAGTCATAGGACTAAAGAGAAGAAGGGTGGTTACCGAGGCTAGAGGGTGGGGAATGGGGAAGTGAAGTCAAAGGATACAAAGAATCAGTCAATAGGAGAGATAAGTTTGATTTTTTGGATCAATAACATAATATGCTGAATATAGCTAATAACTGAGTACCATACATTTCAATATTGCTAAGAGAATAACTTTCCAATGTTCTCATCAAAAAATGTTAAGTATTTGAAGTAATAGATGTATTAATTTGATTAATTTAATTATTCTGCATTGCAGTCAAAAATCATAATACAACTCTCTACCCCATAAATATATACAACTATAGTTTGTCAATATATGATAACAAATTTTACAAAAATTTTTAACTGATGAAAATCAGTAGTTCCCAACCTCTGCTGCCTTAGGATCACTTGGGAAGCTTTGTAAAAAAATATTAAAGCTCAGGCCCCACCCAGAGGGATTCTAATTCAATCAGTGTGGGGTAGGCCTGGGCATCAGCATTTTTTAAAAGCTCCCAAATTATTGCAAAATGCATCCAGGGGTAAAAACCATTCTATCAAGGGAAGTGATATCAGAGGAAGGCTTTAGACACAAAGAGAGACAGTCGCAAGGTGAGTGAGATCTCTGTTCCGGCTTTATTTCCCTCCAACGAAGGAGACAGCACCCTCCACCCACTGTGGTGGGGGAGGGTTCCCCTCTCCCTGTGCCAGACCTTGAAACCTCCGTCACCACCATCTACGGCTTGCAGCAAGCAAGCTGGTAAGTGCCCAGCTGGATCTTCCACCATTCATGAGTTCTGAGAGGGCAAACCGAAGCATTACCTGTCTTCTTGTTTGCAGCACCTAGCATCGGGCCTGACATGGTGTTTTTCCAAACCAGAGGGTCATAAAATGGAATGAAATGGAAAGATGTTAGTCATTCATGCTGTTCACCAAATTATGTCTGGCCTCCAGACTTCCAGGGCGGTAGTAGAATCACACTCCCTGTCCCCTATAAAGGAGGCATGGCCAGCTGAGTCGCATGGACAAGTGAGATACACACAGAACTCTTATGTGTCACTTCCAAGGGGAAACGTTTTAAGAACCTCTGTGGGATGTATCGAGTTCTCCTTCTCCTGCTGAAACGCCTGCGGAAGCACATGTCAAGGTGGAGCCCTGTCCACCTTTGGTGTCCGAGTTACTTCAGCAAGCAGACTTCCCCCCTCCTCCTACTCTCGCTGCATTTGTGGCACAAGTGAGAAAAAGACTCGTATGGCGTTAAGCCACTGGGTTCCGAGGGTTATTTGTTACCGCAGCATAATCCAGCCTATGCTGACGGATTCAAGAATGGCGCAGAGTGGCATGGAGTGAACTGCACAGAGCGAGAGTAAGTATTGCCATGACCAAGCTTTGTTGCAATTTTGTGCATGTGCTGGATTACGAAGTAAAACAATTTTTACAGTAGTTTTCAAACATTTTTATCACCACCCCCAGTAAGAATTGTGTTTTCTTTCATAACACATGTGTGCACACACATGCTCATTTCACACCAAACTCTCTCTCACTCACTTGTTCCAAACATGCTGATCCCCTGTTGGTTCCTCTCCCCCAGCTGCCTACATGCCTGGATCTTTCTTGGCATTCAGGTCTCAGCTTTAAGCCACCTTCCCTCCACAGTGACCTCTCCACCTACCGAATCTAACTTAGCGCTCCCTAGACACTATCAACCTGTTCTATTTATGTGCAGTATTTATTGCAGTCTGGTCTCTCCTCATCGATCTGTGTGTGGGCTTGTTAGTCTGTCTCCTGCAGCACCTCTCCTGTTTCCTCCACCGCCCTGGTACCTGGCACTTAGAAAGGACCCACAGATCAGAGCACCACAATGATACAATCGCAGATATAATACAGTTGGCTCCAGGGGCAGGCACAGAAGGTGCTACCAAAATTCCATACTCCCCCAGTACTTCCCAGCCTCACTGTGGTTAGGTTGGAGCCCACATCCCACGCACTGTGAGTAGAAATTCTGTGTGTCCCGTCTGGCCTGTGGTCATCAAGGGCCAGCATGGGACATCCTCCATCCTTCTCTTCCGTCCCACTGCGCCTTGGAGGCCGTGCATTTCAGGTGGCACAGTCACGTGATATCAAATGGCTGCCTGACCACAGCCGAACTTTGCATGCCCCATTCAATGGCCTTCACTGTGTTCAGCCAGCTGAAATTTTAGGATTCACGTCTCACTACAGCAAAACCTAGCCTAGCCTGAATCGCACAGATCTCAAGAGTCACCCAGGCCCTGTTCTCATTTAGCAACCTTCCCAAGAAGGTGACCCTGCCTTTTACAAGATTAAATATTTGGACCCCACTCACAGAGGGATGGTAGGGTTTCCCTCTGTGGTGGATAGAATAAATCCATAGTTGTGTATAAAAATGGAGAAGGCAATAAAAGTCTTCACATCTGACAAAGCCAGCAGCTGTCTCTAAAAGGCAGAAAAGTCTGGCTCCTCATTAGGCATTTTTCCCTGTCCTTGAGCTTGGCGAAAGGGGATCCATCCAAACCGAATTCATCACCTCCCAATGATTTCCTCTCAAGCGGGGACAATGGCGTCAATTAGACCCCAGGATGAATGTAGGTAAAACTTTGCTCCAACAGGATTCAACCTGTCTTGCTTCTAATTGTCCATTTATTTCTCTCACAAACAATGTCGATAGCCCAGATGCCGCCTTTGCAGAGCGGCGTCTGCTCCCCGGGGAAGGGGGCTGGGGGAGGTAGCGGAGTGTGGCAGGAAGGTTTCCATGGTAATTACGCACCGAACACCAAAAGGCTCAGCCCGGTGAAATCCCTTGTTAGCCACCAGACAGCTAATTAGAAGAAGCCTTTAGCACTTGCTCTTGCTCTGGAACGTTCCTTCCTGGTGGGTCCAGAATGGGTGGTCAAGGCTTCGTCCAGACAAGGCCAAGTCTCTTTAGCCCCAAGCCCCAGGGAAAGTCATGGGCATGAAGGGAGAGTAATTTATTCCATTGGCCCATGGAGAATGGACATTTGACAGCCTTTTTTCTTTAATGTGTCTGGCAAACACCAAGATCAAGTAGGTGTAGTGAGCCTAGGTCAGAGGTATGAGGACCACAAAGGGAGGAAGTGATCCAGCCATTCCAAGCAAGACCCAGAGAGTAACTAACTGCAGGTACAGGGGAGAGAGCCCTGCCTTTGCGGAAGAAACATTCTGGGTCTAGGGATATGCTTTGGTGTTCATAGGGCCTGCTTTGTGGGTGTGCAACGCGGCCCCACGCTGACAAGTGTTCTGTGCTTGGTTGGCCACTCAGCTGTCAGCATCTTAAATTTTTTAATAATTCATAAACAAGGGGCCCTGTATTTTCACTTGTCACTGAGCCACACAAGATTATGTCGCTGTTTCTGGGTGCTCAGGTGGACAGGTGTTCTAAGCAGATAAACAAAGGCGGCAGGCTCTGATATAGAGAAAGCCCTTCTGTGCACGGGCAACCAGGACCTCGCCAGGCCACCAGATACAGGATCCAGGACACCGTGATGACTCCCGGCTGAGTACTGTGACACACAGCTCTCACTCTAGAGCCAGAAGGACATGGGCCAAGGTCCAGCTTAGCCAGCCTCTCCCTGGGTGGTCTGGGACAAATGACCTACATCTTCACACCTCAGTGTTCTTGTCTGTGATTTGGGGATGCCAGTGGTAGCTATTTTACAGGGTGATGATAGAGATTGGCACATAATTATTGCTTACATGTTACCTAATACACTCATTTTTACCAGTGATATTTTATGATTCTCATTGTATTTCCATCCTCACACTGTCACACAGCCAGCTGTTGAGGCTCCTGAGCCGGTGCTGAGCCAGCCACGCTGACCCACAGACCTTGTCTCTCCTGCGAGGGTGTCCCAAAGGCCAGGAGATGCAAAGCATTGCCCCTTCCTTCCGAGATCCTCCTCCCAGCATCCTTCCTCTTGTACAGATTTTGCCCCCATCCTAGATCCTTAGTTCCACCTTTAAACTTTCAGACTCTATTCTCACCCTTTAATTTTCCTAAGGAAACTGGCCTACAGGTGAGTGACTTGCCCAAGGTCACCCGGTGAGTCAACAGCAGAGCCGTGATCCCATCTTGGTCTTGCAATGCTTTCCAACCCCCTGTGCGATTCCGCGTGAGGCTGGGGAATGCTCCTTCATTTCTGCCAGCTTCATAAAACACTTTGGCGTGCTTTAAGTTTGTAGGTTCTGCTCTCTCCTCATAAATTCACTCGAATCCCCCACGGTATAGTTATTTACAGGAAAATCAAGCATCTTCTGAGTCGGGGTTGGTTGGAGTGAGACTCTGGGCTCCAGGCGTCAGTGGGCAGAAGGAGTCGCTTATCTTAAGCAGCAGAGAGCCAGGTGGGAGGCTAATTGGCAAACAAAAGGAGAAGAGGAGGCTGTTCAAGCATGACCTGAACTTGGCTCATACTGCCATGGAAGGGCAGCCCCGTCTGGGAGTTGGGAAAAGGGGCGGGAGGCACACGGCTCCCTGTGATCCCCAGAAAAGACAGCTGGCGTGTCCAGCTGTCCAAGTCCTCAGAAGAGCACAGGCCTTGGCATCAAATGGGATTGGGTTTGATTTCCTCCTCTGCCATTTACTAGCTGTGTGACTTTGAGCTGGTCACTCTTCCTCTCTGATCATGTCATGCATACCTCTCAGGGTCATTGAAGCATTTAAATGGAATAATCCATTTCATTCACAAAGTAGTTGGCACTAGCACCCAATGCATGTCCACCATCATGAGCAAGATCACCATCATCAGTATTAGCAAAGATCAGTGAGATCCTTCAGATCTGTCCTTGGTCCTTCCCAGTGATTAAGAACTCCAAGGGCATTATAGGGCACCAATAGTACTCATCAGAGTAATAGAAGTAATGTTAAAAGATGCAGAGAGACATTACATCCATGCAGCCTCAGTCTGGTCCAGAGAGCATATCTGGCAGTCTACACCGAACCTGGTGGCTGGAAAAGCAGCCAGGAAAGACCTGACACCATGTCAGTGGTTCCTGGAAACACTGGTTCCCTCGGACAGGGACGAAGAGGACACAGCCAGGGAAAGTGAGTGAACAGTGGCAGGAAAATGAATCGGGGAGTGGGGAGGAGCTGCCTGCCATTAATCATCATGAAGAATAGGTCCTGGAGAGCTGCCTTGGGCTCCACGGTGATTAATGACCCTTTTAATTTCCCTGCGCATTGTCCCAATTATGCAGGGGTGCTGAGGGAGGACCCGCCTTCCCTGGGGAGGCAGGGAGGTCTGTGTAGTGCTCTGGAGTGAGACAGAGAGGAGGGCTCTGGGGAGACCCCGAGTTGTTCTCCAAAGAGCTTGGACCCAGGGGGCTTGGAGGATGTGCAGATCCCAGAACTTGGCGAGATATGAGGCCGGGATAAGACAGCAACAGTCTCTTGAGAAGGCTGGTGATGGGTACCACTCTTGGCCTCCAGCTCGGTTACAAAGAAATAGAATCATTTTCTTGCAAACGCAACTAAATTTTTATTTTGACTTCCCATTCTTCCCAAATGGCAGAATCTTAATCTTGCTCCTGAGATGTGTCTGAGTTCTGGGTGTCAAGGCATGGCTGAGAGTCCGGAGCAATCGGCCACTTAAGATTCCTGACCAGTACCTTCTGGTTCATCCATCACCCGCTCAGACCCACAGTTGTCAGTCCATGGAGGCTGCTGCTAAGAAACCTCACATTTCTGTCCGCATCCAGTGGCTCTCTCTGGGTTGTTACTGTGCATGGAGGAGCAGTGGGAACCCTGAAAAAGATGTCTCTGGTCCCAACTACTGAGATGGACCACCAGACCCATTGGAGGTCTCTGGCCCCCCAAACTACTGCTCCATTGAGAGTCAAGGTCTCTCTCATCATTGCTCCTCCCCTGTCCCTGACCCAGCCCAGGGCAGGGCATGATGCATTGACCATCCTCCCTGGTTCTGCAGACCCTGGTCAGAGAGCCCCACCCTGGGCTCCTACCCACCATCAAGAGCTCAGGCTTTTCAAGCACAAAACCCAAAGACTGGTGGGTTACTTCTGGTTGCCACTCTGCAGCATTAAGCACCCAGGACTAAGGCAGTCTGACTCTCTCTCTCCCCCTTTCTCTCTCTTAATTTTGAGAAGTGGAGGAGGAGAGAAAATAAGGATAGAACCAATGGTTAACATCTTATAAATATTATCCTGCCACACACACAGAATGCCATGGAGAGGTTCAGAAGAAGGAATGAGCACATCCCGTAGAAAAATCAATAAAATTGTTCATGCAGTGAGCAGTATTTCTTCATTATTAAGAGCACAGGCTTTTGAGCCTGACAGATCTTGGTTCAGTCCCAGGCCCCTCGTCACTGCTGCGTGACCTTGAGCAAGTGGCGCGGTCTTCCCGGGCCTGGGTACTGTGGAGTGGGGAGGAGCAAGCCTGTGCCCGATCGCCAGGAGGCTGGCGGACGGGGACGGTGTGTGTGCAGGGTGTGGCAAGGTCCTATACCTGCACCTGCGGAAAGGAGGAGATGGAGGGAGAGTGAGTGGGTGAGAGAAGGTGACTAAAATACATAACACAGAGAAAAACACAGAAGAATTTGAGAGTTTGAGGCCTCTCCTGCAGCCGGCCAGAGCAATCACAGAGATCGGAAAGACGTTAAGAGATCTGGGATAAGGGAGGGAAGAGTGACAACTGGATTCGGATTGTTGGTCCATGGCCTGTGGACACAGTGGTGTCACAAAGGCAGCAGAAAGGAGTTCGTGGCAGTTGAGGAAGGAAAAAGATGGAATTGAGTTAGAGACACCATGACTAAGTGGTATCTGTGGAAAGAAATGGTGACCACTCTTGCCCTCTGCCTCCCTCCTTCCTTCCCTCCCTCCTTCCCTCCCTCTCTCTCACACACATACTCAAAAATGCTCATATGGAGAGAACCTCTCAATGAGTCACAAACCCATCTCTCCTTCTGGAAGTTTCTCAGCAACAGGGAGGACGAGCCCTGGGTTGGCTGAGCAGTGCTAAGGCAGGGAACGGGTAAAGCTGAGCTCTCCCGACTTCAAAGGGCACAGGAATCACCTGGCGATCCAGCCAAGCTGCAGGTGTGCGTCAGCAGCCGCGGCGGACATGCCCTCCACCTGTTGAAGGGGCTGCTCATGGAGCAGGTGCTGTGGGTCAAGGGACCACACTCCGTATGGCGAGGGGCTCGGCGGCTTTAGATGAGATGCATCACTCCGGATGTCGAGGGGCCCCCATTCATTCTGTTTTCTGGGGACTAAATTCTCATTCCTTTGCCTCCAATAATCCTCAGTAATCGCTATTGGTAGCTTGGAAACGCCATGTCCCTCCATTTTTTAGTAATGGATTAAGTGGGGAGAAATCAGGAAATCCGATCTGTCATTTAAACGTCAGTGAGCTGAAGTTTCCACACCTCCAGGGGCCATGCTGCCCCAGGGAGAGCTGTCATCCCTTCACTCTCCTGAGCAGGAAGGTCGGAGAGTGGGCACTGTCCTTGTCTTCTGGGTTTCCTGTTTCTGGTCTTTGCCCGCCAGCATGCGCGCGCACACACACACACACACACACACACTGGCATACATATTGCTCCAGTGGAAACGAAGAAATTTATTCTACCGTATGAAATAAAAGTCAACCTCCTTACAATGCCCTCCGGGGCCCTGAATGATCCGGAGTTGCCTCCTGGGTCTACCTCTTCTTGGATCTCTTTCTGCCCTCACCAAGTCACCTCCCTTCTGCTCCTGTAAGGCAGCAGTCCCCAACTCCAGCTGTGCCTTAGAGTCACCTCGGGAGTTTTTGAAATACATCAATGCCCAGGCCAACCACCAGACCAATGATATTATGATCTCTTGAGGACAGTAAATTCCAAAGCTCCCTTGGAGATTTTAATATGCAGCCAAGTTCAGAATCACTGCTCTGAAGTTCCAGAGCTTTCTACCCTCAGCATCTCACCTTTCCTCCCTCTGCCCCCAGGGCTGGCACACTAGCTCCTTCTCACCTGTCAGATCTCAACCCAAATGACTCCTCTTTGATGAAGCCGTCCAAGAACACCTTATCAAAAGCCATCCCTTGCTTTATTTCCTAGAATTGGCTTCCTAGAATTTGCCAAAATTTGCAACTTCCCTATTTATTTATATGTTTGTTTATTCTCTGTTTACTTCACTGTCAGTCCCATGATGCCAAGAACTGGTTTTATTTGCCACCATGTCCAGCACTTAGCATAGTGTTTGATCCATGGGAGGGGTTTATCAAACAGTGAATGAATGAAAGGTCACGTACATTTTATAGAGCAGTTCAGTAAGCAGTAAGATGTGAGTGGTAAGCAGTAAGATGCTCAGAAGTTGTGACTTAGTTTAACTTCTCTGTTCCCTAGCGTTCCCCAAGTAAGGAAGCTCCCCAAGGCTTGAGCCTTCAGAAAGCTGGTGCCCCATATGACTATTCCTTCCCTCACCTTCCACGATCCCCCCTTGATCTGTAATGCCCTTTTTCTGGGGGCTCCTCAGGTAAGCCTGCCAGCTCAGTGCCCCCACACCGCTCTCCTAAGAAGCCAGACCCCTCCAAAAAGAGGAAGAAAATCCCTCTGGCAGTATTTTCACCTTCTTACAGCATGCACACTTTGGAACCTGCTCACGCATTAGGATCAACTCAAGACTCCCAACTGCTGAATCTGCCAGCTCCGAATGAGAAAAGGTGGCATTGGACCCGAAGAGAGGAGAATGTGGTGGGTGCTCCGATCCTAATTGTCTTCCCGTTAGCAGTAGATTTTCTCTGTAACTCCCTGAGAAGTAGGCACCCTCACTAAAACCAACGTTCACTTCTCCCGGAGCAATGCAGTCATTGTTTTCTATGAGGAAATTAAATCTCTCTTATTGACATAACTTCGACCCTTCCTTAACTAAGCAGTAACCCTATCATCATTGACCTGAGGACCATTCACTTTTCTCTGAGCCGGGCTTGCGTTACTACAGACATCACCAGCTGTGACTTGCTCTTTCTTAACCTTCCAGGGACAGGGGTGTCAGAGCCCCAAATCTCTCACCTATGGCTTTTCAGTTCATCAATCGCTCCAGAAGAGCAGTCCTTGAACTTTTCATTTCCTCCCTTTCCCAACATGAGAAATAATAACATCCCATGGTAAAATATGCTCCCAGAGGAAATGACCGACTTCTGCAAAAATGAGGGTATCTGCAGGTTATGAACTAATAGCCATTAAGTCCCCAGCAAAGTATCTGGTCCATCATAGGTGTTCAATTACAAAAAAAAATTCCTAGCTATTTTTACTGCTGTGGTTGCTGTTGCTAGTAATACCTCTGCTACCACTGATACTCCTGTCCGTAGCCCTTAGTAAAAGACTTAATATACATTAGTCATTTGATGAGTGCTTTGTGAATAAGTGGATGAAGGATAAAGCTGAAACATCTCTTAAAATGGTGTCGCTCTCGCATTTCACGGATGGAAATGCTGAGTCACTGCTCTGACACCACAGCATCTACCTAAACTGTGCTTGTGAGGTCAAAGCCCTGGCACTTGGATGCTGAATTCCCTGCAGCATGCCTGCTCAGCCTTGGGAGGCTCAGGGACTCAGACAGTCAAGCCTTATTGCCTGGGGGGATATTTAGACAAGATACCACAGCATGCAGCCATTAAATGAGGGCTCCGAAATTTATTTGCAGAAGTCAAATTGCTAGTAGGGATAACTAAATGCTGAGTCAAGATTCAGCATATCCCAAAAGGTTGATTCTGTCAAGATGGCATTTTTTGAAAATAAAGGTAAGGTACACCTGCATTCAAAATTCTAATAAACGTGTTCAGGATGGGAAAGAATCATTCAATTGTAGCCTAGTGAAAAAAGAAATGGTGTTTACATTGGAATAAGGTCATGGACAATGATATTCCTGCCTGATTGAACAAATAAGATAAAATAAATTTTTTGGCAAACACAGAGTTGGCCCAACTCACATTCGAAAAAGAGTTGCTATCTCTTTATTTTTACTCCAGCTTAGAAAAGCAAAGTGATGTCAAACTCACAGGGAAAAGAAATGATTGATACTATTAATTGAGTGAGAAATGATTGATACTATTAATTGAGTGATTACTATGTGCCAGATACCGTGCCAAAAACATCATGCTGATTATCTCAATTGCATTACCTTCTTTAGTCTGTTCAGAGAAGTTCAATTGTCCAGAGATTCCCCTCAAACAAAGGGAACTGAAAGGTGGGCTTGAAACTCGGGGCCGCCTGACTCCAAGAAGCCATTCTCTAAACTGCTTCTTCCTAGTGCTAAGTCTTCTGGGAAGTGCAATTTCAAATGATAGATTCATACTCTTTTTTAAATTTTATTTTAATAGATTTAAGGGGTACAACTTGAATTCCATTGCATGTATATATTGTATAGTGATGAAATCTGGGCTTTTGGTGTACCCATCACCCAAATAGTTTATATTGTCCTCATAGGTAATTTTTCATCCCTGACCACTTCCTACCCTCCCTTTTGAGTCTCCAATGTCCATTATACCACTCTGTGTGTCCTTGCAAAGACATAGTTTAGCCCCCATTTATAAGTGAGAACATGTGGCATTTATTTTTTTGTTCCTGAGTTACTTCACTTAGGATAAAGGCCTCCAGTTTCATCCAAGTTGCCACAGTAGATGTTATTTCATTCTTTCTTGTGGCTGAGTAGTATCCCATGCTGTATATATATGCCACATTTTTCTTTTTAGAAAACATTTATTGTCATATTACTTTGGCCTGAAATATAAGGATTATTCAATTATCTACTTTCACTTTTTATATATTTTTTTTTATTTCAGCATATTATGGGGGTACAGCACGCTGTCTGGGGGATGGACACGCTTGAAGCTCTGACTCGGTGTGGGGGGGAAGGGCAATATATCACATTTTTTAAACACTCATTTGTTGATGGCCACTTTGGTTGATTCCATATCTTTGCAATTGTGAATTGTGCTGCAATAAACATGCGAGCGCAGGTATCTTGATATAATGATTTATTTTCCTTTGGGTAGACCCCAGTGGTGGGATTGCAGGATTGAATGGTAAATTTACTTTTAGTTCTTTGAGAAATCTCTATACTTACCTCCATAGAAATTGTTCTAATTTAAATTCTCACCAACAGTGTAAAAGAGTTCCCTTTTCACCGCATCTGTGCCAGCAGCTATTGGGTTTTTTTTACTTTTTAAAAATAGCCATTCTAATTACAGTAAGATGGTATCTCATTTATAGTTGTAACTTGCATTTCTCTGATGATTAGCAATGTTGAGCATTTTTTCATATGTTTGTTGATCATTTGCATATCTTCTTTTTAAAAATGCCTGTTCATGTCATTTGCCTACATTTTAATGGGGTTGTTTTTATTCTTGCTGAGTTGTTTGATTTCCTTGTAGATTCTGGATATTAGTCCTTTGTCAGACAGAGCTTACAAATATTTTCTCCCATTTGGTAGGTTGTCTATTTACTCTTTTGATTATTTCTTTTGCTGTGCAAAACCTTTTTCATTTAATTAAGTCCGTTTGTCTATTTGTGTTTTTGTTGTATTTGCTTTTGGGGTCTTAGTCATAAATTCTTTGCCTAGGCCAATGTCCAAAAGAGTTTTTCCTAGGTTTTCTTTTAGGATTTTTATGGTTTCAGGTCTCACATTTAAGTTTTTGATCCATCTTGAGTTAATTTTTGTATATGGTGAGAGATAGGCATCCAGTTTCCAGGATCATACTCTAAACTATATCCCTGTCATCTCT
>NW_012147523.1:743238-807982 GCF_000956105.1 Propithecus coquereli | reverse complement strand
GGGTTGTTTTTATTCTTGCTGAGTTGTTTGATTTCCTTGTAGATTCTGGATATTAGTCCTTTGTCAGACAGAGCTTACAAATATTTTCTCCCATTCGGTAGGTTGTCTATTTACTCTTTTGATTATTTCTTTTGCTGTGCAAAACCTTTTTCATTTAATTAAGTCCGTTTGTCTGTTTGTGTTTTTGTTGTATTTGCTTTTGGGGTCTTAGTCATAAATTCTTTGCCTAGGCCAATGTCCAGAAGAGTTTTTCCTAGGTTTTCTTTTAGGATTTTTATGGTTTCAGGTCTCACGTTTAAGTTTTTGATCCATCTTGAGTTAATTTTTGTATATGGTGAGAAATAGGCATCCAGTTTCCAGGATCATACTCTAAACTATATCCCTGTCATCTCTTCAATGAAAGATCTAGATGGCTACTCCACAAGAACAATATCATCCACCATATAGTAGCTATCTGAAGTACTGGCCAGTGCCAGGAAGGCTCTATTAAAAAAAATTGACCTTAAATTAAATAGCCTTTATAAACTTGTGTTAAAAACACAATCCTTAAAGTGATGGCAAATATCGCTAGACCAGACAGAGCTGGCTTCTAACAAATTTTTTAATTAAATGTTTTATTTTAAAATAATTGTAGGTTCACATGCAGTTCTAAGAAGTAATATAGAGAGATCCTGTATTACCGGGACCGAAACAGAGCCTGTGACTCTGTTTCTCCCAATGTGAATATCTTGCAAAACCATAGCACAGTATTGCAACCAGAATATTGGCACTGACACATTCCAAGTCCCTAACAAATTTTGAAATAAGAAATATTTTTTTAATTCCTGACTCCTGTTGCAATATTCCTCTTGTAAAGTCTCACTCTGAGCTCATAAGTAATTGCATCCAAGGCATTAAAGCATTACCCCTTTCAAGAATAACTGCATGTTAAGAGAAATTATTAAGGAAAAAATATAATTAAACATATGAAAAGACGCACAAATTCATTATTGCCCAGAGAAATACACAGCAAAACATCAGTGAGATACCGCTTTTCATCAGTCAGAGTAACAAAAATAAGAAAAGACTGATAATATCCAGTTCAAGTGTGTGTATGGGTAAACAGGCATTTCTATGTTCCTATTAGAAGACTTAGTTGCTCTTTGGAGATTAATCTGGAAATAACTATTATAATAAAAGCACATATATCCCTTATGTAGCAATCTCAATTTTGAGTAATTACTTCTATTTTACAGAGATAAAAGTAACAGTGAAGAAACACGAGTATGTTTATGCAATACTGTTTTGTTTGAAGTGTCAAGCACACACACACCAATACCCTGACACACCCTAAATGTCAATCAGTAGAAGAATGGTTGAATTCATGATATAAATCCAAACTGTGAATTATTATGCAGCTATTAAAAAAGATGTGTTGATCTAATCATATATCTGTAGGAATTTCTGGTATGATGAGGGAGGGAGAATAAGGAAGCTGTAGGGTAGTTCGCATAATATGATCCAAGTTTAGCAAAAAAAAATCTACAAATACATGTACATATTTGTGCATGTTTATGAGCATGAAAAAGGTTGTGGCAAGATATAAAACAGATAATTAGCATTGTTTTTCTCAGGGGTTGGAGGAAAAGTTGGAAGGAGTCAGGGAAGAAATTATTGACTTATTTGAATGCTTTTGAATTGCTTGTCTAGTTATAACAAGCAATCTCGGTTGAGATTTAAAAGAAACCTAATAAGTAAAAGGGAAGGAGGAGGAAGAAAACAGAAGATCAAAGATGATCAAGCCCAAAAGAATGAATCGACAATAGTGGAATTTTAGGTATGACAGGAGTCTCTGTACCTGGGGAGGGGGCAGGGAGGAGAGATAGGAGAGAGGCGACTCTACCCTTTGGTCTGGGTCCAGGGAACTTGCCTTCACCTTCCTAAATCCTGCTGTGGGGGCCGAGGGAAAGCAGCAAGACCAGGCACATGTTTGTAAAACCTAATGCAGACCAAGCCTCCAGCCACTACACTGAGGGGAGACGTAAGCAACTCATTAAACGGGCCATCATAATTGATTTCCACGGGAAGCAGATGTCTTTCTTACAGGCAATAGTACAGGCATCCAGGCTGCTTCTGCAACCCTAGTGCTGCCATAGCAAGGAGCGCTTTGATGCGTGGCTCCCCCTTGGACCAGGAGGGAGGCATCAGGCATCATTCTTCCCTGCATCCACTGATCCCAGGAGAATACCAGACCTGCAAACCAGCCCTGATGCACACGGCTGAGCTGGGGTCACCAGATGACATTCTTAGGAATCTCAGGGCAGGACTCTCCAGGCAACGCCTTGCATGGGAATTGAGAACAAAAGGCAGAAAACTCCACTTGGCTGCTTTGGATGACAAGACCCCAGGGCGATGCAGCTTTTTAAAAATCACTGGCTACACAGATATGAATGCGTGGAAAAACAGAGCCTCTTCAAAAAAAAGCCACACCCAAGGATTTGAGAGGCTGAGAGCCATGCCAGAAATGCCTGACTACACAGCAATTAAACTGGATTTATTTCACATTGCAAGTCTGCCCTTCAAGAACTGTGCACCCACCCAGTTCTGCTAAGTCAAATGACAGTCTCTGTAGGCAAAGGTGTTTTCCTGCCACTCATACGGCTCCTATGAAGAAGTCGTATGCAAAAGGAGTTAGTTAACCTCTATGTGCCTCAGTTTCCTCATTTATGTAATGAGAATACTAATAGAACCTGCCTCATAGGATTGTTGTAAGAATAAAATGGAGTAATAGATGAAGAGTACTTAGAACTGCATCTAGCATGTAATTAGCTCTCTATAAATTCTTGTTATTATTATGATGATTTGATTGCTAATTTCTCTTACAAAGCAGTTTGTTTAAAGTGAGAAATACCTGTAGCCCCTGCGACTGTGGCACAACAACACTCACAGTATTTAATGATCACTGGCAGTGTGTGCTATGCCAGGCACTCTGCTATGTATCTGTACCTACCTTACCTCTTCTCCTCATCCTCACACAACCCTCTGAGGTAAGGGCTATGACTGTCTTCATTTTTTTTGTGAGCGTCGGAGAATTTAAGCATCTTTCTCCCAATAGTTTTCCATCCAGTAAGGGGCAAAGCTGAGATTATCACACAGATCTAGCCAACTCCAGATTCTCAGCTTCTACCCACCACCCACATAGCTGGAACAGGTGCAGGGGAGCCCACATACGGAGGTTCTCGCATCTGGCTTCACTAGGGTGCCTTCCCAAAACGGGTTTCTACCTCCTATCCCACACACATATTGAATCAGAATCTTGAAGGTGGGCCCAGAAATGTGTATTTTTGAAAAGCCCCTCAAGTAATTCCTGTGTAGTTAGCCCAGTGCTTGAATTTAGGAGCTACTCCAGAACAGGATTGGGTTTTTCTTTAACCCTCTGAGAATCCTTCTAAGGAAACAAATCCCCTTACCTCAACGAGATCTTTTCATCTCACATCGGCTATCCTAAGCTGAGTCCAAATCTCTATAAGAAAATCTTTCTTGTATTCTACCCCTTACTTTTAATTAAACTTTTTTATCCTCAAACTTTCCAGATGCCTGGAAAGCCTTTCCCATCTTCCCGTACTTCCCACTTCAGTGTTCTGTCTCCACAGAAGCCTCAGCCTGCCTCATCTATTAAATGACCTACAGTTATGAACAATGGAAAGATAAATCTGTTTCCTTCAATGGAAACATTTACCCAATGAGTCTGAGTCATCAAAGCCTCAGAAATTTTGACACGTTCATTAATTTTGTTCAACTTTATTTGTTAACCATAAAAAACCAGGCACGACGCAAGCTCTGAAGGCTTTGCCTTTTACATGAAGATGTATTTGTTGGAAAGGAGTGCTGAAATGAGCATTTCCTTCCACGCAAGGATTCTTAAAGTAATTACACCAAACAAAGTAAAAGAAGAGCTTGGGTATACATTATTCCACTAAAGCTGGGCTTATTGGGCACCTGCCATGTGAAAGGCACTCCCCAGGGTCAAGAAGGAGAGGTTGAAACAGATGTGGGTTCTGGCCTGAAGAAGCTCACATCTGGGAGGGAAGATAAGCAGAAATAACCGTAACAAAGGTGGGATGTGGAACATGCCATGAGATAGTGAGATGAGCACTCTCTCTGCCCTTCCAGAATCTACTTCTCCTCCTTTACAGAACAGCACCTGAGTTTTATTCCGCAGAATCACCCATGACCCGCTATGACCCCACATGGCATGGGAGCGATTGAATCCACCCTCCGCTTCCCGGCAGGAGCCCAATATAGGTTTAGCCAATCAGAGTATTCCACTCCTCTGGCCACAGTGATTGGTTCAGAAATGAGCATGTGACTCAAAATGGTCCAATAAGATTCAATCCCAGGATTTTGTTGGAATGGTATAAACATAGAAACTTTCTTTCTCTTGAAGTTGCTGAGCTTGGGAACTATCAGCCTGAAGCTGTCAGGTCCACCATAGAGAAGAGCTTTCCTGAAGACAACAGAATATAAAACACAAAACCAAAATGGCAATGTTTGTGCTCCCGGATCCCCGTGTACCTGAAAAATAATAATTTCATATGTGAAGAATTCAGTGTCCAGGGGCTGCATCCAGGTGGGAACATCAGAGGGGTTTCCTGAGGCAGTTGCTCCAGAGCGGGGGCAGGACGCCGTTCCAGTTGCTTCCAGGGCATGACCACGCTCTGCTCGCGTTTCACTGAAGCTTTCCCACCGGCACACCTGGTCAGCAGCCACACCCCAGAATCACTTTCACTCAGCAATGGCACGTCTTCCAGGTAGTTTTGACGTTGGGGATCATATATTTTCCTTTTCTTCTCTTTTTATGAGACAATTATGCACATACGAGGTGCTTAAGGAGTGCTTCCTGAGTTATATCATGTTTTTGAGCAATAGGCTAAACTGAATCTCAGAAGACAGGCATCCAGCGGTCACCAAATGTAACTTAGATGGTGACAGAATCAAAGAAAACGTCAGAATTGTCTCCAATTTGATCTAGGGAAGTGCAGAATCAGCTACGTCTCTTACTGCTCTGAAAGTGCTTGCTTCAAGGCCCCCGAATGGCGGTGCCAGCAGCGCTCTGAGACAACAGTGCCCATGAGCAGTATTTTTCCATTACCTCCTCCACACCCTTATCAATATCGTCACTACTGTTGGAAGACGTGTTCCAAGGCTCCATCTGCACCCCAAAGTCACCCTGAATGGTGAAGTTTTTCTGTCCTGTGTGTCTACATGTGTGTTTTTCACTGTAATTTACCATCGTTCCATCCAAGCATAAACTTCCCATCAGCTCACATGAAAGAGTCTAGCAGAAGTTGGAAGCACAATAAATGGAAACTGGGCAGCAAGGATGATTAAAAAAAAAAAAAAAAAAAGCCAATCCTGGGATTACAAAGCAATAAAACATACATGTCAGTGGGGTTCATCAAAATCAGATCCTGGGCTTACCAAGCAATAAAATGCATGTGCCACATTGATCAGCGTGGGCTCCTGAGAGCCGTGTGCTGGCAAGGTGTTTCAGACCCAGGCAGGGAGAGGAAACGGAATGAGTAGGAGTTTGGGGCCTTCTTCCAACTATTTTTTCTCTCTGGAAGGAAGCAAATCTTTTTTCCCCGAGGAAGGTGCATCCATGCTCGTTGGCAGCTAATATCCTCTGAGCGGGTTCCTGGAAGCCTCCTCCCAACATCACTGCCGTCCTTCCACAGAATGTGTCCTGATGTTCCTCAGTTTAATAGCCACAATTGTCTGGCTTAATTATTTGTTTATTGGCTGTTCTAAGAGTGCAGGAAACTTGCCTATCTGGTTCTTCTCTGTATCTCCATCACCTAGGTTGAGGTATGAGGTTTGGTTCCAGGACAAAGTGGGAGCCCAATTGATCCACGCTGAATGACTAAATTCATGCATTAGCCCATGGAGAGACAACTAAGCCAGGTATAGTATGACATTCAATCCCGACAGGACCTTAGGGAAAGTAAGTTCATATATCTGGGACAATTTTATTACCTATAAGATGAAAGAGTTTGATCATATTTGGGTATCAGGGTGTGTTTCGTTTGATAGCAGCTTAACACTCTTAATCAACAGAAATCACATACATAATTTGCATGTTTACGACAGGTAAAAAGGGGCTGCTCTACTTGGAGCCTGAGAGTGAAAAGAAAACAGGCTCCCCTGGGCTCTCGGCCACCTCTAAACTCTAGGGTGTCCTATAACATGGTGTGTAAACAACTGGACAAGATCTGAACACCTTTCATAATGGTTCAATGATGCTCAAAGTGATACCAAATGAATTACTTAAGAATAGAGATGGAACTTATGGAGCAGGTGCAAGAGACACCACCAGGGTTTGGTCCCATCTGACTCAAAATTCCATCTGTTTTTTTATCCACCCATACACCCACCTACCCATCTATCCACCCATCTGGATATCCACCTATCCATTCATTGCCCATTCATCTCCCCATCCAATCATCCATCCATACTCTCATTTAGTCATTCATCCCTTCATCCACCCATCCATGTATCAATTTATTTATCAAGCAACTATTTATTGAGTTCCAGGAACTGGGAATATAGTACCTGACAAGCAAGACAAAGTCCCTGTCTTCACCAAACTTCAGTTCTAGGGGTGAAGTTAAATGAGGGAGGGAAGGAGGGGGAAGAGAGAAGAGGGGAAGGGAGAGAATGCTAGCTATTATGAAGTGCTATGAAGAAACATAAATCAGGACAAGTGAGCTAGGGAGTAACACAGGTGCTGTTTTACATAAAGAGGTAGTCAGGGAGGCTTCTTGGAGGAGGTGACTTTTGAGCAGAGTTCTGAAAGAATTGGGAATGTATCCTATGAATATCAGCAGGGAAAGCATTCCAGGCAGAAGAAATTGCAAAGGCCAAGAGGCAGGGGCGCTTCATGACACCCATCTGCCCAAGCACAGAACTGGGCTTAATAACTTAAATGATGCTGAGACCATCTGTGAAAAAAGTTTAAGAATGCTTACCTTGCAAGATTTTCAAGAGGATTAAATGAGATAATCATTGCTTACGCATGTGTCATGCATAAAAGGTGCACAAAGAACATTTGCTGAATAAGGGAAGTTGAGTGTGATTTGGGGTTTCTCAGAATCCTTTATCAACAAATGGTTGCTGAGTATCTATTATGTGGAGGCTTACTGATCAACCTTCCTTGTCATTATCTCATTTAACTATCCCAATTACTCTAAGAGGTGAGTCCTATTATTGTGAAGTCCATTTGTCATATGGAAAAACTGAGGCAGGAAAGAAGTAACCACCAGACCAAGGTCCCAGAGGTAGAGAGGGACAGCCAGGCTTTGACCTTAACCGTCTGATTCCAGAGCACCAGGGCTTGACTACGAGGCCACCTTGCCTCCCCCAGTCACTTGGCCCAAGCTCTTGTCATGGAGCCCTTGGTCCCAGAGAACAGATTCTGCAGGAAGAACAAGGAGAATGGTGGGAGGTCAGGTGGTCACCCCCTTTCCCAGAAGAGCACTTCTATTCTGATTCCACGTGAAGGGGTTGCGCTTTCTCCCTGCTACCTCCAAATGATTTCCTTCATGGTCATAGAGACATTGAGACCCTTCACACAAGAGATGCAAAGTGCGGAGCCCAAGAAGAAATGCAGAAAGATTTTTCTGCACCTGGCAGAGACTCTGACACGTCAGTCACTCCTATAGGTGCTCACACAACTCTCATCAGCAGTCCCAGAGCTTTCAGATGCCAATTTGGATGCAATTTCTTCTGGAACACTTTCCCTGATGACTGCCATTCCCATCTCTCTCTCTCTCTCTCTCTCTCTCTCTCTCTCTCTCTCTCTCTCTCTCACACACACACCCACAAACACACACACACACACCACCTCCCACCTGGAATAGGTATCCCCCCCATGCTTCCACACCACTCATATTTCTTCTCTCCTCGCCTTCAGCACATTGTACTCTGTCTTGTTAGCTTACTGGCCTGCCTTATTAGCCTAAAATCACTGATGTTTATTAAGTGATTAAAGTCTGGCAGAACTAGATTTGAGATCCAGCTCTACCATTATTAGTTGTATAACCTGAAGCAAGTGATGCATCTCTTTTCTGGCCTCATTTTTTAAATCTGTAAAGTAAGGAATAATAGTAAATACTTAATAGGATTGTTACGAGTATTAAAGGGTTAATGCCTATAAAGCACTAAGCATGAAGCCTGGCACATCATTAGCATTCAGTAATGACTCCTTGCATTATGATGAACATTTGCGAGAGTTCAGAGAGTCTGCCTAGCTTGTTCACTGTTGTGTTTCCAGCACCTGGCACAGTGCCTGTCCCATAGTAGGTGCCTGATTATTATTTATGGAGTGACTGAAGGAGTAAATGAAAATCAAGAAGGAAAGGAGGTTTAACTCATGGCCATACCCTGAGCATGATAGTTTAGACACATCATCTCCTATAATTCTCACAATAGCCCCATGAAATAGATCTCATTGTTCTCCATTTTACAAAAGAAAGGTGAAGTGACCTGTCCAAATTGCACAGCTAAATATCACAGCCTATTTTTAAAAGAACCACAGAAGGGCACCTAAAGTTCACGGTGGAAACTCCCACCCTGGCAAAGTGCAATCCTTGAGCCGCAGAACAACAGACCTGGGAGACAGGCCAGCCAGTCTGGAGGATGGAAACTCGTGACCCACATGTTGAAGTTTGGCCAATGGATGAGATGATTTGATTTGCTCGGTGTTTCAAAAAATGTTAGGTTGATATTTAAAAATTTGGAGATTTCTCATAAAATCCGTGTAACTGCTTTCTCTTGAAATCCCAGCAGCTCTACAAACTCTGGGCCTGCATTCCTGCATGGAAAAAATGAGCTGGAGCTGAGTCAGGGCTGGCCACCTGCTCCAGGGCGCCGTGTCCCCTTCCCCAGCCCCACCCACACAGTGTTCACTGATGCACAAGCAACCAGCCTGCGTCATTGTTCGGTTATCTCTTTGCCTCCTGTTGGCATCTGAGTTGCCCACCGTGATCCCGGAACAAGTTCAACATTTTCCGTGTAAAGGTGGGGCGCTGAAACCCAGACAGGAGAAGTGGCTTGCCTAAGGCCACTGACTTAGTGATAGAATCTGGAATCTCAAGTCTCCTTCTCCAACTATCTTTACATAACTCCATCATGAACGTGTCCAGGAAGCCTTCCAGATTCGATATTCCACACCTAGAAATGTCCATAAATTAAAATAACTGTTACAGGGTCAATTTCCAAGAGGAATAGTCAGTGTCAATTCTTAAGGGTACAAGGTAAAAGGAAAAAGAATCATGAAAACCACAGGAAGTAGCAGCAGAGACATAAATAAGACCCACAGAATCAGTAAGAGCCCCCAAACCACGCCCAGCTGGTCTGTGGTCATTCGGACGCTGGCAGAATGCCTGGTGTGCTGTTCCAGCATTAGTCACCCTCCTGCTGTTACAGAAATAGTCATTGTTAGCCAGTAGTATGCGAATTTCCCTCTAGAAGCCGCAAAATACAAATGCTTCTGACAGATGCCCAACCATTGGGACGCTTCTGCCTCTAAAGGTGGAGAATCTGCAAGCTAAAGACTGCAGTCAGGGGCTCACTTCCATTTGTGACATGTTGTGTTTGTCGAATCTTCAAAGCCCTGCATCTTGGAGTTTAGCAACACACAGAATCCTAGAATCACAATTGTGGAAACTCAGAAAATCCCAAATAATGAGTGGGCTTCCTGGAACAGGTTAGTCAACCTTAGACTTTTCCTACACTGAAGACAAGTGAGCCCTTTGATCTGAGTAAGGGACAGGGGGTCTCGTGTGGTCTCGGATGTCGTCCCACTCTGCGTTCTGTCTGCAGAGTCCCACCAGGAGTGTCAGCGGGTGAGAAGTCTCATGTGTCGGCAAGCCCCGTCAGGGGTGTGTGCCAGAGACAGTTCCAAAGCACAGTGTGATTTCTCAGGCACAATCCATCCTTGTACTGCTACATAAACACCCTCATACCCGATAACACTCCTGTCTGTGAAAGACCAATAGGAGGGAGAGTGATTTGCTTATGCTACTGAGAGTAAGCAGGAAACAATATATATTGTTGTCTTAGAGAAAAGGAAACAACAAAGGATTTGTGAATTGAAAGTCAGTGATTACATTGGCGATGCCCATGGTACAATAAGTACAAATGCAATTATCTCTAGAGACTCATTTTCCTGGTGTTGTCTTTCTACTTAAACTGATATTGTGAGTGGAGGGAGGCAGCCCTCCTCCGCGGTGTTTATGCTTTCAGGCTATTTGCTCAGGTTGCATCTGGGCCCGTGGATGAAGTCCAAGCTCTCCAGCTGGGTCTGGACCCTGCTGTCTTCTCCAGCCTCATCCAAAGTCAATGCTCCTTCCAGCACTGCTCTGAGCCCACACCATGGCCATGCCCATCTCCTCGCAGATGCCCAGACGCTCCATAAGCACTCACATGTCTGGACTTCAGCACAAGCTGTTTCCTCCACCTGGAATGACCCCTGAAGCACCAGTGTTTAAAGTGGATTTATACTTGAGTCCGGGTCAGATCATAACTCATAACCTCATCCCTGAACCGCAGGCAGAGTTAACCACCTTTCCTCTTTTCTCCCTGGTGGCTTTTTTTGTAGTGTCTCCCTTATAGCATTTACCTCATCCTATTGGAATATTCTGTTTATGTGTCTGTCACCAGTACTCAGCTGTAAGCATCTTTAGGGTAGGAATAGCTCCCACATTTCTGTATCCTCAGCACCCAGTACAAGCACACACGTGAGTGTTCAAGAAATGTCTGTTGCATTGATGAATTAATAAATGACTTAGTAAAATCTTAGATCCTCATATGAGGATCTTGCTATTCTATTGAGGAAATGTTCTAAAACAGATGTCAAAGTGGGCCATTTTGAAGCACCTCTTCTGAGAATAACACACCTCAACCTCTCTGTTAAAAGCTGGCCTGGACCAAGCCAGAGAGGTGTACATGCAGCCTACGGATAGAGGTGGAGTCCTAAAGGGCTGAAATTTTAGAAGGTGGTCACAGAGGATGACATCTGAATCAGCCCAGAGTTGGAAAAACCAGAGGCACAAGCTCACAGGCTGTGCAAAGACAGGGCAGGATAGAGGTGGGCATTGCTGTCATGTTAGCAAATCGGCAGGTGCCTGCAGCAGGGTTATATCTCCCAAGACCAAGCAGTTTTCTAGCTACTCTTTCCCAAACTCCGCTGGGAATTTGAACAGGAGATGATGAACAAGAAAGGAACAATCAGAAAAAGGACAGAGGTGATTAAAAAAAACAAAGCTTTTGAGATTTCCAGAGAGGAAAAAAAGGCAGGGGCAGCCATAGGACTATTGGTTTAATAACAGTTATTGAGTATATCAGTTAATGATGTGTTCAGCTCCAAGTAAAAGAAAACCCAATTCACAGTGACTTCAACAAGTAAGGGCTTTCGTTGCCTTAGATAACAAGACGCCCCGTGAGCACAGGAGGGCTGGCGCAGCCACTCAAGGATGCACTGAGGTCCTTCTGTCTTCTGTTCTGACATGCATGGCGCTTGGCTTTTCTCGTTATGCCCACAGGTGGCTGCTGCACCTCTTGGCATCCTATATGCATCACAGTCAGGAAGAAGAACAAAAGTCAGGGGTGCGTGGTCAAGTGTGTTGCTTTCCTTCAGGGAAGCAAATGCTTTTTCAGAGACCCTGCTCAGGAGAATGCCACAGGAGTACCACTGACCAACACTGTTGGTCATCCCTAATTGGAGGGTGTCTGGGAAGAGCAAGATTTTTGCTCGCCAGCCTCTATAGTTGAGGAAGGCATGTGAGAAGGGCTCGGGAATGGGACTAGGAATGAACCAACTTATGGTGTGTGCCACACCAAGCATCTCTAAGTTTGGAGGACATGAGTCTCTCTACACCCATATTTCCCCTCCATATTGGACTTACAGCCAAGTCAAAACCCCTTGATATGGGGTCAGGTAAAGAGTTAAACATAAAAATCAAGCAAACAAACATTTACGCTAAGTGTAAAGATCAGTAACGAGGTTGTAAACTGGAAACAGCACAGCTACCCAGCCTAGGACTGCTCCTGAGTTTCTCCTTGTATGAAACAACAGATGGGGGAGAGCAGTGAACCACATGGGAGTACCTTGTCATTCATTTAACGGCAATTTTGAGTTCCTACTATGTGCCGGTCACCAGGCCAAGACATGGTCATGCACTGATGACAGATGAGGCCCCTGTCCTCCAGTCCAGGGATCAGCAAACTAGAGCCTGTGTCAAATCTGTCCCACAGCTGGTTTTGTAAATAAAGCTTTATTGGAAAATAGTCACACACATTCACTTGTACGTTGTCTGTGGCTGCTTTTCTGCCACAACAACAGAGTTGAGTCATTGCAATGACATGCTGCCAAAAATATTTGCTTATCTGGTTCCTTGTCTTGTGGAAAACACAGACAATAAGAAATTAAACACATGAAGGGCCCAGATCATTCCGGAGTGTGATATTGCTACAAGGTGATGCGATGGAGAGTAATGAGAGGAGGGGCCCGTGACCTCAGCATGCTGAGGAGAGTCTCTCCTAGAAAGGGGTATTTTGCCTGCAACAGGCACTATAGGAAGGAGATGGACACCCTAGGAGAAGGGTGTTCGATGGCAAAGGTAAATGCCTTAAGGCAGGAAAGAGCTCAGGACCTGAATGGAGCCAGAGTGGCCAACTGGATTGATGGGGAGCGGGCACCGTTTACCAAGGCAGGACCTTGTAGGGCATGGGAACAGAGTTGTGTTTTATTCTTAGTGCGGTGAGAAATCCTTAAGTCAAGAACTGAACTGACCGCTGCAGCTTCAGTACACAGAATGGATTGTCTGGGTCAAAAATGCAAGTAATGCAATCAGTGACTGTAATAACTTCAGCTATGGCAAAGACTGGCTATGCATTTGCCAGAATTTTTATCTCTTTTAGGAAGTGAGAGGAGTGGAAGGTGGAGAATATTGCAAGACAATATTTCCAGACCCCCTCGCAGTTAAGTGTGGCCATGTGACTAAGGTTTAGCCAATGAAATGTGAGCATTAATCATGTAGCCCCTGCTGGGACTGACCCATAAAACCCTCCCACACATTATCCTCCTCCAGGCAGATGAGCAAACTTGAAAGCCACATTCCAAAGATGGTGAAGCCGCAACGATTAGAAGATCAGAACCCTGAATCACTGTTTGGAGGAGAGTTAAGACCCATCAGGAGCACCCATTTTGAACTTTACATGAAGGAGAAATACATGTTTATGATACTTGAGCCATTTTACATGTTCAGGTTTGTTTGTTAGGGCATCACCTTGACTTGTAGTGATTGACGGCTTAGACTAGGGTGGTGGTTGTGGAAACTTGATTCCCAGCAGCTGGGGGTATATCAGACTGGCTTAGAGTGCTGGGTAAGGGCGAACCTCTCTTTTATTTTTTGCAGCCTTACCCAGGAGCTAACCACTGTTCAGCACTTCACTGGCTCTTTCTGGGCTCAGCTAATCCTCTTGGAAACCTGCTCATCCCCAGTGTTTTTGGCTCTTTTGCTCCCCAGAATTGCCCTGCTCCCCAGGGACTGGCTGTTTGATTCCAGTTGCCCAGGCAGTTCTAACTCGTGCATAATGATGTTCCGCACCCCATGTTTTATTTCTTGGGTTTTCAATCCTTTCATAAAAAATGCATGCTGGATGAAAGGTTTTCCATACCAAACAGGCCAGAGATTTAGCACGGCCAGCTTAGTGATTCAAAAATCTTCCTTTTCTTTTTTTAATTTTTATTACAATTGCTGTGAAAGAAATCCCTACCACTTGGTATTAACAAATGTAGCCACTGAAGCAGATGCACAGACCCAAAAACACCAGGAGAATTAATTACCTACAGTTAGATCTGTTTCATCCTTTTTTTTTACTCCAAGGCAATGTTGCAAAGATGAGAGCTTTACTGCAGTCAGCCACTACCCTCAAACCTTCTGTTTTTGTACCAGGGCCCACCAGGCAATGGAGATGACAGGAAGCCTTCATGGGGAGACCCTTGGGCATACCCTTCTGGCCAGATATGTCCTGGAGTGACAGTTATCTTCTAATTTAACTAGAATCTGAATCTGAGGAAAATCTCAGAGGTGTGAGCTCTAGCAGTAAAAATAATAGCACTTCACATGTGGCTAAAGCTCTTCACTTACAGAAGGGCTCACACATCTGTTAGCTCCAATGGCTTCTGCAAGGAAGTGAAGGAGGCATCTGAAATTGCTGCCATATTTGGTTGCAACAATATTAGCTATCATTTTTGTGCACTTATTACATGCCAAGCACTGTTTTTTAGCCCTGTACATACATTGACTCATTTAATGCTCATAATATCCCAATGGTCTCATATTTATATTATAGAGGAAGAGCCTAAAGAAGAGAGAGGCAAAATAACTTACCCAAGGAAACCAATCTAGTAAGTAATGGAACTGGGATTTGAACTCAGGAAGTCTAGAGTCAGAGCCCATGATCTTAGGCACTGTGCTATTTTGTAAAGTAGAGTTTCCAAACTATGCATTTGGAGATAGGATATTCAAACTCTATCCCAAATTCTGCCATGAACAAGTTGTTATAACCTGGGGAAAATTATTCTGCCTCTCTTAAAAATAGCATCCTCCTTTTCTCAGTGTGGTAAATGTAAAGTAACCTATGGTTTGTTCGTACATCCTTGTATCCAGACCCTCTGGCTGGCCCCTCCCATCCCCCTGGGCTTGGTCATGTGATTTGTCTTAGCCAACAGGACAACAGCAAAGGTGATGCCATCTTAAACGTGAAAAGAGCTTGTGCAGTGGGTGTCATCCTCTCTTGCTGTTGCTGGGAGCCCAGTGACCATCATGTAAATGGATCTAGACTAGCCCACAAGGTGATGAGATATACAGAGCCATCACTCAGCTCATGGAGAGCCAACCTCCAGACATGTGAATGAGATGATGCCAGTTCATCTAGTCCTAGTGGAGCCACCAGCAGACCCAGAGATCAGCTAAGCCTGTCCGGACCAGAAGAACCACCAAGTACCACCAAGCCAATTCACAAAACAGTAAGAAAAAAATGTCTATTGTGTAAAGCCACTAGTTTTGGGGTGGTTTGTTTGTAGAAAAGCTGTCTGATACGATTAGTTAGGATTTGTTTCTGCCATGAATGACAGATAATCCAAAATAATAGGGGTTTTAAAAAATAGAAGTTTTGCTCTCAAGCAAGTAAAGTCAAGATCAGGTAAGAAGGTGACATGATCAACAGTGACCTAGGCCCCTTCACTCTTTTGCTTTTTCATTCTCAACACACAGCATTTTAGTCTGGGCCCAGATTGACTGCTTCAGCTCCAGCCATCACTTCTGCATTCCAGTGATCAGGGATGAGGCAAATAAGAGCATAGCCCCTCCTCTTAGGGATGCTTCCTGGAAATAACATCTATTTGATAACAAATTAAGTCACATAGTCCTAGAGGAGGCTGGTGATTATCTTTAGGAATACATGTATATAGCAAAAAAAAAAAAAAAGAGAGAGGCTCTATTAGTAAGAGTAACAATAATAGACATTGGGAGACCACCTTCAGTTTCAGCTGTGTATCTGCACCTACCCATGGATGAGAAAAGTTGCTTTCCACTAAGGAAAAGAGAACTGAGTTCGGACAAAAGGGTTACTTCCAGAGACAGGGTAGTTTAAGGAGTCAACATGAGGCAAAGCTCCTATTCTGACTGATTACTAGCTGTGTGATCCACCCCTGGGCATGTTACTTAATATCTCTGAGATACAGTTTCTACATTTGTAAAACAGTGATAATGATAGCACCATCACAAATAAGATATACACAAATGCTCTTAATATGAAATTTCATTAAACAGTTGCTACACATTTTGTTGTTAATGACCTTGAACAAATTTAATATTTTTTCTTTCTTCAGACAAAAGAATCAAGGTTTTTAGGAAGAGGAGAAAGAAGTGAGTGTGATACGCTCAAACCTGTGTTTTAGAAATATCGTTCATGTGATTTATGTGTATCATATAAGCATGGATGGATGGATGGTGGATGGATGGATGGTGGATGGGTAGATGGATGGATGGATGAATGAGTGGTGGGTGGGTAGATGCATAAATAGATCAATAGATCTATCAATCAGTCAATTAATCACTGAAATAAATACGGAGGAAAGATGGAAAAGAAAGAAACTCCAGGCAAAGAGATCAATGCTAAGGCCATTGCAGTAGGTGTGGTGGTGAGAATCATATTATAGATATTGAGAGGTATTATGACTGCACTTGGTAACCAATTAATGTGGAGGGACAGAAAATCAAAGAAATGATTCCTAAATTTCTGGCTTAGGTGATAGGGCTGGATGGAGTCATTCACTGAGAAAGGACATTAGGAGTGGGAGAATGTTTTCCCTGTACTCCCCATCCATGTCCACTTAGACTGTCACCTTGAACACGGGGCCATGACTTGTACTCAGGGGGAGGAATCTACCCAGTTTTCAGGGCCTCTCCCTACTCCTATCTCTCTAGGATTCTCCTTAGCACCCAGCATAGCACTAGCGGGCATGGGAGTTTATCCACTGGATATTATTATATCACTGTCATTAAAATTAAACCAAAAAAATTAAAAGTACTCATATAAGGTTACTGATTTTTAATTTTGCTGAATAGGTCATTAAAAAGATACAAGAACTACCACTTATTATTATTAATTCATACAGAAAGAATATCCTCACAATAAAAAAGGAGGAAAGACATAATCTCAGAGTAAAGGTCATTCTTTTAAGTTTTTAATAAATTTGACTTGATGAAAAATTATCTTTATTGTCTTAATTTTTTAAAAAAATGTATCAGGGACTTATGGAAATATTTTCCTACAGTCTATGCTTTTTTTCTCTCTCTGAACTGCTGAACTGGAGTACCTCTCTCTGAAGGGGCTGACATAAGATTATGTCGATAGACATTGGTCACTAACCCACTGTCTCAAACACTAAATTTGTAATAGCTAATTTGATCTTCAGAACTGTCCTAAGAAGTGGGTGCTATTATTATTTCTACTTTCATGTGAGAAAACTGAGATCAGAGATGTTAAGTGAGTTGCCCAATGTCACAGAAATCTAGGTTTCAGGTTAGCATTATGTGTACAAGCTGGCAAGTCTGTTCCAGATTATGAATTCATTCCCTCACATAGTCATTCAACCAGTACTTACTGAACACCACCTATGTGCCTGGTACTTTGCCAGGTACATAGATGGCACAGCAAATAAGACAGACACAGTCTCTGCCTTCCTGCAACTTAGGTATACCAGGAAAGACACAAAGCAAGCACTTCGGCTCGTAGCTCCAGTAGAAACCACAGAGGCTCCTGGGCCACGGTGATATAAGGTAGACCTTCTAGTGGGAGGATCGAGTGAGTTAAAGTTTCTTCCCTGCAGAGGCTCACTTAGAAAAATACCTTTTGCCCTCTAGAGGATCTCTTTTTTCTCTTTATTGAAACTGGCTTCCCATAAATCTGGAATCTTTGCTCTCACCAGTTCAAATAAAAAACAGGTCAGATGAGGAAAAGAGGCCAGGGAAGGCTGCTAGGTCTTCCTCTAAGTTAGGAAAAAGGCATGCTGATAGCTCACACCTGAAGAAGGCGGATGAGAACATTTTCTCCACACCTTCTACCTCATGCCACCTGGGGGCCTGCCTATTGGATTGAGTCCAATCCCAGGGCCGCACACAAGGGAGCCAAGACCACAAACAGAGCTCTCAAACTTCGATTGTTCTCAAACTTCACTATATATCAGAATCACCTGATGGGGGTAGATTTAAAAGTAAGGATTGTAACTCGGTAATTCTAAACTATCGCTCTGACATCTGCATTTTTAACACCCTCCCAAGGCGATTCTCGTGCACACCAAAGTTTGAACATTGGCAATGTATGTCTTTATTCTCTCCTGCTTCATGCCCCCCTGCCGTGGGCTCTCTCACTCCCCTTCCCCCTTGTGTATGCACATGTTGGGGTGCACTCGTTGCAAGCTTGGGGCCAGCTGGTGATCACATTGGGATTCTGGTTTAGGAGGCTGTAGGTACTCTCACGGTTCTTTAGAATGTGCTACCTTCTCTATTACTCCAGCTCTTCCATCAGGTATTGGACACTGGGCCCTTTAATGGCAAAGTGACACCTTGTTTGCTGTTGATATTGCTCTTTGTGTAATGACCCCTCGGGATCCCATTATGATTGTAAGCGTAAGAGCCAGACAGCCCTGCACTCTAGCTGAATTCTATCACAGCCCCTATTACTTCCAATACCACTATCCAGCTCGGTTCGCCAGATAGCCAGCCCATGGCTCTGTGAAACACAGACCATGCCCCTCCAGGAATCAGCAAGGGTGTCACCATCCGTAGACTAGAGCTGGCAATTCTGGATCTCTGCTATGGTCTCTCTCCATCTCTCGTGTGCTAACACCTGGTGTAGTTCTGCGGATGGGAGGGTCAGATTTGGGCTCACAGCTGTGTCCCAGACAAAGTCGCTTGAAGAGAGGACCTAGATGCTGATAGAGAGAAGATCTCGTTCACTGCCTGTGGTGTGATAACACGTATTGCTTTCTAAAACCAGCCCGTGTTCGCTGCAATCCATCCAGGACTCCTTGGATTATGGATCGGAGCCAGGGGGGTTAACGTGCTGCACAGAATTCCCTACCACAGGTTCCCCTCTTCCTTATCCTGTTTTGATTTATTCACATCCGAGGAGCTAACACACCACTGAGCCCTATTCAGGATGGTGGGGTTGGGTGACGCCACCACCAGAGTGCAGATTCAAGTACAAAATGTGGAAGATTTTATGAATAAACTAACAAAGAGAAATGGCCGTATTATTGTAGAGAGAATATCTTGTTCGATTGGATTGAACCTCAATGTCTGCACCTGTAAAATAGGGCCGGTACTACCTAGTACAAGGTGTTGAACTCGGTGCTTAGGACAAGCAACAGATAGGATTCTGATACAGTGTTTTTGATCATGGTTAAAGCTTCTGCAGTTTTCTCAAACCCAAGGACTGAAAACAGAAATAAAAAGGCAAGTTCTTGTACCACTGTGGCTCTAGAAAACAGGTTTGCCCAGGGACCTGGAAAAAAAACACTTAGCAGGGAAGACAGTTTCCTTGTTAATACTCAAACAGAAAATTATGGTTTGGGTTTAAAAAGGAGAACTTCTAGTGAATGGGATAGACTTTTAAAAAAATATGTTAATAGAACAGAAACAGTAGGAAAGAGATACAAAAGGAAAAGCGGATGAGGCAGAGTCTAAAAGACTCCTGTGAACAGCCTTAGCCCTGCCTGCGGAAGCAGCAGTACGAGGCTGATGTGACGGGCAGACCCTGGCAGGGTCTACGTGAAAGAAGTAGGCGAACGCCAGGGGGGTGTGGAAACGGAAGGTCAGAGGAAGTTGACAAAGTCCTCATTGCAAAAGGAAAAATGATGGCTGCAAGAGGTGTTCATGCCCACGCCTAAGCAGGAAAGGTTGCCCAAAGCCTGAGAATTCAAAAGCTAAGAGAGGCAAAGCGGTAGGTGGAAGCATATGATGGAGAGAATCGGCTTTCATGAAATTCAAGGAGATGTACATGTGGGAAGCGTCACCCAGCAGTAGCCCCATTTCTGAAATCTGAGGAACTGGAGGCCAGGACCTTGGACAGAGCTCACATGTAACTTGGCACTGGGATGCCATGTGTTCAGAGGGCAGAGGGAAATAAGGCATTTTAAGTATTAAAGAATGCACAATATGAGAAATAGGGGCCAAAAAAAAGATGTAAAATTGGAGGCATCCCCATTGTGCATTTCCAAGCTCAGCTAGAATAATAACTAAAGCCAGTATTTACTGAGCACTTCCTAGGTAGTAAGCATTCCTGTGAGCTCTCACGTGCTTTATCTCATTTGATCTTTAAGAGTATATAAGTTATATGCTTCAATAGAAAAGGCAATCATTGTGTTGCGAAAATTTTCTCTGGGATTCAAAGAAGTATGATGTCACAATCAGAGATGTTTAATTGGGTTTTAAGTTCACAGGACAGCAAACAACTCTGGTCAATTGACCTGAATGTACTAAAACTTAAATGTCATTCACTTTTTATTCTCTCTGCTTTCCCTATATGCTTTCTACTCTCAAATAAAAATGAGATTTTTTTTTTTTTTTAAACAACAGAAATTTATTTTCTCTCAGTTCTGAAGGCTGGAAGTCCAAGATCAAGGTGTCGACAGGTTTGGTGTCTTCTGAGGCATCTATCTCCTTTGCTTGCAGACAACTGTCTTTTTGTAGTGTCCTCCCATGGCCTCCTCTCCGTGCATGTGCATACCTGCTATCTGTCCCTCTTCTTATAAGGATGCCAGTCATGTTGGATTAAAGCCCACCCATATAAGCTCATGTGACATTAATTACCTTAATAAATACTCTGTATTTAAATCTAGTCACATTTTGAGGTACTAGGGGGTTAAGACATATGAATTTGGTGGTGGAGGGGAGAGGACATAATTCAGCCCATATCACCCTAAGAGGACCTGAGCATCTGAGTTGGTCCGATGACACATCTGTTCTCTCCTGCCTCCCTCAGCAGAGGAAGGGTCCAGCAGATTATGTGTGATTCATGTTAGAGCCAGACCCCTCTCGGTCACTGAGACAAGGAAAGAGTCAAGTCTCCTATGAGCAGAGGCACAGGGAAGAAGAGTCACTTGCCTCCCTCACCTCCTTTCAGATCCTAACATTCCACAGAGCTGACATATAGATACTCTGCAAAGAGTTGTTTGGGAAGAGAAAGAAAACAGCTTGGTTACTGTATTTCGTGACAGATCTAGAATTTTAGGGTATGTACAATCTGCAAGGAAGACCTTCTGCGAAGGGAGGCCATCCTGGGTCTACACTGGGGTGCAGTTTGTAATTCACACCCCTACTGCTGTATTCATGAACACCTGGCTCAATCTGTCACAAGCCCGAGAAGGCACAGCATATTGTTCTGTGGCGTGTGTGTATCTAAATGCTCGCACCAGGGAAGTGATCGGGGTCATCCTAGATCTGCTACTGTTAGTTAGATAGACATAAAAATGAGATTTTTAATAGTCTATGACTGGTTGAAGCAATCAGATGGAGATTGTAACAATCATTTGGAGTCTGTTTGGAAATATTTTTTTTTTGAGAAGGATCCTATTGTACAAGGAAACTTGTGTTCACCCTATGGTCCTGATAGCTCCAAATCTTTGTAAAAATGGGCTATACGAGAGGAAAGGATTTTGAAGTGCCTAACTTTGAGAGGCTAAAGAAACAGTAGCAGTTCAAAGGGAAGATGGTACAGATTCCAGCTGCCTAATAAGGCAATTAGAATCCTTCAGGATACCAGAGCGAAACATCTTTGGCTATGACAAAGCAAAATAAGATGGTTATATGCTAAGAGAAAATAACTCTGTGTATTTTTGCATCTTTTTATGTTTCTCGGACACATAAGACTAATTTGGAAAAAGAAGAAATGTATAGTGTTACCTTAATAAAAAAATATTGAAAACATTTTACATTGTTAATATCCTGTTATAATTGGAATCTTCTATTATTTCAAGAACACTTTATAACCCTCTCTTGGAAATTTTTTTGGATATATAGCTGAGCATAATTTGTATAAACATACTGGACCATCAGTTTTACTTTAAGATGTAGTATAGAATCCCCTAGAAGATTTTTCCAAAATTAAAAAGGAGTTAAAACCCAAATAAATCCCAGGGCTCCATATGGCCCAGTCTTGACGTGAGGTCACATTTAGAGAATAATAGTTGCCATTTGTTCCATGCTTACATTATGCAAGGTAGCATCCTACATTCATTCGCGTACTATCACATGTAATACTTACAACAACCCTATGAGATGGGCTCCGTTATTATACCTGTTCCAAGTCATCTGCTGCATCTTGCTTGGATTATGGTGATTATTTCCTACCTGATCTCCTTGATTTTTTTTTTCATGAATCCCTACAGTGGTTTTTGACAATGCAGCACTCAGAGGGATCAATGTAAAACACAACCCATATCGTATCCCTCATCTGCTCAAAACCCTCTCATGGCTCTGACTGCACTCCACATAAAAGCCAAATTCCTTATTTTGGTCTTCAAATTGCTGATCAAAGTCTCTGTTACCTGTCTGGCCTCACCTCCTGACGCCATCCTCCTGGCTCACTCCACTCCAGCCACATTGGCCTCCTTATTGTTTCTCAAATATGCTCCCACCCTGAGTCTATCTGGCTTTCATTTGCTCAAATTTCACCTTCTTAATAAGGCCCATTCCAATTCCTTTACTGAAAATTACATTCCACCTACCAGGCTTCCTCCTCTCCTTTCCCCTGCTCTATTTTGACACAGCATACAGTTTCCTTATTTATTATATTTGTTTCTCATTGTCTCTCTTCTCCCATAAGAATGTAATTCCAAGAGAACAGAGATTTGGGTTTGCTTTATTCATGTGTGCAGCCCAAGGACCCAAAACAGTGCCTGGAACATATGGGCACTCAATAATCATTGGTAGAAAGAATGAATTCACTCCAGTTTTAAAATGAGGAAACTGAAACTGGCTATGGAATGATTAAAGAACTGGTCCAAGATCAAAGCCCCGACAGTCTGACCAACGGAACCAGTGCATGTATCTCCTCCAAGAAATACAGTCCGTTACCCAAAATATGAGTTAAAGCTGATTTCCATCAAAATTTCCTCTCGTTCCATAACTTGTTCCCATAGACTCATGTCTTTTCTCTGTCTCTCATATATAGGGATCTATGTCTTACAGAGAAAAAGAGAGAGAGAGAGAGAGAGAGAGGGAGAGGGAGAGGGATGGATGGATAGACAGATAATATAGATATTGATTCACAAGAGAAATTCCTGGCTGTTTTATAATTACTCCGATTTACACAAAAGGGTCCCGAACCAACACTGAGGGAGAGCTGGAGGCTGAGAACAAGTGAGGAGTGATCGATGTCAGAACACTCAGTGGGGCAGGGATGAAGCTGTTAATACCAATACATTTTAGAAGTTTTTTCTTTTGCATGCACATCCTGTTTCAGGGCTGACTCAGTAGATCTGTGGTGAGGTACAAGTGGTTTTTTAACTTCACAGGTGGATCTTAAGTGCACCTCTGGCTCGGAAGCCCCAAAGAGGGAAGGTCCTCGTATTCTACTCTGTAGTATCTGGGAACTGGCCTTATCTGAATGAACTGATGCATTTGTAGAGACTTCTTGAGACAAAGTCACGGAAGTGACTGAACATTCATTTCATTGGCACGTATTTAAAATCGGTCGTAAAGATTAGAGGAGAACCCTACAAAGATTTTCTGGGACTCCATCAGTCTCCTCTGAGGCTACAGCAACATGCCTGGCTCATCACTGCCCAGGGTGATGAAACGTGTGTTCACAGGAGAAGAATAAAATATGGGTAGAAATTTCCAGCACTCTCCTCCTCTCAAGCCCATTATAAAACAAAAGAAGACTCCTATGTGGATTAAAGATCCAGTTGGATCATGGTCCAAGAATGTAGAGTGTTGGATTAAACATTCTTTCTTCCATGTGGAACGTTCTATTGAATCTGACTTTCCCCTTTAGTTTGCTTCTCTGCCTTGTCAACATGTCCATCAGCTGCTGTTTCTAGGAGAAAAAAGCTCACCTTCCTCGCCAACTTTAGAAAGCCCACAGGAAACAGACAAGCTTGAGAGTAAAGGAAATCTGAGACCAGTCGCCTAGAATCTCAAGACATTTTCCTGGTTCCCCAACTTAAGGGGATGTTTCATCCCTATTCTAGGCTCTCGTGGTTCCATGCAGACCAGAATAATTAGGTGTTGACCATGAAGAGTCCAACTCATCCAAATGACCTAAGCCCTCCCCAGCCCCACTCAGGAGCAGAGCTTGGGAATCTACTCATCTACTCATCTGAGCAGAGCTGTCCTGCCTCATTCCTGTGTCACTTCTGACCAGAGAAGAGCCATGGAGATTCAATGTAGGCCTGACTAGGCGTGGGGACTAGAATCGATTTTGTGGTCACAGATTTGATATCTCTGTCCCTGGAGTGGGTCCTGCGCACCAAGATCTTAGCAAGCCACAGCCTCTCTCAGCCACGCAAATGTGCAAACCTGGAAATGCTGAACCCATATCCAGTGGCTAGAGCCCCTACCTGTACCACGCGTGCACACACATACACACACACACACACACACACCAGCCTTCACTGGCCACCTCCTTCCTATGAGGGAACAGCACCCCCATGCTACAAGGTGTCCATGGAGCTCCTAATGCAAATTGGACTGAAACTCCAGGACAGGGTGATTGCACCCCACCGGCCACTGAGTGTCTCACGTTGTGGTCCTCACCCCAAGGACTCTGAATAGTGATGCTACACAGCCAAACCCAGAAGCAGAATTCTTCATGCTCACTCACACACAACTACCACTGCTGGCTCCCTCCACAGCCCAGCAGCTGCAGCTGAGACACCCACTTTGCCCAGATGGAATAATGTCCCCCAGGAAGCTACAAATCATTTTTTGCTGACCCCTCCCACCCCACCCTTCCTTCTCCTTCTCCCAGGAGCTGGAAGCATCAAGACCACCAGATGGAAGGTTTCTCCTAGACGCGTCCTACGGAGTGCAGCCGCGCACGGGGAAGCTGACACGATGTCTTCAAACATTTTTAATTGCCCTGTCAAACTGACAATTATAGAACTAATTATTGAGGAGACAATACCAGATACACTGACTGAATCAAGCGTCAACTGAGTTTTTGTGTAATTATGCAATTGAATGAATTGAAGGCTACAGTAATGGACTATTGCTGGTTAATTAGGGACTCCCTTTATGCTAATAATGCCATTTATTTTTGACTCACAGTATTTATTTTCAGTGTCTAAAGCATTGGACACATCTTCCTTTGACACTGGCATGTTGAGTGTTTTTCAGAGGGTTTGGCTGCCAATTGTGCTATTTTTAGGCAGCAAACTTATTCCATTCACTGACTGAAGAGCTCCAAAGGGCTCCTATTATATTACAAGCATCTCATTTTAGACCTAGATTTTAATTATCCTACTGCCGGGTGAGATTCCCTGTCTTCCTTCTCCCTGAAACCCGAGGAAAATAAAATTAAGGGTCTGTGGACCCCTCAAGGTCAACCCATGCAAAGAGGCAGAGGCGTCATTTTGTGTTTTTTTTTTCTCATTCCCCAGCCTCTCCGAATCTCCCTGGATCCCTTTCCTAGCACATGACAGGCCTGGAAACCAGAGTGCAGAGCAGTGGTTCTCAACCAAGGGCCAGGGGACACTTGTCAATGTATGGAGACATTTTTGGTTGTCACAACTGGACTTCAAGCGCGCAGAGGTTGGGGATTCTACTGAACACCCACGACACACAGGACAGGCCCATCAACAAACAAAGAACCATCCTGCCCAAAGTGTCGACAGGGCTGAGGTTGAGAAACATCGGCCCAGAGCATCCATAAGCACAAAGCAAGTGGATTTCTGCCACTCCAGTTTTGCAGAGGAAAACAAATGTTTTGCAGCATCTAAACCATGATGGAACTGTCAAAAGTATGGGAAGTCAGCTACATAAATTGTGAAACATGAGTCACAGTTATGTTTGTTCTACAGCAGTGTAAAAACTTGGAGGAATTTTTTTTTCTTTTTATGAAAATAGAAAAATGATGGGCACTCTCCCCTGGAAGAAGCCAGGATCCTCTCCTGGCTCTTTGGTCTCCTAATGCCGATCAACACAGACCTGTCTGGACAAAGTTGCTAATTATCTGGAGCAAAATGAAAAAACAAAGGAGAACATGGTCAAGTTTTCATCATCCTAAATTCAGCCAATTTTTCACTTTAAGATTATGGCCTTCCTATTTTCTAAGAAGACATCTTGTGTTTTTATCTGCCCAATGTCCTTTTTTTTTGGTCTTACTTCTTTAATTTTTTTTGAATTATCTCTCCTCACTCCTTTTCAGTCTGTTGGTTTGGGTGTGGGTGGGTAGGGGCTGCTGGACACTCTACTAGGATTCTGGTAGGCATAAGATCCAGGCCCAGGTGATCCTTCTAGACTATTCTCTGGCCTCAGTGATTAGTCAGGGAGGTGCCAGTGACCCAGGAGTTAACCTGAGACTTTTGATGAAGTAAAGAGGTTTTATTTTTGTTTGCTGGACTAGAATCAGATATGATGAAAACCTGGAGCTGACCAAGGCCATCTTTGCCACCCCGAAAAGGAAACATTCCCAAGATATGTGGTCAGCACAAGAGAGGAGGGAGAAGAGGTGTGAATGTATATAGAAGAGCGAAAGTGTATGTATCCTGGTTCCAGCCATTCCTGCAGCCTGATAATAGCCCAACTTTTCTGTATCATCTCCTGGCTTAGGCGTCACCTCCTCATTCTTTTCTCTTGGCTTGTCCTCCTCTGCCAGGCCCCTGAATGTCATTGTGCCAGAGGACTCCGCCAGGGACCCGCTCCCTCTCCAGTCTACCCCTGCTTCAGTGATGTCTTGTCCTCTCTTCCTCCCTCAGTCACCACCCATGTGCTGAAGACTCAATTTTGTATACTTGGGCTTCCTCTCTGTCCAGACATCTCCACCTGGAAGTCCCGACAGTGCCGCAGAATGCACCTGTTCGTAGCTGCACCCCTTACCTTCCCTCCCTGGCGTTTCTTCCCCTGCAACTCTTGTCTCATGGTGGTACTATCATTCCCCAGGGAGCCAGGGCAAGAAACAAACACCAGCCTCGCATCCTCCTTTTTTCTCATCCTGGATGTCTTCTCTCTCCGCTCCCTACTCCCTCCCACTTCCTCACGCCTCCGACATGTCCTGTTACTCACACCAAACGTGCGCTCCCTGCCCCTGCCCCCACTCCTAGCTCTGCTTGGAAGACCTTCCCTATCCCCTTCTCCTCGAAGCCTTCCCAGACCCCCCAAAATGGGTTAGTGCTCCTCCCTTACGCTCCCAGCACATGTCACTACTTTTCATTGCAATTGTTTACTTTGATAATGGCTACAGTTACTGAGCTTCCTAAATATCAGACATTTTACCCAAGTTATCCTTAATGCTCATAATATATTCTTAGAGGAAGACTATTATCTCCATTCTACAGATGAGGGAAACAAGAGTATAGAGAGCTTGAGTTAGTTGCTCAAAGTTGAGTAGCCAGGAAAAAAGCAGAACTGAGTTCTGATCCAGGCAGCCCGGCCACGAATGCTGTGTATTGGCCACACGCCACACTGCCTGCTCATCCTCCCAGATTGAAAAATTAGCTCTTTAAGGATGAGGTCTGCAGCTTTCACCTGTGTGTCCCCACTAGCCAGGAATGCCACAGATTTGGTGTCAATCAATATTTGGCTGTTTTAATGAATGAATGAATGAAGTCCCATTCTGTCTCTGAACATAGGTATTTTATTTGTTTTGTTTTCTGCAAATGGCAGGGTTGGGTCACAGTCAACTTTCAGATTCTGTGATGCTCTAATTCTAACAAATTCTATCCAGTTATTAAAATTGCAAAAATAAGAGACTCTTCTGTTTCTGTCCTTGTATCAGTTATTTTCTATCTAAGAAAAACTTGATCATGTGCAGTTCGAATGGTCCAAGGAGAGATGCCAAGTGAACCAAGCTTTTAGAAATCACTTACTCTGCCTTCATATTCTTTTTCACCTCAAAAGTCTCAACCAATGAAATTAAATGATATGCAAAGTCCCAAATCACCTGGCCCTCCTCCTGGTATCCTCTCCTGCTCTAACAAAAAGCACAGAGGAGGGGGAAAAGCTCTATAATAAAAGTAGGAGAACAGTGGTGTTCACTTGCTAGATTGGCACTGTCTTCATTTCTAACTCTGGATTCAAAGCAGATCTAATTAGCTGGGCTGAGACCAGGAAAGAGAATTCTTACACGGTTTGCACCTTCTCAGAATTCCATGGCAACAAAACCATCTGGAATGAGTGACAATTACAGTATATTTAATGTTAATAACCTTACCGGATTTGGGTGCAAAGCATGCTGGAATTTCAGCACCATGAGCTGATGAACAGTGGAAAACCTGAAGTGGATAGGATGGGCAACTCCAGAGACAGCAACAACCCTAGTGCTTTTCCCAAAGGCTGATGGTGGAATGTACACAATCCAAGTGCCCTACTGTCTCGGGCTCTATTCTGGCTGGCGTCAAAACCCAAAATTGTCCACAGTGATTAGTGGATACAGGCAGCAGGATCCCAGGTGGCAGGTGGCACTTAAAGTCTAATGCGTGGGAAGATCATAATTTCTATTTATAGAAAGATTTTAGCAAATGGCTGAGTGAACAAGAAACAAAGTCCTGTACTCTCAGGAGAAGAAGCTGATGAAATCTAGAGGGGATACAGAAACCCAAGTCAAGGGATAGAAGGAAAGATTAGCAACCTAGTTCCACTGCACAAGTGGAGACCCAGGCAGGAAAAACGAGGCAGATGCAACAACCAAAGAAGCCAAGGCACGGGTTGAAAACTCTGATACCTGTGGAGGGCAGGGAAACAACCTGTGTGACTCAGGTGGTCCAGTGGAAACCGGTGACCTGGAAGGCACAGGTCCGATCTAAGGAGACAGCTTCTAGCCAACTCTAGCCCTTTGTATAGTGCCCAAATTGCTGGGCCTTCCAATGTTTCAAGAGAAGCCAGAAATCTAGAGTTCGTGTGAAAATCCCACACATTTGAGAAGTTGGCAACTAGTTTTGCATATTTTAAGACACTTTGCAGACCAAACAAAACTGTCTGAAGGCTAAATATGATCCTGCAGCCTCCCTGTTTGAGATTTCTGCAACCAAGAATTACGGAAGCTCGGAGTGCCCTCTGGCACGGGGCACATTGGCTCCATAGTGACAACACCAATTCCAGAGGTAACTCCTGCAGGCAGCTGAGGATTCTGACCTGCAGGTTACACTTGAGGAAGTGAGAGTGGGGCGGGGCAGGGACCTCAGACGAAAGTCTTCAGCGATTTCAGAGAGATAGGACTAAGGAGAGTAAGGTTCACGCCGATCCCAGAACCATGGTGTGTTACGGAAAGGAATGGCGGGAGAAACTGGTACAGCGTATGCTGAATCAGAGCCAGAGAACTCGCCAATAATTGGCGCTAAAAAAAACAAACCCATAAGCAGCAGATTCTGAAGGACTCCATTGATAGCCTCTCACCACACGCACCACTCGCCATTTCTATGCACACAGAGCTGCTGGCAGGCGAGGTGGGTGGTTGCTCTGGTCCCCGCCCCGTGTTAAGATCGTGAGATGTGCTCCTCAGCGCCCCTGAGTTCCAGGTGGGGCCGAGCCCCAGTATCTACAGCCTGCCCCATGACACAACCCTTTGTCGACTTTCTCCCTCCTTCACTTACCTCCCCAGTTCCCTGCCTCCTAGAATCGCCTCCCGAATAAACCACACACACCCACATCCCTGTTCCCCAAGGTCTGCTCCCGGGGGGAACCAAACTAAGGCAGTAGCTTTTGAAGCCTGAGGATGAAACCTTAGAGGCGGTGGATGGACCGGGTGATGGATGTGACTGATTCTACGGAGCGTAGAGGGCGCTCTGGAACAAGGGACTGGACACAAGGCTGGGGCTCCTGGAATAAACCCCAGGTTTCATGTTTATACTATCAGCCCTAGGGAATCTTTATTTAAAGATCTGGCCTGGGTTCTCTCTCTCTCTCTCTCTGTCTCTCAGCCAGTGGCACATATAATAATATATAATACACTCTCTTTAGGTATTTCTGCCTCTGGTTTCTGTGTCAAGAAATTAATGATATGTAAATGAATCCCTAAGTACATCGAGGAAGATTCTGATAAAAAGAGCCTGAAGTGATCCCTTTTGTAAAGGGTCAAAGACTCTGGTTGTGCAAATAACTCCTCTTCGGGGTACTGAACTTTTCATAATCTGTTATATGATAAGGTTCATCTGTGATGAGCTGGTCACGGCCACCCACCACTTACCTGCACTCAGTTGATGCACCGTGGGTTAAGAGTTAAGTCCTGCAGGAAGCCAAAATTTCTACCACAAGTCGGTGCCCACCCTCAAAGCCTGCTTACTCACTTATTATGCACAACTCTAACAAATATAAGTGATTTTAGAGGAGGGGCTCCTGGAAGCAGGCATGGGGCAGAGGGCAAAGGCGACAGTGGGTAGCCAGCAGCAGAGAAGAAAAGCAGAACATGCATGTAGAAAAGACAGAAGACCTCAACAATAGTAGCATTTTCGAGCCGTTTAGTGTAGGTTCAAACACTCCTTCCCGGCACAAGTGTGACAAACAGTACGTAGAGTCTGTGAGATGATTGTGCACACGTGCACAAACACACGTGCACACGTGTTCCAGTTGCCTACACAGGCTCACTGGTTTTTCAGCACATCACCCTGAGAGGAAGGTAGAGTCACAGAAGTGCACTGGCCAGCCCCAGCACAAGCTGTGACAGGGACAGGGCACCATCACGCAGCTTACAGGAAAGTGGGTGGAAAACAAAGGACATGGTTGCATCACCTCCATGTCGGGAACCATATTCAAAGTCCAAATCCTGAAATGTCTGGAAGATCCTGTTAGACCCAGGACACGCCAGCCCACGATGGTAGGAGTGTCCTGCCTTCCTCTATGCCATCTGTGTGCCAGCCCCATCCCACGGATGGGAAAGAGAGGGGCAGTATCAGACCTCATGCACCATGTGCCCCAGAGCCCAGCGCAGATCCTGGCACTCCGTCCTCCCATCTGCTGCCCAGTGCTCAATTACTAGAGGGGGCCATTTCCACATTCTCCTTGTCACCAAATGCATGGAAAGCCCTGGGATGAAATTCTTTGCAAGGATTGAAAACAGGTGGTGCAGACAGCACCTCACGAAAGGAATTCCCCAGGCAAGGTCAGAAAATGTATTGATGATAACCTTTCTGGGAGCAGAATCAGACGGAGAGCTTTCTGTTTCCAATTACACGAGGTGGCATTAGCGCAATGCTGGAGAGAATTTCCCATCTGTTTCTCTGCTCAGTCCCCCACCCCTGAAGACACCTCGAACCTCCCAAGAACACGCAGCATCCCCTCACCTGTCTTGTCTTCTCTTACCTAAGTAGGAAAGTAAATTTCCATCAGTAGGATCTAAGCCATGCATAAGTCCCTCCTCTTTCCCCAGCTTCCCTCTTTCCAGAACATTTGTCCCTCCATGACTGAGGATAATGCTGAATGTATCTCGCATACTGACTTCCTCCTCCTCCCCTTCCTTCTGCGTATCATGATGCAAAGCCAGCGTCAGGGCCACTGTCAACGTGGGAAGGAGGGACGGGAGTCTGGGGCATCTGCCTGGCCCAGAAGAAGCCACAGCTGAGCTGATTCTGACAGCCAAGAAGGAAACACACAGGGGGCAGGAGAGAACCAGAGGACCGGCAGGAGGCACTGAGAGTGCGGAGTCTGGTACATCACAAGGGGAGAACTTGAAACAAGTGGATAGGAGTGGGCTCTGTTATGGCAGGGAGTTCCTTGTCACTGGAATTGTGGGAGCAGAGGCAGGACGACTCCCTGCCAAAGCTGTAGAGTGTATCTTCACTGGGTGGATCATTGTTCCAGATCAGAGGTTCCCAAATAGGGCTGTGCATCAAATCGCCTAGGATGATATATATTAAAAAAAAAAAAAGGTCCAGACTTCACATCAGAATCTCTGGGAGTCAGGCCTGGGAGTCTGTCATATTTTATGTTCCATCATAATTCCAATGTAGGTGTTCCATGGACCAGTTTAGGAATTATTTCCCTAAATGATTCCTAAGTTTCCTCTAACTTGGATATTCTATGAGTTGAGTCACTGTGTGATCTTATGTTCAGATAAACCATTTGAGATTGATTTTTGTAGGCAAAATGGTCAAATACACACAGGCAGTATTATGTGTCTCAATATAGTATAAGTTTCTGGTCTCGAGTACCGACATTTCCTTATTTGTGAAACTGGGGCAATGGACAAGACCACTGGGCTTCAGACACTGTTTTTAGGTATGGAATATTTTCTTCAAAAAAAAAAAAATCAAAGGCCTATCATTTCCAGCACAATTAAGAGAGGATATCTTGAAAACCATCATGGAACAAAACACCTAAATATGAGGGATAACTATGATAAACATCCTTTTAAATGCATGCCCAATCTTACAAGAAAGTTCTAGAAGTATCTCAATGTGGACATAGAAACTGTCTCTGGGACATATGTTATTCAAACAAGATGGTTTGATGCCTGTAGAGGGATGAGAGATGAGGCTCTAGGCACAGGAAGGAAAGGAATTGGACCATAGATGTATGTCTAAAACAGAATAGTTCAAAGACTACATCCCAGAGAAAATATGAACCAGAATGGTGCTGCCCACTGGCACAGGGGTATGGTAAGGAACCATTTCTGTCTTGTATCTCACATAGACTTGGAGTTTTAGTTTACCCTGGATCCCAAGCTGGTCAATTAACATGAAAACCAGCCCCAGGCTGCTGCCACCCCTGGTAACCTCGAAGAAGTAAAAATAACACTGAGCAGGAAAGACACACCACCTCACCAGACCACACAGGATTCCCACAGATAAAGTCCCACTGAAGATAAGCTCTCAATCCAGCAATCACAGAAAGGAAAGGAAACAATGCACCATGAGCAAAAGTCAGCAGACACTAGAAGCAGCGGACTGAATGCCCAAGAACTCTACGTAACAGAGCTATGCAACAGAAACCATCAGAGATCTGACACAGCATTCTAGTGCGTGTCCAGCAGATAAAAGTAGAGCTATTTAGGTAAAAAGAGGGGGAGGCCTGGGGAAACCCAAGGCACCTAAGTGCTCTCAGAACACAGATAGGCACCACTGGATGGGAAGGGACGTGGGGACTGCTAGCTCCCACAGGCAGCACAGGCCGTAGGCATCGCCTTCCTTTGGTTCTTTCTCCTTCCCTTGGTTCCTCCCCTTCTGCCTCACAAAGAGGTAGTGGTTATTGTTGTCCATCAGGGCACCTGCTCCAACCCCTTCCTCTGCCATTCGATAGCTATATAACCTGGGGAAAGGCTCCTAAACTCTCTAGCTTCAGTTTCCTCATCTGTAAAATGGAGCTTTATCACCCTGGGTTGTTCTGCAGATCACAGAAGGTCACCAGAGGGCTCCAAAATGGAACGGAGGCAAATCACAACCAGAATGACTACATTTTGTGGGTGACAGAAGATTTGGTGTGAGAAAGAGCCATTTGCTGAGAATATATGGACACCAGTGAAATCGTTTATGCAAGTGGCAAACCAAATACATTTCTGTTGAGTCAGAAGGACAGTGACATTTTTTAAGGATGAAAGGATAATGATCACCGTGCTAGTTATCTGCCTCCCCACTCACCCTCTCACCATCCTGCTTCATTCTCTACATTACTGTGTTCCGCTACACACCCCAGTCCACTGGGGACAGCCTCACCTGGGTTGCCCTCTGCCTTCTAGTTGTGTTTGGACAGTGGGGGCCACTGGCAGAGTCTGCAGGGCAGGAGGAGAGAGAGGATGAGATCAGAGTATTCCTTTCCCTCTCCCTCTTCCCCGACTCCAGCTCTCCTGGACTCCAGGAACATGGTAACACCATTCCCCCCACTGTTGCCTTAACTCCGAAGGGTGTTAAAGGTTTTCCACTGTAACAAGTCATTAATTGCCTCAACGTCCCTTCCTGGCCCCTTCAATCCCGCTTGCACCTATATAATGTCCCTTTATTTGAGTTTCTGCATTTCCCCCAAATGAGCCATACTTCCTGCTCTACCCTGAGTGATTCAGTCTTTAGAATAAGTCTAAAGCCCACTCCTCCAGAGAAAAGAAACCCAATTGTTAGAAGGGAAACTTACTCCAATTTTTTAACCTTAATGACTCTCAGTTTTTGCATCTGCAAAATGGCCATAAATAATCTCTTTTGCTCACATGCGATAAAATTGGAGGGTTTGAATGTCCCTGAAAGCAACTCCAATTAAAAAGAGACACTTCTTACTGAAAAGGAACTTCAGCTGCCAAAGTTGATAATCTGTCCAACCCTGAATCTTGTGGGTTACTTATCCTGCCAAGTTCTGAGGCCAGAGAAGGGCCAGGGATAAATTGTAGCTTTTTTAAAGAGAATAATTGAGAGATTGAAGCTTCTTAATTCTTCATTGTGGAGGGAAAATTGGGCCTTAAATTATTTATGGTATTTTAAATTTACTGACAGAAGCAGTTTTGAAAACTTCATTGTTCTTTTTGAAAATAATTAACCTACTTAAACATTTTAAATATTTTAAAATATTTCCTATTAAATGGTAAAATGAGGGGGAAATAATGTTCTTAGAAGAAGCTGTTAGGAGCTGAGAGGAGAAGAACCCACGGTCCCCCACTCCAGGATCCTGGGGCAGGAGATAGATCCTAAATCTGGCTTCGACCTCTTTGTGGGATCAGTGTTGTTCATGACCAGTGGGTAGCAGGGAAGAAATGGACATTTTATGGGATTCTTTGGAAAGATCTAGGACTCCTGAGACCTGGATTCCAGGTTGACACAACCGTATTGGTTGCAAATGATAGAAAACCCAACGCCAACCAGTTCAAGCAAAAAGATGATTTATTGGTTTATATACCCAAAATGTCCCTGGGCAGGGCTGGCTTTGAGAAGGTAGTCAACATATCTTATTCCCCTGGCCTCAGTAATCGGTCCAGAAATGTTCACCTGACCCAATCAGAGAGAGTGAGATGTCATGCACCTTTTCCTCCGAATCTGGGTAAGGAATACATGTGCTCCTCCCTACTGGGCTTCCTGTAGGGAAAAGCAGTACATATTTTGTCCCCAGCACAACCTCTCTCTTGCTTCATCTCTCAGTTTTTCTTCCTCTGGGAGGACCATACTCTCACACAGTTTCCCCTCCAAGTTATAAGACGTCTGCTTTGTATAGTATCTGCATAGATTTCGTGTAGACCCTGGAAGTGCTTCGCTGAGGCCACCTTGCCCAGTGGCTTCCAGTCGGGTTTGCCCAGCAGCAGGCCCTGGCGGAAGAGGAGAGGACGAGAGAGGAGTCACAGCATCTCCTCCACTCCCAGCTTTAGCGTCCTGGAGCTGAGTGGGAGGGGGGGGGAAAGAGTCTCCTTAACAAAATTCCCAGGAAAAGGCTCTTCCATCTCATGAGCTCTGACTGGGTCACATGCACACATCTGGACCAGTCACTGTGGTCAGGGAAACAAGATACCGTCACTGGCTTAGGCCCAGGACACACGCCCCACCCATGAGCCAGGAGGACGCGAAATTCATTGGCTTAGGCTGGTGGAAGGTATTAATTCAAAGGGGATTTTGATTAGATTTTGAAAATAATTGAGCATGGATACTTAGGTCACCCACTGCAGGAATTGCCTACATTTCTACCCGATGACCTCCACTTATAACTACTTTATTCTTTGGGGATTTAGGTAAGAGTTTCTTATTTTGCCCCTCCCAGCTCACCAGAGTGGGAGCAATGCGGCCAGCAATGCGGCATAATGCATAAGACGGACATTATAAAATCAAGTGTGTGCATTGGCTGAACCATTCTCTGCCCTGTTTCTCCTGGTGTCCAAATGTCTCTCTCAAAAAACAGCATGGAGGTAACTAGAGCAGCAACAAGACCTGAGAGACTGGCCCAAAGTGGGTGACACAGACCCCTCCAAGTATGAAGGGCACCAAGAGCTCTGTGTGCAAATGTGGTGTCTTAGGCCATTTTGTGCTGCTAATGACAAAATAGCTGAGACCAGGTGATTTATATAGATCAGAGATTTATTTCTTACACTTCTGGAGGCTGGAAGTCCAAGATCAAGGGGCCGGCATCTGGTGAGGGTCTTCATGCTGCGTCATCCCATGGGGGAAGGTAGAAGGGCAAGAGGGCGAGAGGGCCAATCTCGCCTTTATAACAAACCCACTCTCAGAATAGCAACGTTAGTCTATTCATGAAGGCAGAGCGCTCATGACCTAATCACCTCTCAAAGGTTTCACCGCTCAACACTGTTGCATTGGAGATTAGATTTCTGACTCATGAACTTGGGGGACACACTCAAACCATAGCATGTGGGTGTCTCGGACTGGCTTAAAAGAACAGACCAAGGTGGGCTCTCCGGACCAGAAATAGTCATTCAAAGTCAGCACCAGTGAAGAAGGGAGCCCTCCACTTTTGGCAGAGTGGGAATATTAATCGGAGAAAGAAGAGAGTTGGCAAAAGGAACTCTCAATGGGGCTACAAGGTAGGTTTTGTTTACAAGAAGCAAAACGGGAGCCCTGCGATTGAAACTAAGTCGTGAAGTCAGATTAGGATTAAGAGTCAAACAGGCTCAAGCAAACCTTGAAGGCTCGAGGGAAACCACAGTTTCCTTGGAAAGCCGGGGTCTTGGTCTCTAAGCCCATCTGCAACTATGGCGCCGGGAGGGAACTAGCTCTCCTCTGAGTAACAAACGTCGACTCTGGGTCACCTTACTGTTTGCACGTACCACCAGCCACACAGCTCAATCCCATAAATATTCGTTGATCACTGACTAAGCTCCACGCACTGTGCTAAATGCTGGAAGCAAGGAAAAGGACAAGAACTAACAGAAACAAAAATAGTGGATGCTTTCCCAGTGCTGTCTCTGTGCCAAGCACAGTGCTAAGCGCTTTACATATGTTATCTCATTTAATCTGCACAACTTCAGTGCCATCCTCGAGTCTGCCCCCAACCTCCAGACACGAGGCGAGACCTCCAGGCCCTGATGGATGTCCTTAATAATTCCCTTGGTCACTCCATTACTTTGCATCCTGGGAATTCTTATATTGTGACCGATCTTCACAAATTTTCTAACTAAATTTATGTCATCCTGTCTAGAAGCCACCAAGCGACAAATGGTCCTACATTCTCTGCCAGCCCTGGTGCCTACCTCCTCACCTACAGCTACAGCAATCTACTGAGACCATACACTGAAGTTCCCTGGGGAGACCCCTGGAGAACCTACGAGAAGCCACCTAATAGGGATCGTCAACCCTCACTCAGCATGAAGCAGCCAGAGGAGTCAATGACCCTACCCAATGATTTCGGCCTCTAGAATAGAGAGTGGGGAATGTTAGGTAGATAGTGAGGGATTCCAGGTCTGCTAGGGATGAAAGTGGGTGCTGTTGCCCCCATCTTCTTCCTGCCCCACCCTAATTCTCCATCCTGGGGGAGGAGGGAATACCCCACAAATCTGCCATTCAGAACTTGGCACGCCAGCTGCACAATAATGCAGAGGACTCTCTATCCCACGGGCCAAGCAGCATGGCTACCATAAAGTCCAGAAAGTGACCTAGAACCCACATGCGTTGTTAAGGCTCAGGTCACGTGGCTCCCAATCATCCAGTCAAAGTGGTTCCAGGGTGATCTCTGAACCACAAGGGAGGTCCCTATCCAGGCATTATAAAATAAGATGCAGACCATAGCCGATCTCTCTCTCTTTGCCCTTCCTTTTGCGTCCCCTGCTGCCACAATGGGTCCGGTCATCATTTGCATCACGCTCTGTAAACCTATGTCTTGCTTTTGCCCTATAATTCTATCTTTCTTTCCTCAATAAACCTCATTTTCATGCTCGCCTAACAAATAATAATAATAATAATCTTTACGACAAGCCAAAGATAAATGACTGGTATGCCCTTTTTGCAGATGAGAGCACCAAGGCACAGAGAGGTGAAGTAACCTGCCTGAGATCACACAGCTAGGAAGATGAGGAGCTGAGATTCTGAGCTCTTTACCATTATGCTGGATGCTGAATGAGCATAATCCAGATTTAGGGAGGGGGGTGTTCATAGAAGTGTCATCTAAAGGGAATCCCTATGGATCAGAAAAAGTTTCACAATGACCAAGGTGCAGGGGGATGATCACTCCAGGCAGAGGGAATGCAACATGAGAAGGCTGCGAAGAGAGAGAGAGAGGTCCCAGGAGGCAATGGACATGACTATATCTGGGGACAAAGAACCAAAAGGGGAGAGAGGCAACGGTGCTGGAGAAGGTGGCAGGACTGAGTTAATGACACTAGAGTGGGTGCTGAGCTTCAGGGTGCTGACCCTGAAGGTGTGGCAGGGGCAAATGTCATCCCACAACACTTAGGCACAAGAAATAGCATAGCATCTCCCCTTTGTCCCTACCATCCAATGAAATCTGACTCTAAGCACCTAACCTGGCAGGAAACCCCATCTAAGTTATTGTTGGGGCTTCCTTGCCCACAGCACCCCCAGGCTCTTACAAAGGTACCCCAAGGCTTCTGGCCACACTTGTCACCTGACATCAGGACCAGCTACACGATTTAAGCAAAACGAAAATATCAGGCTTCCTATTCAACGATTATTCTAAGAACTCTAAGACGGTGGCAGCGGAGTATCAAACCAAGCACAGTGCCCTTCTTAGTGTGGGGCCCCTGTGCCTGCACAGGTCTCAGGCCCCCGAGGCTGGCCTTGCCTGATATATGTGACTTTTGCAATCCTTTGGGGCCCCTTGGAGCCGTATATCAGTGGCGCTTCCCTCAGCTTTGGGCATGGGGTCTTTGGCAAGGCTGGTGCCCTGGCATCTGAGCCCCGTTCCCCTAGATGCACCACGTCACCATTTTCCCAAGTCTGCCACTTCCAAGGTCACTGCAAGGAATCAGAACTCAAGGTTCTAATGCGGCAGAACCCCAAAACCTATCCTCGCTTTGAGGAACACTCTCCCACCTCAGACCAGTTTTGCCTCCAATCACTAAGTATCCCTGCAGCTCCTCTGTCCTTGGACAAAAGCAGCCCCAGGTTGCTAAGAGCCAGTTGAGATGCTGCCTGCACATCAATTTGAGGAGAAGGGAGACAGATAATTCTCATGTTTCCATTTTTTCTTAAACAGCAGCAAAAAAGAAAACACATAGTACTAACTCAATACATTATCCTGCAGGGGAGTGACATGGCCAGATTTATGTTCTATAAAGATCTCTCCAGCCACAGTGTAGAAAATAGATTATGTGAGGTCGGGGGAGAGTGGAAGGGGGTCAGGTGGGAATGTGCAAATACCAAATAGAAGGCTATTTCAGAGTCCAAGAGAGAAATAATAATGGCCCGGAATGTCGGTGCAGATAAAGGGATGTCTAGAAGATTGTGGCAGACATCAGTAGTTGCCTACTCCGGTACCTACTCTTTGTATTACTAATAGAATCCCAATTATGTCCTGGTTGGCAAGGTGTGTGTTTAAAAATACTTCCTGTTCTTCCTCGCAGATGAGGGTGATAATATAACTCAGTCATGGCCAATAAAATATAAGAAAAAGATCCTGAATGAGATTTCAGAGCTTTTGAAAAGGAAACAGACTTGGATGGCTTCAGTTTTTGCATTTCCCTTCATGCTCTGCCCTTTGTCCTGCCTGGAATCTGGGTGCTATGCCAGGAGGTGCAGCAGCCATCTTGGGGCCAAGAGGTAATAAGCATAATACCAAATACACTGATGGTATCATAGAACTGCTGAGTAAACCCTGGGCTGACTCATTCCAGATTTCCTGTTACTTGAGAAACATAAACCTTTTTTGGGGGTTGTGGGAGAAGTCAGAGGAGATTGGATTTTCTGTTACATGCAATCCCTAATTAATCCAGACCTAATTAATACAGACCTAACAAGATTTAGGGTGGATTATGGGGGTGGGGAGAGTTCAGAAGTTAGTATCGTTGCCTCTGGAGGACTCCGACAAAACCCACTGCAGAAACTCCAGCCCCATCATAAAGCAATGTTAAGCCAAATGTGAAGCTCAAAGAAGCTGTAACGTTTAACAGGAGGAAATATATTTAGGTCATAAACCTATTTCCTCCAAAATATTAAATCAACAGCAGGAGAACCCTCTACCTCTCTGGGCCGATGTGTTTATGAGCAGAGGGGATTATGATCCAAAGCTCTGGAAAAGAAAGTAGATTTACTAGAAAGCCCCAGGGCTGCATTTTACTGGCTAAAAGCATAGGCTTTTGAGTCATAAATACCTGGATTCGAATCCCTCCTTTGTCACATACTTGATGTGTGACTCCGAGAACATGTTAGTTCACCACTCTGGACTCAGTTTATTCACCTGTAAAATGGAGCTTGTCAGATGTCATTTTAGAGCATTGCCATGAGAATTAAAAGTGCTAATGCGTACAAAAGAACTAGCTGAGTCTGGCATGTGCAAGTACCCACAAAATACAAGATTCCTTCCTCCATTTCTTCTCCTACTAGCTTCTTTCTCACTTCCTAGGTTTCTCCCTCTCCCCACCTACCACGGGGAACCATTGCTTTTCCAAAGACTGAACTACTAAGGTACAGCTCAACCTTTTTAGGGACAGAAATGTCATCCCCCCCATTTTACAGGCAAAGAAACAAGACTCAGGAAATCATGACGGGGACAAAACTCATGTCTCCTGCCTTCCAGCCTCTTGCTTTCTGCATCACGGTGCTGCTTCCATCCGTAATCTCTGCACTGAGAGGTCAGAAAGCTGGGCACAGGAAGCACGTGCTGGGAAATATCAGGAGGGTTGCTGACAGGGCCTGAAGCTATTCGCTGGGCTCGTTCCTGCAGGATGCTATAACCCTCGATTCAGTGCATATTTCTGAGTGTTGCACTGTGACTGTTAGACACTATTAGACGCTATCAGCTAACCACAAAATCTGGTCTTATTTCCTCCTACACACCAAGTGTATTACAATTCCCAGACTCGATGTGGTCATGTGATGAGTTATAGCCAATGGAATGGGAACAGAAGTGATGTGGGCCACTCCCAGGCCTGGTCCATGAAGCCCCCCATGCCTGCCCCTCCCTTCTTCTTTCCCTTCTGCTGTGTGTTTACACATGTTATAAGACCCCAAGGATGGAAGAGCCACAAGATGGAAGGAGTCTGAGTCTCTGAATGATCCTGTGCAGATAAGCCACGCTGCTGATCCGAACACTCGATCACAACTCTGACCTAAGTGAAGACTACACGTCTAATGTGTTGATCCGTTACATGTTTGTGTCTATCTGGTATCACAGTACAGCCTAGTCTACTCTGACACATACGCCAAAGCCTCAGGGAAATAAGCTGAAAGCATGGACATGCCCAGGGGAATTTAAATCACTAGATGTTCAGCAGCTGCTAGTGCCATGTTTCTAGTACAGCCTGCATAACCGTGAGCCCAATAAACCTCTTTCTTTATAGGCTGCCAACCTTAGGTATTCCTTTATAGCAACACAAATGGATTAAGATACCTAAATGACCAAGATGACAGAGTACAACTATCTCATGCCCCCCAAATAAGAGTTCTCAAGAGACGTCTGAAGTCAGCTATAAACATGAGCATATTTCTTGCAAGTCTCATATTTTCACACACAAAAAGAAGTATTTCAGAATACTTTTGTATTCAACTTCTTAATATTAAAAAAAGTTTCATTAAATTGAGACTCCAGCAAAGTGAGCCTTGCTGATCCTGAAACATCCCATGTTCCCCTGACACATGGAGGTGAACCCCAGGAGTACAGGTACCCTGCTTTGAGAAGCATACATGAAATAAAAAATAAATGTAGTAAGTACTAGGAAAATTGTGTGTGCTAGACACTCTCCTGCCTCAGGGCATTTGCACTGGATGCTCCCTTTGCCTTGAAACATCTTCCCCCCCAATGCCTCCTCCACGACTCACTCTCTCATCTCCAGACTTTTACACAAGCATTAATTATCTCAGTGAAACTCACTGTAATCACCCCACTTAAATTGCCACTGTCCCTTCTCTGCCACACTACAAATCTCTCTACCCAAGTCTTTTTGCCATGATATTTATCACTTTTTATTATATTATATAATCTTCTTATGTTTTATATCTACTGTTTATTTTCCCCCATTGGAATATAAGCTCCGCAAGAGCGGGCATTTTCGTCTGATGTGTTCACTGTTGTACCTCCAGCTACTAAGATAGAAGCTGGCATATAATGGGAGCTCGATAAGTATTTTTTAAAGGAATAAATGAATGAATGAACAAATGAATAGCGTGTCCTCTCCTGGGGTGGGAGGGTGGCGCACTCTAGATTTGATCACAGTCTTGCACATCTGCTTTGCGGAGAAAACTAAAAGATGAAAGTACATTAGTGGTTTTGAAGCCAAAGGACCAAAGGGACTATGGGGAGCAAGGCAAACTCTCACTGTCCCCACCCTCTGAATATTTCCAAGGCTAAATCCATCTAGCTGCGGTCCCAGCCCTTCCCCCACTGGCACTGGCCTGGTCCAGGCCACCTGCATCTCACTGCTGGACCAGAGCACAGCTCCTTGGGCACATCCTTCTTCTGCCCTAGCCTGCTCCCTCCAATTCTTTCCCCACCCAAGGCTGGTGCCAGAACATACAGCATTTTCCGGATTAGAAAAGGTTCCCCCTAGGGGTCTGTAGCCCCATAGGCACAGGAGGTGGAGGGACAAATGCTGATATTGCACTGACTGGCGACAGTTCATCCCCACTCGGAGCGGAGGCACCACCTCCGCTGGGTGCCTCGTGCCAGATGCATCCCGCACTTCTCCTTGGCATCCCTATGAACATCACATAATGCTCAGAATTTTTTCTCTAGCAATTCAGGTATGCAATAAATGTCACAGTACTTTATTTGTCTCATATCAAATTAAATCTGACTTTAATTCCCCCCCCTCTCCCCAGGCTGGAGGGAAATTCAATCTCAGTGTTATTAAAACTCTCCCCTCACAGTGTGAACAGATTCCTGGAGGGTCTTATGAAATAAAAGAAGCCTTTACAAGGCTGCTGGTGCCCAGGTCTGTGTCAGGCCATGTTAGGCAGGGGAGGCACAGGAAGGAGAAAGTTCCCAGAAAAGTTGAGGGCCCAGAACCACAGACCAGGGAACCATCAAGAGCCACCCAAAGGCCAAGGCTGGACTGTGAGGCTGGGGGAGGGGCCTTTGCTATTGTTCCAGGGCCGTGAGTTCATTCTCATATTCTTGCACAGAAACATATTCAGAAACAGCTGTTGGATCATCCATCCACCCATCCAGCCAGCTAATCATCCAACAAATATGCCCTGGGTCCCTACTTTGTGCTGGACCCAGGGGACATATTGCTGAAGGAAACAGACACACCATACTCAAGTGGAGCATGCAAGTTAGCAGAAAAACAGACAATAAGTAAAACAGATAATAAGTGAACAACCAAGCGGGTATATTATTACAAATGGCAGTGAATGCTTTAAAGGAAAAAGGAGGGTGCTATGGGAGAGAATAAGTGCAGAGGTCAAGGCAGCCTTCCTGGAGTAACAGGTGAGCTGGCACCTGGGACGTGACAAGGTGCAAGCCAGGCAGGTGGGCGTGGAGACTTCCGAGCAGCAAGGCAGCCAGAACGAGGTCCTGCCACAGGAAGGAGTTTGGGTGTGTGTGCATTTCTCTCCGGACAGGGGCCACATTCTCCATCAGCTTCTCAAATTGAGCTTGACAGCCACAGACTGTAAGAACCATGAGCCTGGTCTGCGTTTATTTCTTGCGAACATACACACTCCAAGGGAGAGGCTGATGTCACGCAGCAAACTCTAGGACCCAAAATCCCAGACTTTTTCTGTGACGTCCCATTTTTCAGGTTCAAGGTTCTCTTTCATCCCTTCCTTCTTGCTCTCCACCGCCCCCCCCATTCTCTACTTGCTGTCTTCACCCCTTCTGAAATAGACAGACGCTCTGCAGGGCCCCAAGTAGGAACAACTCAAAATGTAACTCCGAATGCCAGAGCGACAGGGCAACAGGACCACGAGGCAGAAACACAGCTTATCAACTGTCTCCGGGCCCAGGCAGGCGCCTGTGAAATGTTTGACAGCCCAGGAGATGGATCGGCGACATGGCTCGGGCCACACTGCCAGGGCAGAGTTGAAGCCGCCATCCTTCCTGGGAAAGGCCTCATAGATCAGCCTGACCGTGCTGCCACCGAACGCCAGCCCTCCTCGCCCCACCCTCCCCGTGGCTCTGCGCCAGGCCTCCAGGCTCTGAGGGGCTCTGTCCTGGGCCGCCGTCAGCCCGGGGAGGCTCCGAGCGCTGAACACCGGACGTGGAGGAAGACCTCGGGCAGAGGAAGTGCCGGGGCAGAAACCCCAGGGGGAGAGATGGCTTAGCAAGGGTTTTCAACGCGAGCTTCTCTGGTTCCTTGAGGTACACTTAAATTACCATTTCAATAAAATGGTTAAAATATTACAAAGACTACGCACACCGCATTTTATATATGCCAGGGACCATGCTGAACAATCTATACGTGCAGGCGCATGGTGCTGCGATAGAGTCGAAGGACAAACAGTTTCTCGTGGCTAATGCCATGAAAGGAAGAAGGTGGAAGCGGGAGGCTGGCGGAGCCTTGGGCGGCTGTGCAGGCTCCCCAGGGTCTCTGCTGGCTGCAGGAGCCGCAGGGCAAGAGGTGCCCGGCAAAGGAGTCCCAGGTTGGGTGGAAATTGCCAGACCCTGGTGCCACCACCTTGGTTGGGGCTGGGGGCTGCCCTGAGAAGAACCAGACCTCCTGTTAAAATATCCTGAAGGTGTTAACAGCTAGCCACACTCCTGACAGCTGCACGGAGAGTCCTTTCTGGAAGGAAGATCTGAGCAGTGCTGTCCCGTGGCTGCCACCAGGATTGGATTCGAATCCCTTCACCTACAGGCTGAGTAGCTAACCACTACGCAACCTGCTACGGCCTGCGTAAAGTATAAAGCCAGAGATGTGGAAGGGACATCTGAGAGTGTGCTATCTACCTTCTGCACTGCAGAGATGGGCCAGAGAAGTTAAGTAATTGGCCTCAAACCACATAGCAAATCAGTGGTGGGGCCGGGGCTCCTTGCTCAGAGGCAGCACATTCTAGATTCCTGGGCCATCTTTCTCCAGGTTTGTCTTAGAGCTAGGGTCCATGGTGCTGTAATTTGGGAGAGTGCCCATCTGATTCTGGCCGCATCGTAACCTGCTCCCAGGCTTTCTGCTTCCCTCTCTAACCTCAGGCTGCACCATCTCACCTTGTCTTCCTGAGCTCCAGCCACTCTGGCTTCCTTTCTGTTCTTTAAATTTGCCATGCTTCCTCCTGCCCCAGGGCCTTTGCACATGCTGTTCTTACCACCCGGGATGTTCTTCTGCTGTTGCCCCTTCATCTAATCTCCTGAGGGTCTTGAATAAATCCTCAAAATATTGCCTGACACTCACTGAAGATCACAGTCTAATGGTGTTCATGTATTATGTAAGGTTAATGCGTTCTGACTGTATGCTAAACAAAGTAAACTAAAACCTCCATTTGCTTCTCATAAAAAGATTGCATATCTGTGGTGGAGAAGGAGAATCATTCAGTAGCTAAAGGTGTTTTTAATGACAGCATCTGTTTCAGAATTATACTTGCTTGCTATTCTGATGTATGGATATAGAAATGTCTCTATAAATAGATTAAAGAAAAACTTGTCCATCAACAATCCAAACAAAGAAAAGGATGTCTAAGATTGGAAGTCACCATGGGTCCCTCGATCTCTGTCCCATCAAAGTGGGATAAGCATATTCCCCTCAAAAAGCCCTCACTCCTACATTAGCCCCTCTGGCCAAAGGTCAAGGATAGCTGTCTCCATTATTTTTCCCAAAACTGTCCTGGTATCTGCCAATCCCATTCTAACACACACACACACACACACACACACACGGTGACAGCTAGCATTATAACCAAAAGAAATAAAGGAAAGATAAATGACAGAATGTTTTTTTCGGTCTTGATATCTGATGTTTTCTGATTCATTAGAAACTTACCATTGAAGATGATCTTGCCCAGAGGTGCCAGCCACAGGGTGGAAGCCCCACTACAGCAGGGCCCTAAGCTACCTGGTTGATGCCAACTCATGCCCTGGACCTCAGCCCAGCAGCATTTCCTCAGAGAAGCCCTCTCCCCACCCCTGCTTTGGTCAGATCTCCCTGCCAGGCTTCCGGGAGCTCCCAGGACTTCTGGACTGTCACGGTTCTCAATGATATGTTTATGGCGTGGCAACGTCATTCATTTCTGTTTCCTCTCCCCTCCAAACCGCAAGCTCAGTGAGGTGGGAGCCTCGCCTGTCTCGTTCACAGATGTGTTCTCAGCACCTATAGCACAGTGTCAGACATTAAGTATGTGCACAATAAATATTTTGAGCAAATAAAAAAGGAGGAAGGAAAGAAAAGGAGGGAGGGAGGGAGTGAGGAAGGAAGGAAGGAAGGAAGGAAGGAAGGAAGGAAGGAAGGAAGGAAGGAAAGAAGGAAGGAAGGAGGAAATTAAAAACCTTGGAAATTTATGACCCACAGGGACCTCCTGTCTTCATCACTCGTGCTCCAGTTTTGCAGTCAAGACTTGGCTCCTTTGATCACTGCGTGTTGGAAATGCCTGGAGAGCGTTTTAAAGATACTGATACTCAACCTCACCCCCCGGACTCATTCAGTTGCCGTGGTGAGGCCCCCTGGGTGGTTCTCACAGGTGCATGCACAGCTGGGACAGGGGAAACCAACACCCTAAAGATGAGTTCTGCGCTCGGTGCATGCACTCAAAAGGGAGAATGCAAGCTTTGTTGGACGTCTCCTCCTCCATTCACAGGCCCAGAAATCGAAGCTTGAGACAGAAGACTGAAGACCTACGACTTGATTCATGCTAAGAACTAGGGTAGGAACCTCCCGTCTGTCTCAGTCTCCTTATCTGAGAAATAGACGGCAGGAGATTTTTCTCCCCCTCCCAAATTCCATCTGTCGATCGCAGTCACCATTCTTTGCTGGCTGGATTGGGAGGCTGCTTTCCTCACGGGCCCAGGCAAAACCAGCCAGGGGCCTCGGGCCCCCACTGACTGTACAGGGTTTTGAGCCTTGACCCTGTGGGCGGCAGTACCAGAAATCACCCCGAGAGGGCGGATGAGGAAGTCCGAGATGGATATTTCCCAAAAATGTACCTGCCTCAGGTGCTCTAGGTACAGTATTGCACTTTGCCCTCTTCCAGGTAAGAACCATTATCCTTCCATTTTACAGATTTAAGAAACTGAGGTTCTGAGATATTTTGACTTGCTCAGAGATATCCAGCCCAGGAGTGGGAGGTTGATGGGCCTGGACTACACTGATGTGGAATGAAACGAGATTTCCATGAGTTCACGTGGCCGCCAGACACCAGCGAGGGCTGTGTCCCGAGTCCTCCCCCACCAGGCCTAGGTGGCGGCCCAGAAGGGCTGAGTCAGGGGCTTTGTGTCACACAGCTTGGTTCAAGCTCCAACTCTGACACTTCACAACTGGCTGGCCCTGGGCTCGTACCCTCAGGTCTCTGACAACTCTGAGCATTTTTATTTGATAGAAAACAAAAAGAACTTTTTAACTGCCAAAAAAATAAAGAAAAAAAAAAAAAGGCAGAGGATGGGTGTAAAAATACCAATCTCATTATTATGCTGTGGAAAGTAAAATGAATTTTCAAAAGTAAAGTGTCCACCTCACCAAAGAAAATATATAGATGGCAAATGAGCATATGGAAAGATGTCCCACGTCATGTGCCGTTGGGGAAATGCAAATTAAAACAGCAAGGAGATACCACTGCGCACCTGTTGTTAATGGAGTGGCCAGAAGCGAGAGGCCTGACAACACCCGACGCTGGCGAGGACGAGGAGCAGCAGGAACTCTCGTCCATCGCTCGTCGGAATGCAAAATGGTGCAGCCACTTTGGGAAAAAAATTCGGCACTTTCTTAAAAAACTAAGCATACTCTTACCATACGATCCAGCAATCATGCTTTTTGATATTTACTAGAAGGAGTTAAAAACTTATGACCCATTAAAAACCTGCACACGGATGTTTATAGCAGCTTTGTTGGTAATTGCCAAAACTTGGAAGCAACCGAGACGTCCTTCAGTAGGTGAATGGGTAAATAAATAAACTGTTGTACGTCCGGACACTGGAATATTATTCAGCACTAGAAAGAAATGAGCTACCAAACCGTGGAAAGACATGGAGGAACCAAACGCATATCACTAAGTGAAAGAAGCCGATCTGAAAAGGCTACATATTGTCCGATTCCAACCACGTGCCATTCTGGAAAAGGCAAAACTATGGAGACAGTCGGAAGATCAGTGGTTGCCAGGGGCTAGGGAGGAGGGAGCGATGAGTAGGCAGAGCGCAGAGGAGTTTTAGGGCGGTGAAACTGCTGCGTATGGTACTACAGTGGTGGACACATGTCATGACACATTTGTCCAAACCGATAGAATGTGCGACACCAAGAATGAGCCCTAATGTAAACTATGGGCTGTGGGTGATGATGTGTCAGTATAGGTTCATCAGTTGTAACAAATGTCCCACTCCGGTGGGGGATTTTGATAATGGGGGCGGCAGTGCATGTGTGGGGGTAGGAGGGATATGGGAAATCTCTGTGTCTTCTGCTCCATTTTGCTATGAACCAAAACTAACCTAAAAAATAAGGTCTATTAAAAAAATAACTCACATACGCGCACACACACATATACACACAGTAGGTCAGTATTTCCAGGCATGCCGTAACACCTACGGTAAAGCCCTAATTCCACAACACAGCATACAAGGCCTGGAGCCATGGGTCCCTATGTACCATGGGTCCCTAGCCACCTCTGACCGAATTTCCCACCCTCCACTTCCCCTTGCTCCTTCTTCTCCAGCCCCACGCCCAGGGTGCTCTTCCTGCAGATCTTCCTTGGCTGGTTTCTACTCTTCATTCCCATCTCAGCTCAAATGTCACCTCCTCAGAGAAGCCCTCCTTGACCACCTCATCTAATACTCCCTCCCACGTGCACATACACCACGTGTTTTACCACACTGCTTTCATTTATTTTCTCCATGCTACATGTTGCTATCTGAAACCCTCTTGGTTCCATATTTCCGTGGGCATTGGTTGTTGTCTTTCTTTCCCCTTTGGTGTATAAAGCTAGGGCCTCCCCTGCCTTGTTCAGGACTTCATCTTCAGCACCTAGAAATATGCCTGGCTCATCGCTGGTGCTCTGTAAATATCTACTGAGACAGTGTTTGAAATGAGATCAAGCATATTGAATGCTTGACAGAGAGCAAGCACTCAGCCTAACACATGCGAACGTGGCCCAGAGGATGTTCTGCTCCTTCTTTGCTGCCCTGCCACAGGGTCTAGGACTCTGCTGTTAGGCCATAAAAGCAGCCGTAGACAATATGTAAATAAATGAGTGTGGCCGTGTTCCAATAAAACTTTATTTAGGGAAAAAACCCACAGCCGTGATTCAACCATTACAAAAGTGATCTATATAACCAAAAACATTCATACCCTCTTAATATTTTGAAATAAAAAATAGTAAATAGAAAAAAAAAAGTTAAAAAAGAATAAGAGGAAGAAATAAACTGGGGCCAGAGGTGGCTCACAGGTCCCAGACTGTCGAGGCCTGGGGTAGAAGAGCCCCTTCTGCGATCTCTCTCATGCGAAACGCAAGTTATGGTGCAGAAACGAGCGTTTGCAAAGCAGCCGTGCCTTGGTCAAGGCCCCTGAAATGGTGCGTGTCAGCAGGACCCTGGGCACTAATTACAACAGAGGTACAGTCCATAAACTTCATTGTTCAGCAGGGCTTTGACCCCCAACTTTGCTTTCTGCTGATTTTCCAGAGAGCGGTGGAGGTGGGCCCGGTGCTGTGCTCACTGATGCGTCAGGGAAAGGGAGCCCGCACGTTTAATTAAATGTTATTCAAGAAATAAAATCCAGGCCCTCAGCTGACAACGCGGAATATTAAAGCATCAATTTCCTGAAGGAAACCTGCCTTAATGAGATTCTCCAAATAAATGGAAGAGGGGAAAAAAGCATATTAATCGCAGCTGCTAATGTCAGCACCACCAACCCGGAGAGAGATGTCTTGATCGACAAAAGCTGATGACACTGGTTTACTGGGAAAAGAAGGTGTGTAAGATTCTGCTGAGGCCTCTGTATTCCAGAGACAGCCGGACCCCTGGAAAGAAGACCCTTCATCCTCAGGAGCCCTAGAATGAGGAGAAGCCACAGCACGTAACACTCTCATGGCTAAAGGTGCTAATAACCGATGAGAGTAGAGTTGGCGGAGGTCTACAGTGGAGTGCCACAGTGCTCTGCCCTTGCTCCCGTCCCAGGCAAGCTTTTCATTAGTGACTTGGAAAGATATAGAGAGGAGGGGTGATATGGATCTGATTTGTTCAGTTCAACTTGCCAGAGTTCAGTGAATTCACGTAAGATATCTGAAATCCTTAGAACAAAATAGATGCCTAACGAACGTTTCCTTTTCTTGCCTAACCCCTCAACCCCCTCTTTGTGCCAGAAACCAATACGAATAGGATCTATTTACTCAACTGAACACCATTTCATGTTTTTTTCACATCCTTATATTCCCTGTTCTATTTTTAACTTAATATATTATCCTTAATTTGACTCATTCTTTATCTTATTTTTAAAAGACACTTTATATCTCTACTGTAAATAAAAAGCCAGTATTACTTGTCACCAGTAAAAAGCAGCCATAAAGACAAACACAATAGAAACTAAACATTGCTACTGTAGCTAAATAGCATTGTCAGATAAAAGCTGTGAGCCCGAGATTCACTCTTTCTTCATTAATTAGAGAGAGGAGTAAAAGTTAGAGAAGTTTTAAATGATGTACAAGAACCAACCAAGACTTCTGTGTTACATCATCAGCTATCCAGTGATGTTTAATGTCATGGCTACGTACCGTGACCTCCGCCTTAAGTCAACCTGAATCTGTTTCTGTTGCTTACACTCAAGATCGTGAACTGATATACAATCTCTTGATTATCAGCGATCCCTATATCCCTGCCACAGAGATGCTTCATTCTGGGACAAGAATTAAAACAAGGCTCAGTTCCAAGCATAGCCAGTTAAACATATGGAGGCTACTAAGGTCTTTCTCGTGTGAGGTCAGAAATCAGTTGAGAATCCAGGGCAGATCTTGGTCCTTTCTGACTCCTTATCCCCAGATGTAGTACCTGGTACACAGCAGGCATCAAATCCACAGGTGTTGGATGATGGTGGACTAAATACAGCTCTGTGCGCCTCTACTGCATGGCCAAGGACACCTGCTGGTGTCTGGGAAGAAAGTTTCTGTGTATCTTTCCATCTAATTTTGCACCTAGAGATGGGAGACATTTCCCAGAGTGCTTGGAGAGCATGTCAATCTTTATTATGGGTGGGATGAATCTGTTTTGGGGACGTTTGATTGAATATCCGACAGTCACTATTAGTCTTCATTGAATACTAAATATAAATATGAAGAATCGGAAAAGACAACCAGATTGTGAAAAATCTCCCAAATTTATTTTTGCAGTGCCGTTAAATCCATTTCTGATTAAAATAATTCATCACTTATCTATAACAAGCCATACTGGATGGTTATCCATATGTGACTCTGTCTTAGAAATAGGCACCAACTTAAAATGATTTTTAATAAAAATACATTATTTTTAGCCAGCAATTTAGTTCCAAGGGCTGGTTGCTGACAAAAGGAAGAGAGCAGTTCTTTTAAGTCAGTGAATGTTTTCCAGAAAATAAATTAAGGAGAAAACAGGAGAGGCAGCTAGCTCACAACGCGATACAAATTCATGGTGCTTACCTTTGTTCCAAGTTTCGTTTTTCTTGATTTTTTGGAGGCGGATGAGGGTGGGTTGTAGCTGTGGTTTTGTTTTTAATGAAGTTAATCAAACAGCCCCCGATAACTCAGGCTGGGTTTGGAGTTTCCTTGAAAGTGTCATGACTTGGAGAAAATTTGAGACGTGGCCCATTATATGCCCGCATTCAAGAGGTCCTTGGGGTGGCATTCAAGGCCCTTCACAACCTAATCTCAACCCCCCATTCTCTGCTGCCCAGGTCCCCCAAACCTACACTGCATTCAATTCTCACCTTTCTCCAGAACAGCAGGCATAGGGTGTTCTCTCTGAAATAAACATTTGTACCCCCGTAATATGCTGAAATAAAAAAATAAATAAAATTTTAAAAAATAAAATAAAAGGAGGGAGACAAAAAAACATATTCATGTATGCTTGCATCTACATAAAGCCAGTCTAGAAGGATACTTAGGAGACAAAAGAAAGTGGTTACACAGGGAGAAGAGGAAAGGAGGAAGGTGAGGAGGGGACGGATGGAGGATGAATAGCTGGGAGGGAGATATTTCACTAGGAACATTTTTGCCTCTAGATTTTTGAATTATGTGAATGTATCACCCATTCAGAAATGAAAGGGAAGGGAGGAAAAAGAGGGAAGGAAGAAAAACAAGGAGGCAAGGAAGGAAGCAAGGGAGGGAGGGAGGGAGGGAGGAAGGAATTCCCATTATTTTAGTAACATATTTCCAGGCCTTTGCACTTGCCATTCCCACATCCTGGGGTGACTTGCTCAAGCCCACACCACATACATCCTTCCACATTTCCTCCTGTGGGTGCTTCAGAACCCAATGTACACACCACCTCCTTGTGAATGCCTCATCCAGGAAAAGCTCTCTGTGCTCCCAAAGCACCTTGGTTAGAACGTAAACTCCGTGGCAGAACTATACGCGCCTTACCCTGTGCAGCAGTTCCAGATCCTAGCATGCCGCCCAACACATAGTAGTGCTTAATAAATATTGGTTGAATGAATGAATGAGGAGTCATAAGGAGGCTGCATAACATGGTGGTTAAAAGCATGGACTTTGGTGTCAGGCAGACCTGGCTAATAAGGGCTATGTGACCTGTGAAATGTGAATTAACCTCTCTGAGACCCAACCTCTCCCCCAGGAGGGTGTCATAAAGATTCAACAAGATAACTCATGTGCAATAAACATGCAGTGTTAGCTATAATTTGTTTTAAACAATGGATATTTATGTTCTCGTGATTCTGGAAGCTAGAAGTTTGAGATCAAGGTGTTGGCAGGGTTGGTTTCTTCTGAAGCCTTTCTCCTTGCCTTGTATAATAGATGGCCATCTTCTCCCTGTGTCCTCACATGGTTTTCCCTCTGAGGGTGTCTGTGTCCTACTAATCACCCTCTTGAGTGATGCCTCCTCTCCAGCTGACATCTTAAGTCCTTTGACCAGCATCTCCCCAGCTGCCCCCTTGCCCTTCAGTCCTTAGGAACCACCTTTCTGCTCTCTGCTTCTCAGCTTGACTTTGAGATTCCACATATGAATGGGGTCATGCAGTATTTGTCCTTCTGTGTCTGGTTTATTTCATTTAACGCAGCATCCTCCAGGTTCATCCGTGCTGTCACAAATAACAGGATCCCCTTCTTGCCTATGGCTGTGTGCTCTCCACTGTGTTTAGGAGCCACATTTTCTTTATCCGTCCATCCGCTTAGGTTGATGCCACATCTTGGCTAGTATGAACAGGGCTGCAGTAAACCTGGGAGTGTGGAGATCTCTTCGACATACTGATTTCTTTTCCTTTGGATAGAGAGACCCCCAGTCGTAGGATGGCTGGATCACATGGCGGTTCTATTTAAGTGGGTTATTGTGATTGTTTTGCAGTGTGTGCTGCCACACTGTGTGACAATCACCCCCACACCTCTGTCTCCACCACCAGCTGGAACATTCCTGAGGGCCGGAGCCCTGCTGGCTTCATCTCTACGGCATTTCTGCCATGCCAGCCCCAAGCTAGAAACCAGCAGGAAAACTGTTCTCAGGGGGGTCCGTTGACCGACTGAAAGGCAGGGCAGAGGAGCGAGGAGCCCTCGGTCGGGAAGCAGCAGGTGGGCAGGTAGGAATCGCTCCTGCTGATAATTGGGACCCCACATTTGCAGAGCACCCCCAAGCTGGAAGAGTCCAGAAGCCAGAGCTCAGTCCTGCAGCGGATCCCTACCGGGAATTCAAAATGATCGAGAGGTTGGCCCACACCCACTCACTTCCTCCTGTCTGGAGGTGCCTGCGCCCTGGCCCCTGGCTCACCGCCTCCTTGCCAGACAGCCTCTTCCGGCAGTGTTCCTGTTGATGCCAGCCTCCCCCAGTCCCTGCACACGCAGCCGTGCACCGCCCCACTTCCCCATCCCTGGGCTTCGGTCCTTCGCAAACAATACACGTAGCTCCTCTTTGTCTGGCATTTGGCGGGTATTGTCACATAAGTGTTGTTTCCCCCATTTTACGAAAGAGAAACCTAAGGACCAAAGACATTAAATGACTTTAGCGCTGCTGCACGATTCCTATTAAGAGGCCAAAGCCGGGACTTAATCACAGGTCTGATTCCAAGACAAAGGCTCTTAACTACACCCAGGTGGCCCACCTGTGAGATACATGGCACAGGCTCACTAATTGTTACACCTGTTCCACCCTACTACCCCTTCGAGTTGCCTGTTCCAACTGGGAATGTAGCATCCTGGGAAAGGCATCCCCTACCACCTGTTTGAATACTTCCCCAAATGGGGAGCTCCCTCCCTCACTGCCTCTCCCCTCCAGCTTCCTGTCACCATACCGGTAGGCAAGCTGATGCCCCTTGGAGCTTTCCAGCTCAGGTGGAGGGTCTGTGCTGCCCCAAACCTGACTCCCACCCACTAGAGCTCAGCCTGGCACCACCCTCACAGGGAAGCTTGATCTCTCATGCCCTGGTGCAGTGCGGGGCACATCACTGATGCTTAGAATGGCTGTCTCTGGCTTTGAGCCTAGGGGACCAGACTCCCAAAGGAGGGACCTTCCCCTTGTCCCAGGCTCTACCTAATGCACTTGAATATTCCTTTAAACACAACTGTGTTGGTGCCTTCACAGCTGGATGAAAAGGTGTTAATCACTCCGGACGTAAGAATCCAGTTCTCATTTGCTCATTCACTCCCACTTTCATTAATAGTCACCATGAATAACTGTGCTGGCACCAAAAACCCATCAAAGAGACAGTCCCTGACCTCAGAGAGATTCCCACAGAACCAGGGTTGCAGAAATGGAAACAGATAAGAGAAACGCAATGTGGAATGGAGAACTGATCACATGATAATTGATCAACACGTTGCACCATTCTTTATTTAATGCTGTCCGTGCCCTGAGAGCCCCAGGAGAGACGGTGTCTCGCTTGTTGATCGCCATTCTGACCTTGCAGAGGGCCCGCTCAGTGGGTGCTCAATGAACCAATGAATGTGAATGAATGAATGAATGAATGTCCTAGAGGTTTATACACTGTGCTGTTGGAACACGGAGGGTGGATGCTAGGTCCTTGGAAAATGAAGTGTTAAAGAATGAATAGAAGTTCGCTTCCTGGAGCATGTCACAGTGGGTGTGGGTGTGGGGGGAGGGAAACTGGGGTCGAGGGGCCTGTGACCCAGCAGAAGGAACTGCGCAAAGACAAAGAGACGTGGCAAAGATCAGCATGTCTGGGGAGCCACAGTGTTTCCAGGCAGCTGCAGAATGCACTTCCATCCTGCGCAAACGCACTTAATTATCTGAATCTCAAGCACAGCCACTGAGTGTGCAATCCGACCTGTGGGCAGTGGAGGCTTGCACACGGAAGAGGCAGTGCACACACCTGCCAGGAGCAAACTTCCCTCCTGGTCCCTCTCCCTCTGTCCAGCACGGGTTCCCGACCTGCAGGTGTGACCTTGAGTGGCTGCCTCCTCCCCTGGGATGGAGACTGTCTATCAGTGGCTTCCAAAGCAGACAGGCATGTGCTAAAATTCACGGCACTCCCCGGCGACTTGGCAGGTGACGCGCCCTTTGCTGGGTCTGACAGATCCCCGGGCAGCTCATCGACCAGTGCGCCCCCACCCCGCACACTGTGATTAGCCGGGGTGCGGTGACAGCCGGCTGACATTAATTATCTGTGAGTTAGAGGCATCTAAGAGCACAAACAGAGGGCTGTCAGCAAAGCAAAGCGGTGTCATTATTGCTCTTGTGCCTTGCAGCTGGGACCTGGAGCAGCAACGCGGGCCTTTCCAGTTCAAGGAGAGGTGGGCGAGGCCACAGCCCTTCCCCCCCCCCACCCCCCACCCCGGTCTCCAGGGTGGTCCACGAAACAACCTTTGGGCTAATTCTGGAGAAGGTCGGGCACCCAGGGGCGAGCACTGTGTTCCTCATCGCTCTGCCCCAACGCCCAATCCGTCACCACATCCTGACAGCTTCGCCTCCTAAACAGTCCTCAGATCTGTCCGCTTCCCTGTGTCTCCACGGAAGCCAGCCCCGTCTCTCAGCACTGCAGTCACCTCCTACCCTGCTCCCCCACTACTCAGGCCCCTCTCAGCCCTCTGCGCGCCTGGCAGCCAGACTGGGCCTTTCAAACTCTACGTCAGACCGTCAGACCGTGCGCGGCTCTGCTCAGGATCCGCCGTTCCTACAAACCCAGCCTGTGGCCCACAAGGCCTGCTGGCCTCAGCTCCCCCCAGCTCTCTGCTTCCCGCTCACATCCACTTTCAATCGGCTTCCCCACTGCGCCCCACGGCCTCCTGCGGTGTGGCTTTTGCACATGCTGTTCCCTCTGACTGGCATGCTCTCCCGCCCCCCCCAAGCCCCACGCCCTATTCCTTAACTCTCAGGCCATGTGTTCGTTGCCCCACAAAGCCTCCCTCAACCCCCAAAGTACAGCAAGTTCCTTTGTCTCAAAAGGAAACAGTGCGGTGTAATAGCCAAAGGCATGGAAGCTGGGGCCAATCGGTCTAGGTTCAAATCCCAGTCCAACCCCTTACTGCCTGTGTGACTCTGGGCAAGGTACTTAACCTCTCTGAGCCTCAGTTCCCACCTCTACAATAATAATATGAATCCTGCAGGGTTGTTTAAGGGACCGAGTTGAGAGAAGTAACAGGCCTTTCTTGGAGCAGAGCCTCGCGCTTGAGTACTCCACACGCATTTGCTATCGCTGGTTGTGCCTTTCTTGCTTGGAGTAACTTTTCTTTTGTAACTTCTCCTCATCAGTGTGTTCATTTGATTAATTTTGTCTTCTTCAGTATGCTCTAGGCCAGCGTTTCTCAACTCCATTGGCATTTGGAGACGGATAATTCTTTGTTGCAGGAGCTGTCCTCTGCATGGTAGGACAATCCCCTCCCTCAGTGCCAGCAGCGCCTCTCTAGCTGTGACAATCGTAAATGTCTCCACACTTTACCAGATGTCCCGGTAGAGACCCACGCTCTGGACTCTCTGAGAGCAGGGAGCGTTGAAATCTTTTTCACTGTCTCCTCCCAGCCCCCAGCGCAGTGCCTGCCCCAGGCAGGTGTTCATTAAATGCACGTTAAATGAGTAAGCGAGTGAGCGAATGCACACCTAGAGATTCTGTAATATAAGGACCTCAGGGAACTGCAGTCAGAAGATCTAGGTTCAAGTCCTGCCTCTACTAGTCCTACAGGGGGTCACCAAGGGCACATCGTCGATTCCTCTGAGCCTCGGTTTTCTCATCTGTGAAATGGGGGTGTGGTAATAAGGACCACGATCCTCCTCCCATCACAGGGGGTGTTGCAATGCTCAGATGAGCAAAAGTAGGATAAAGCTGCTTTATAAACTGTTGAGGGCTGTACAGATGAGTGGAGTTGTAATGCTCCCCCACCCATTTTTAACTAACTGAATGACGTTCCTCCATCACAGTGCCCCTCAGCCTGCCTCGTCTGGCCTCATCTGGGCTGTGACAGGGTATGGGCGTGTAATAGATGTTGTATGTAAGGAAGATAATATATCCCTTCATCTCCCTTTTAATATTGCCGTAAACATGTCTTACGGGGGAGATAACAGAGATACAGCGCACATAATGGAGATGACGGAGCAGACTGATAGGACCTCGCACTCGTCACGAGGGCAGCTAGTCTGTCATTGCCCCATTATGGATGGCGTCTTGGGTAGATTGTGGTGTCAAGTGGATTTTGAATTATGGAAGCCCAGAGAGCTTAATTACCGTGTGTTTCCAATACGGTGAGGAGCAGCGTGGTGGCAGGGAGGGTGCCAGGCTCGAGTTTTGCCGACCCAGGCTGTGGTGCCCCCAGCTGTGTGATCTTGGAAATTGCCTGCCCTCTCTGGGACCTATTCAATGGATGTCCCAGTACAGTGAGACCTTTACGAAGGGTCTCCCTTTAGACTAGGGACAAGGACAAGGAAAGCAGGACACCTCTGACCCCAGTAAATTCCAAGTACCTGTCGAATGTGCGAAACAGGGTTTATTTGCAGGAAATGATTCCACTCAGTGGACTCAATGATTTGACTTATAAAATGAACGAAAGTGCGTTCTTTGCCTTTCCACTAGCTCCTTAGGGGGGCAGCGTGGCACAGTGGGTGGGACGTGGAGCCCAAGCCAACACGCAGGGCGTTTGAGTCCAGCACCCTGGCCTCGCCTTTCCTTTCCCCAAAATGTGAGTTGGGAATACTAAGCACTTCTATCTTGGACGGTCGTTGTCACGGCCAAATGGGAGTAACTGGGACAATGTGTATCAATCGCTTAGCCCACTGCCAGGTACACAGATGGTACTCAATCTGTAAAAATAAAGTGTAAGTCGTGTGAAGTCCCGTCCATCCCGAGACAGAACTTACCTTTCCTGTCCTCATAACGGGTCCTCAGCCCCTTCCTAACAGACCAAAATACAAAGCTGCTGCATTTCCCATACCCAAAAAAACATTCCAAACTAAATTTGGGAGGTCTTCTTAGAGGCTCAAGCTACTCAAGACTTAACCAGTTCAAGTCCAAGAGTATCTGAATAATTCAAGTTCAGCACTTGGTTGGAGTCTAGGGTTAAGCCAGGTACTCTAGCTGCAGAGTCCAGGGCTCAGGGCTGACCACTGGGCTCTCAGAATTACGGTGGGCTATTTTTTTTTTGTTTCCAGCTAAAACTTTTTCTTCTTTCTGAGAGGATCTGGCGACTGATGTCTCCAGGCAGCCATCTTGCCTCCCCTCCTGGGTTATTTCTTGAAACTGTATGTGGGTTTAGGATTATCTCAAAACAAGCATGGATTTCTAGGCTGTACCCCCAGAGCTGTGGTAGGTCTAATGAAGTAGAATTTGTATTCTGAACACACTCAGGTGATGCTGCTGCTGGCCAGAAGCCAGACATTGAGAACCACTGAGTCAAGGCTAACCTGCTACATCAGCAGGCCCCAAAGAAGCTTCAGGAAGACAGAAGTTTTACACTCACATAACAGTCCCAGCATGAACAATCCAGGCTGGTGGGAAGACCCTGCTCTATAAATTCCTGCAAGGCTCTGGGTTCCTTCCACGGGTGGCCTCACCATCCCTTCACATGCGTGGTGAGCCCTGGTCCCTGCCTCGTCCACCTCCCAACCCCGGGGAAACATGGAGGAGAGGAAATCCGGTGCACAGAGCTTCTTGGGGAGCAGGTGAGGAGGAGGTTACACTCACTGGAAGCTGCACGCAGGGAAGGGTGCCCCTGAGATGTGCTCTGTCCAGGAGCATCTCAGAGCAGAAGTGAGAGGGCACAGACGAGGGATGAGAAGGAAGAACTCAGGGACATTCCAACACTCTGGCCACATCACCTCTTGTTCCTTTGTTACTTTCATCTCTTTCCCTTTGGACATGAGAGCAATAATAACCTAAAATAAAAATGGCCCAAAGGGTGGTTTCTAGAGCAAACCTTCATGCAGCTCTGCTCCGCCAGGGTTCCTTTCTTTCCCTCTCCAACTCTCTTATCCCAGCCCTCGCCTCCAGCACCTGTGCTCTGTCTTGCAGGGCCATGGTTTGGGGAAAGCAGGGTCACTCAACAGAATGACCTTGGAGCTCTAGGTCTTGGACTGGGAGCAAGATAACTATAGACTCTCCCCGGGCTCCTTCGGCCCAGCAGCTGTAAGGACAGTCAGTCCATGTCCAGGGTCCACTGGCCCCGCTATCTGCCGTGCGATGCCTTTCACTGCACCATTTGTATTCCACACGTTGCTGAAATATGTTACCCCACTAAGTAAGTCAAAGTCATTAAATTTTGTGGAGAGATGGCTTCAGGGGCTTTCTCAGAATGTATCACCAAGTGAACCACCAAGGCTTTTGCACGATGACAGGGAGCCCAGAGCAGCTCATGGGTGATGGGCCTGTGTTATTTCCCTTTGCAGATTTTTAGCTCAGGTTGCCAAATTCCCTTCCATGGGAGTTGATGACAAATGTCTTAACTAAAGTAAGGGTCTTGGATGTAGTAGCTTTGTCTCCTTCTGAAATGAGGGATGAAGCAACAATAAGAAACACAACCGATGTAAACGGGACCTGCCGTGTCCTGTTGGAAATCAGGGGAAAACAGGGTTTTAGCGATAATGAGAACGATGAAGATGATGATGATAACGTCAATGATTACAGAATTTGTTGGTTACGTATTAGGCACCAGGATCTTACACTGTGTGTATCCCACGATATACCTACAATTACTACAAATGGAGACTCAGAGAAGTTCAAATACTTGCCAAGGTCACACCACTTGGACATCAGTCCAAGGCGTGCACTCTTGACCATGCCAGAGATTGCAAACAGGCTACCCCAATGCTAAACTCCAGCCCTCACATGTGTTTTGTTTGACCCAAAAAGTGCATTAAACTCTTTGAATCGGTTGCCAATATTTAAATATTGGGTTTGTTTCATATTACTAAAAGTATGCCACTTTCTGGCATTCCTAGAACATTCCTAACATCTCACCCTGCCCAGGCCACAATCCCCACGTCGTAAATGTTGTCTCCCTTCGATCCCACTTGTGTTCACCATTTTGCCGAAGTCCCCACCTGGGCCATTTCTCTTGTTAGGTCATAGGCTAGCCCGTAGGCATTTGCATTTTCAACTCTACTACTTCCACAAGGGGGTGTGCAGACTGGTGGCCAGCGATCTGGCTGCCCGTCACTGCTGGGTGGCCTTCCTCTGATCCAAGGGTCACAGGCTGGCTTAGGGACCTCGCTGGCCTTCCAGATCCCTGGGAGGGCCTGCCAGGGGTCCGGCGTGAGCTAGCCCCAATGATCCAGAAGCCACCATGGCATTTCTCTTAAAAAACATGAGATGAACTTAGATCGAAAGATGAAATGGGTTTAGGAGGGGGCAGGTTCTGCTGGGAGAAAACAATCCGCCTGCCACAAACATGATCAATGCCTGCTCGGTGAATTCCCCCAGAAACTGTGAAATTGCATAAAAGATTTGATCAAAGTCTCCATCAGCTGCCAAGCTGTAATGACTTCTGTGATTTTTCTTAACTGCATTTTAATTTTTATGTTTATTATTTGGGGACTGATGGAGCAGAGGAAATGCCTCAGCCTCCAAATTCCACTTTCATTCTCTCCTGTGAAGTACTTTAAGGACTCGGGAAAACTCGATTGCAAAAGAAAAGCGTTTGGCTCAGAGTGTTTCATGTTTTGTTCCCGTTCCCCGGGCTTGGAGACAGCTCAGGAACTTAATTAAAATCAATGGAGAAAAAGAATTGAATAAATCACAACATGAATATCTCTGAAAGTCTATATCATAGCGCAGCGGCACAGAGATTAAAAAAAAAAAAAAAAAGATATTCTGTTCCCTCTCTCCCCTGGAAGGGGTAAAAATTAAAATCATCTCTGACTGTACTTGATCTCTCTCTCTCTCTCTCCCCCCTCTGAAAGCAGGACTAAGAGGAAGAAACTGTCAAGAAGTCAAAGGGTATGACATAGAAACGACCTTGACTCCTTGACTGCACAGGAGGTACATTGCATTTGGCTTCCTTGTGCAACCCTACAAAGTGTTGTGCTTAACTCTATTTTGCAAATGAGGGTAAATAACTTTCCCCAAGTTTACCTGGGCCTCGTGTGGCTGCTGTTGCCCATCCTTCACTTGAACTTGGCAAGATTCCCTTCTGCAGAATAGTCCAGGGATTCTCCCTAGTGCTTGTGGGCAAATATTTTCAGGGGCTCTGAATCACACCCAGGAAGGGATGAGAAAGGACTCCACAGGGCCGCCAGCCTGACCCCGTGCCTCTCAGCACAACTACTCTTCAACCACTCTGGCCCCAAGAGAATCAAGCTGGTTCCTTTATGGCTCCAGAGGAGGAAATTCTACTCCAGCCTCGAAAATGCACTTAAGCTTTTAACACCCCTTGTTCTCCACGGAGTAGCACTTGCTCTGATCTAATGTGAATCCTTCGGGTTACAGGCTGGATCATGTTCTTGGAGTAAATCTGAGAATGAGTGATGGACCCTTTCCTTCCCTCATTCCTCCCTCCCTCCATCTTCCCCAAAGTCCTGCCCTCTTGCTTCCCAAAACAGGCAAAACTCCCACCCCAGTGCCTGGTGCAGAGCTTTGTTTCTTAAATATTAACTCCTTCCTTTTGTGTTTTCCTTCTACCACACCTGAGCTCTGGGGCTGCAGAGGTGAACGACCACAGCTGTCCTTCTCTGGGGGGAGCGTATAGTCTAGAAAGAAGGATGGTGTTTGAACACGTAGCTGCAATGCAGAGTTGTAAATGTAGTAACTTTCACATAAATGACCTGTTTGTATAGTGATTTTGAAACTAGTATATTTTAAAAGGCAGCCTAGTATATGGAACTGTCTTGAACTAGAAGTACTCAGGGGATCTGAGTTCTTGTTCTGGCTCTGCTGCTGAGTAGATGGGTATTTTGGAGCAAGCCATTTAATCTCTCTGGGCCTCAGTTCCCTTGTTGGTTAAATGAATGGATCAGACTAAGACTGAAAATTGCCTTCCATGAAGCTTAGGAACCAGGGGCTGCACAGCAGGAGGTGAGCGAGTGAAGCTTCATCTGTATTTACAGCCGCTCCCCGTCGCTCACATCACCGCCCGAGCTCCGCCTCCCCCACCCCAGTCCGTGGAAAAATTGTCTTCCATGAAATGGGTCCCTGGTGCCAAAAAGGTTGGGGACCACTGTAGTAATAGATTCAAAACCACAGTGAGGCCCCAGGGAAGGACCTGCTCTAACTTTTTTACAAACCGGTCCCCATCATGTCACCACCTGCTTAGAACCTTCCCATTGCCCTTAGGACAGAGACCAAGTCCCTGAGCCCTGTGTGATTGGACCCTGCGTGGTGGTGGCCTCGTTTCTCACCCTCCCTCACTCCCTGAGCCCCAACCACGCTGCAATGAGCGTCCTGGAGTACTTCTGTCTCCATACTTCTTCTGGCCAAATCCTATTCACCTGTGGATGAATTCCAATCCTATGGACTATCTCTGTTTAAATACCAGTTTCCCGAGAAGCCCTTCAGGACCTCGCCCCCTCCCAAAGACAGACACACAGATGTTCCTTATTATACGCTCAAGCTACATAAATAACACTAAACAGTCTCCTCTTCTAACCACTCACCACATGTTAATCGCTCCGTGTCGATCTTTCCTGATAGACAGAAAGCATCCCTGGGCAGGGAAGACTTCATAGAGGAGACGGTATTTTGGCTAGATCTTGACGGTTAGAGGGGACAGGCCAGCGGGAGAGAGGGAAAGTCGGATGCAGCATGAACGTAAAGGATGTTCTGGGGTTGGATCGTAGCACCCACATTAGTGAATTATTATAATGCCATTATGACAAACCACCTCAATCTCAGTGGCTTACAGCAAGAACCATGGTCCTCATGTTCACGGGTCTGCAGTTTGACTGCAGTTCAGCTGATCCAGGCTGCGTGTTGGCTGACGGCTCTGCTGCGAGTTGCAGGTTGGCTGCGCTTGGCTCGGGCTCTGGGTTTGATTGGCGCAGATCAGTTCCACGTGTGCTTGCTCTGGACCCACACTGAAGGGGCCACTGCCGCCTGGGATATGCCCTTCTTGTGTGGAACACCTGAGCCCACGAGGATGATCAGGAACACGCAAGGCCTCCCACGCTTGGTCCAGGATGGGCACTCTGAGTCTCCCAGCGCCATTCTGTTGGGCAAAGAGAGCCACAAGACTAAGCCCCAAATTGCCAGGGTGGGAAAATGCACTCTGCCTCTAATGGGAGGGACCACAGAGTCACATGGCAAAGAACATGGATACGTAGATTTATACAGGGAGTTGGGGGGAGGTGTGAGCAATTGCAAAAGGGATTCCATTTCTCACAGCGAGAGTAGAAGAGTGGGAGAAGGGAGAAGGAAGACCCTAAATGGTACCCAGGTTTCTAGGTGTGCAAAGCACTGAAGTGTGTGTCATCCTCTGAGGCAGGAAACACAGGAGAGAGAGCACATTGGGGCAGAGGGGATGTAGAGTTCTGTTCTGAGTGCGTTGAGAGCATAATGCCCCCGGCACATTCACGTAGAAAGGCCTGGCCTCCGCTGACTCCATAGGTCTGTGTGTTTTCAAGGAAAGGTCTGAGCTGAAATTTGGCAGCATTGGTGTAAAGATGGCAACCAAAGCTTCAGGGGTTGGAGAGGACCGTGCAGGGGAATTGTTGGGGTGTGGGGTGGCAGACATCCCTGACTGGGAACCCTTCCCCACTTCCTGTGCAGCTAGCGATGGCCATGTGACTCCGTTCCAGCTAATAAGATCAAAGGAAAGATGTCCCAGGGGGGCTTCTGAAAGCTTTTGTTTTACCTGTAAGCAGGTGGATGCCTGGAAAGAGATGCTGATGTTGCTCCTTACTGCTGGCCCTGGCTTAAACACAGTAGGCTGCTCCTGCCACAGTATTTGCTCCCTGAGAGGTTGACGATCGTGATGAAGAAAGGCTAATAAGCCAAAGAGGTTGAGGGAAAAGTGTAGAAAGAGGCTGGGTCCTCATGACACCACCAGGCAACCCTAACACCTCCAGAGATCATTTCCAGAGAACATGGCTTCAGCAAGTGTTACTCAAACAATCTGCCATTCACAGATGAATGTGTCCTAACTGATCCAAGAGCTATGGACTACACCTGCGGGAAATAACAGCAGGTATTTAATGGGAGGGCAAAAGAGAAGTCAGTGACATAGGCAGGAAAAGAAAAAGAGATATCTTAGAATGTGGAGAAAACATCAAAATATAATCAGAGCCCAATTCTGCAATTAGATAATGCGTCAAAATTA
>NW_012147523.1:739336-739804 GCF_000956105.1 Propithecus coquereli | reverse complement strand
AAGAAAACACATCTATGTATATCATATTCAAACTTCAGAAAATAAAACATAAAAAATAAATCTTGAAAGAAACCAGAGGGAAAAAATCATCTTATCTATAGAGGAGAAAAGGTAAGAATTACATCTGACCTCTCCTCAGACACCATCTGTAATTAAGAAGAAAGTGGAGTGAAATATTTAAAGTATTGAGAGAAAAATAAAAACATTAACCTAGAATTCTGTACTCTGCAAAATTATCCTTCAAAAGTGAAGGAGAAATAAAGACTTTCTCAGGCAAAAATTGAGGAAATTTGTTGCCATTAGACATGCTTTGCAAAAAATGTTAAAAGAAGTTCTTCAGAAAGAAGGAAAATAATGTAGGCAAGAAACTCGGATCTATATAAAGAAAGGAAGAACATCAGAGAATGAATAAAAATAAAAACTTCTATTTTCTCCTTCGTAATTGATTTAACAGATAACAATTTGTCT
>NW_012147523.1:736713-739286 GCF_000956105.1 Propithecus coquereli | reverse complement strand
AAGAGCTATGGACTACACCTGCAGGAAATAACAGCAGGTATTTAATGGGAGGGCAAAAGAGAAGTCAGTGACATAGGCAGGAAAAGAAAAAGAGATATCTTAGAATGTGGAGAAAACATCAAAATATAATCAGAGCCCAATTCTGCAATTAGATAATGCGTCAAAATTATGCCCTGAATTTCACAAGCAGGTCATTGATGTCCTTGATGAAAGAAAGTGTTTTTGAGGGGAGGAAAAATAGAGTGAAAGACCACAAGGAACGAGCAGTGGGCAGGGGAGCATCGGGCAATACTCGCCCCTTCCTCTCTTTGGGCTGGGACCTTATCCACAACTCCGGGGCAGAGGCATATGGCCCTGAGCTGGTCATTCAGCAGAAACAAATCCCCCTGATTAAGCTGTTAGGTCAGAGGTTGGCAGGTGCCCATGCTGGGCTACTCAAAGTGGAATGTGGGCCTTGTGTTAGGTGAAAGAGATATTCTCTCCCTTTAAAAAATTGTTAAATATTTAATTTAGAAAGATTGTTATAGTACCAAAGGGGAGGGGGGAAGAAACTATATTACTCCCCATAAAAATGCAGTAAAAGATAAAGCACAAACAGCCACTCTGCAATGTCGAAATATTGTCATTCTGTGATTAGCACTCTGTGCATCAACCTGGTACTGCTGATATTCTTTTTTACTCTGGACTTGAACTTAGAAGGACGTGACGATCAAGTCATGTTACCCTGATGCAGGAAGAGACTGAAGATGGATCCGATCCAGAAAAAACAAGAAGGAGAAAAGGGAGAAACTAGGTCCCATGACACATGAGCCCCCAAATCCAGCCATACCTGAAGCCAGACTATATCCTGGGTTTGAGTAATACATTTCCTCGTCATTCTCTTACCATTTGGGGCCAGAGTGTCTGCCACTTGTGTAGAAAGATTCCTGATAAAGGGAGCGGAATGGACTAGAGAGAGTAAAGGTCAGCGACTGTCCATTCGACCTTCAAAGGCGGGCACTAGCAGGTAATGATTCAATCGCTCCCGGCCCTCCCACTGAATTACCCTGTTTAGTCACCATTATTCAGTCAGCAGCCTCATGTGATGGGAGCGGAGGGAGGTGGCTGGCTGGTTGTCTCGATCCCTTTCTGTCTGGGCACACTGGGGTCTCACGCTCCTTCCCTCCAGCTGCGGAAGATGAGCCACCCATCCGACTTATCGCTCCCTGTTTTTGTTTGCATTGGTTTTCATCAGCCTCCAGCAAGATGCTATGAGTGATTGCTCCTAAAAAGTGCATCCAAGGGAAAGCACTGATTTCACAGTAACCATTAGTCTCTGCTACGATGCAGTCCTGCTGGGATATTCTATGTGGGGCCAGAGCTCTTTGCCAAGAGCTCCTAATAATTCTCTGAGCATGGCCTGCATCGAGCCCTGAATCACAGCAGGGCAGAGGCTGCCGCTGGGGGCTAAGTGGCTGCAGCTGTGCAGGTCAAAGGTTTGCAGAAGCAGGGAGCCAGTGGATGATTACAGTCATAGGAGCACTCAATGTACCGTCAGTGCTCCACCCATCATCCCAGGACTGTCCAGCAGGGAGGCAGCAAGAGCTAGAGGAGCCAGGAACCCAGAATTGGCCTGACATGAGAACCTTCTGATTTGCAGTCACCTCTCCCCACTGAGACGAGCCTAGACGAGCACAGTCTGATCTGTGTTTAGCTTTGCAAGGGGAGATCAAAGACACCAGCTATGGACCAGAAAGAGATGGTATGCTGCATCTGTCATGGTTTGGGGTTAGGAGTCCACTCTGAGACCAACCACAAAACAACAAACCCAGGAAGGGTAAGGGAGGGGAGAGCTGGAAGAACACCAAAATCTAAATTAAGAATCACAGACTCAAATGACCTCAGGGCTAAAGCAAGAAATATAACTAGAGGAACCATGCTGGGAAAAGTTCATGGAGAACTAGAAAACTTATGTCCTATTAATATAAGCCACTGCTATTCAACTCAAACTAGACAGAAAGAAGGGGTAGTGTTGTCCTGTTGTTCTAGAGAAGACAGAAATCTGTAGGATCTTTTTGAAGTGAAATCATTTAATTTTAAAATATTGGCCACTAATTCAATTGGGTTTTTTTAAGACAATATGGACTTCTAGTTTCTGGTCCAACACGTAAGGAGCTTAGAAGTCACCATTCCATCCTAACAACATGTTAAAATCTGAACAAACATAAATCAGCAACACTTCTTAGAGCCATCAGAGCAGTGAAGTCACAGGGCAAACTGCTGCCCCAAAACTGAAGAGGCAGACAGGCAGATACGGAAAATCACAACTTATCAGAGCAGAAACCCATGAGCAAAAGCCTCTGCAGGAACGAGTGCCAGGGTAGGAAAATCTGAACTGTAAATGATAAGTTGCTTCAGGCTCAATGTAGACAAGTCTAAGAGTAAAAAACTCCAGAGGAACTCAGTCCTTGGAATCTGATCTGTTTTAACCACACTTTGGTGAGTTTTGCCTCCAGGATCCCAACCTGGTTCTCACAGTGAATATCAGAGAAAAATCCCCTTGTGCTTCCAACAGCAGGAGAGAGAAAGGAACC
>NW_012147523.1:703905-734627 GCF_000956105.1 Propithecus coquereli | reverse complement strand
ATGGAGAAAGATATACCATTCTAACATTAATCAAAATAAAGTGGGAGTAGTGATATAAATTTAAGCCAGAGCAAACTGTAGAGAAAGGAAATTTATCACAGATAAAGAAGGGAATTACATAAAGGAGTCAATATAGTCCAAGAAGACATAACAATCTTTAATATGTATATGCACCTAACAACAGAGCATCAAAATATGTGCTGCAAAAACTGATAGAACTGCAAGGAGAAAGAGATAATCCACTGTTATAGTTAGAGACTTTAACACCCCCTATCGGAAGTGGGCAGATTCAGCAGGCGGAACATCAGCAAGGATACAGCTGAACTCAACCAGCACCATCAATCAACTGAACATAATGGATGCCTACAGACTACTTCATCCAACAACAGCAGAATACACATTCTTCTCAAGCTCACACAAAACACTCACCAAGACAGAGCACATTCTGGGCTATAAAGCATATCTTACTAATTTTAAAATAAAAGAAATCATATGGTGTCTGCTTTCAGATCACAGCATAATTAAACTAGAAATTAATAACAGAAAGATAGCTGGAAAATTCCATAGTACTTGAACATCAAGCAACACATTTCTGAATAACACATGGGTCAAACAAAAAATCCAAAGATAAATTTTAAAATATTGTGATCTAAATGAAAATGAACATACAACAACAAATGCGCTTAACCAGAGAAGAGCAGACCAGACGATAAAATGGGTACATGTGAGGCGAGGGCTTCCTGGGAAGTTGGGGCAGAGGATGCGAACGGGCATCTTAATAAAATGTCGGGGAAGGGGGGAGGGAAAGAGAGAGAGAGGTCAAAAGGATGGAACAAAAGAAGGAAAGAAAGAAAGAAAGAAATGTGGAGAAAGGATGGATGGAAGGATACAGAGATGGGAAGGAGACAGTGAAGGAGGAAGGGAGAGAGGGAGGAAGAGGCCTGGAAGGGAGGAGAGCTGGGCTCTGAAGCCCCTTCTGCAATCTACAGCTTTCTCTGGCCAGAGCTGAGCACCACGGTAACCTGGGCCTGGTCCCAGACGCCCAGTGCTGAGCTACCACTAAGCAGCCTTGAGTGCAGCGGCAAGCCCACTGCATCCACGGCTTAATAAAAATGTCGTCATTTTATTGTCAAGAGCATGTGCCAATCTCATCCGAATCAATTAATTCCTTAATCACACTGTGAACGGAGCAGGATGTGAAGCGCCCATGTGGGAGCGATGAATATTAGTCGTATTTAACTGCCAAAAGCTTCTGATACCATAAAGCATCCTTGAGGTTGGACAATAAAATCCAGAGTTTAATTGGTGGGTAACAAGGCCCCAGGCAATTGTACCTTATTAATGCTGACAACAGGAATATGTATGCAAGGCCGAGACAGCCGGCTACTTAGAGCAATGCCAGCCGCCGGCCCCAGAAACAAGAAGTGATTAGTGTGTAGCCCAATTGTGGAAAGATTTAGGATCTCTTTCACCACTGGGTCTTTGTCAAACACCAAGCTGTAAATACATCATCTCCCCCACCCAGCTGTACCCCAAGGGATGCTCTGGAAACAGCAGAGGAATAGAGAATAGAAGCTTATGGGTACAGGTAGGCAGACACTAGAGAAAGATCTGATGCGGGCAGGTCGGTGCTGCACTATCTGGTTGTACAAGTTGTGCACTGCACAAGGCTTCTGGTTGAAGAGGGTGAGTGGGGGCTAAAATTTCTGCCTGAGCTCTACCCACCAAGCCATATGCTCTGGCATAGAGCTATATCTGCCCTAAAAATAACAGGTTTTTCTCTAATCTAATCTAACCATACAGGGGGCACAACTTTTTCTAATTTGTCCAACTATATGGGACACTATTTTCTAACTCATTTTTTTTCTCATTTGCACAGAGGCATATAGGCTAGCAATTGCCCTGAAGCAGGCCAGGATGGCATGCAAACCAACCCCTTAGAAACTATCAAAACACAAATGAGTGTAGGAGAATGAATTCCAAAGTCTCCATTCCTTCCCCGGCTTGGATCAGTCAAAAATGGAGATTGTCACTGAGTTTAGCAGATTTCTGCGTGTGTTGGGGCGAGGGTGGGAGGTTGACTGGCCTGGCTTCCTATTCCCCAGGAGCCTCCAATGTAGACACTGATGTCATCTAGAAATGAGGTGGTAGGTATGATCACAAGGATATGCTGGCAAGATTAAAAGAAGAAATCATTCATTCAAAGGCTTTAAGTCTGGTCCCAGTACCAGCCCCTGCATCTGTAATACACCAGGCATTTGATTTTTAAAATAAATCCTATAATTTTCTTGTGAATACTATAATTATATTGTACCATGCTTTTGCCTATTCAAAGCATTAAATGTAAACATGTTTAAAACACAACAGTTTCGCTTATCCCACTCTGAAGCATTTCTTTACTTAAAAAAAAAAAAAAAAAATTCAGGCAATGGCTGAAGCTCTCTCTACCTCTGAGGCGTCCTGGGCATTAGAATCACAGGATCCCTGCAAGTGTGACCTTGGGCACATTTTACACATCTATCGGCACAAAGCTGGGATCTCCTTGAGGTCATAACTGTGCCTTATTTATCTCTGGCACCCAAAAATCTAGTTCAATGTCCGACACACAGTAGGGACCAGTAATGCTTTAATGTGCTTGCTCTAGGCTAAAACCTGTAATAAGTATTTTATACATATTAACTCATTCATTCCTCATTTTAGCCCCACAAGGGGGCATTATCCCCTGTGCTGGCAACTTACCTGTTGTCTCTCAGCCCCTGAAACACTCTCATACCACACCCCAGGGAGCATCACACATTTTCTGGGAAGGGCCAGTCGGTAATTATTTTTGACTTTGCAGGCCTTAAGGTCTCTGTTGAAACTGCTCGAATCTGCCGTTGTAGCACAAAAACAACCACAGACAACTCGTAAACACATTAATGTCTCGGATTTATGGACAGTGAAATATGAATTTCGTGTAATTTTCACATGTCATAAAATATTCTTTTTTTCATTTTTTCAACCATTTAAAAATGTCAGAAACATTCTTAAATCCTGGGCCATATAAACACAGGCACCCAGCCGATGGCCGATGGGCCGTACTTTGCCCCCCTCTGCTATAGTCTGGGGCGGGATGTCTGCGCACTACAATTCCTAGAATTCCTTGATGCCTGGCTCCGGTGCTGCCAATGGAGGCACTGCTGAAAGACAGGCAGGAGGAGGGAAGAAGGAATTGCTCCTTTCAACTACGGTCAGTGACCCTCTGACTGCAGAGAACAGCCAAGGCTCTAGCCTTCAGCTTCTTCTGTCACTCCCAGCATCAGCCACATAGTGCCCCCAGAGATGCGAACACCAGCCACTTGGTATCCCCAGGGACCTGAGAATGCTCTGTGGGGGAGTACTTCCCTTTGCAATCCAAGCACCCACTTACAAGGGATCATGCTCTGAGCTGCTAAATTCTAGAATATTACCTCTTCCACTTTTGTTTCCCAGCACTGGGAAATAGTGGCTTCCTTCTGTATTTCTAATATCTAGGATACTTCAACCTCCCCCTTTTTGCCCTTTCAGGCCCCCGACACCTACATAACCAATGCCTTGTGTTTAATCCCCTCCATTTGAAATATCTAGTGTGATTTCTATTTTTCTGATCAAATCCCAACTGGTATGCCCCATTTTATAGACTGGAAAACTAAAGCTTCTAGAAGTTGAGGTCTTGTCTGGGTCAATGGAGCAAATAAGTCATGAGTACTTGTCCAATATCACAGAAGCAGGAAAAAAAAAGAAAAAGAGGGAACCCGGCACAGTCTGAGCACCCACAGGCATCACATTCTGATGGTTGAATGAATAAATGAATGAATTATCTTCTCTTATCTTTGAGCCTAGCACTGGCCTGCAATAGGTGCAATAGATAACTGTCAAAAAAAAAAGAATGAAAAAAAAAAGAATAAATATTTCAAATCAGTAATTCTCAACCCTGGCTGCACATTAAAATTTCCTTAAAAATTTAAATCACGCCCAGACTCTAACCTAGAGCATCCAACTCCGAATCAGGCATCAGTATTTTTTATGAGTTCCAAGTGGTTCTAACATGCAGCCAGGGTTGATGTGTATAGCCTCAGGCGAAGCCCGGCCGGGGTGTTGATCTTGCTGGGACACCATGAGTCTCTCTGAGGGGGATCACTGGAGCCAGGTGTCCAAGCAATTCAATGGGGGAAGGAAACAGCTTTTCAACAAATAGCTGGATAAGCATCTGGACAAAACTGAACCTTGACGTCTACCTCACACCATATACAAAATTAATTCAAGATGGACCGTGGCCCTAAACTTCAAAGCTAAATCTATAAAACTTCAAAGAAAACACAGAAGAATAACTTCACAACTTTGGCAAAGATTTCTTAGGACAGTAAAAGCATAACTACAATAGAAAATAAATTGTAATTCATCAATACTTTAAAATGTTGCTCACTGGGTGACATCACTTTAAAAACAGGCAAACCACAGACTGGGAAAAAATATATTCCTGACAGAACACTTTCAGGACAAAATTCTAGGAACTGTAGTGTGCAGACATCCTGCCCCGGACTATAGCAGAGGGGGGCAAAGTACGGCCCATCGGCCATCGGCTGGGTGCCTGTGTTTATATGGCCCAGGATTCAAGAATGTTTCTGACATTTTTAAATGGTTGAAAAAATGAAAAAAAGAATATTTTATGACATGTGAAAATTACATGAAATTCATATTTCATGTATTATTTATATATTGTATCCATAATATATAAAGAACACCTAAAAATCAGTAACAAAAGACAACCCAATAAAAGTTGGCAAAAGACTTGGACATTATACAAAAGATACATAAGCACATGAAAAGGTGCTCAATATCATTAGTCATCAGGGAAATACACATTAAAACTCATTAAAACACATTAAATACTCATGAAAATAACAAGATAAAGCCTCACACCCAATAGAATAATCAAAATTTAAAACACTGACAACTGCAAATATTAATGAGCCCGTGGAGCAACTAGAACTCTAATGCATTTATGTTGAGAGTATAAAATGGTACAGCTACTTTGAAAAACAGTTTGGCAGTCTCTTATACAGTTAAAAATACAGCTACCTTGTGATCCAGCAATTCTATTCCTGTGCATGTATCCAAGATAAATGAAAACATAGGTCCACACAAATAGTTGCTCAAGAATGTTATTGACAGCTTTCCTTGTAATACCCCAAACAAACCAAATGACCATCAAGAAGAGAACGGATAAACAAATCTTGATACGTAGTATTCATATAACAGAACACTACTCAGCAATGAAAAGGGAAGAAGTGCTGATAATAACATGTATGAGTTTCACAAAAGAAGTCAGACACACGAGTACACACTGTGGTTCCATTTAGATAAAATTCAAGACCTAAATCTATGGTGATAAACATCGGATTGTGGTTGTGTCTTTTTTTTTCTTTTATTATATCTTATTTATTTACTTATTTTTTATTTCTGCATATTATGGGGGTACAAATGTTTAGGTTATGTTGCCCTTGCTCCCCCGCCCAGTCAGAGCTTCAAGTGCGTCCATCCCCCAGATGGTGCGCATCACACTCATTATGTATGTGTACACCCATCCCCTGCTCCCCGCTCCCATCTGCCCGATGCCCGATAAATGTTATTCCTACATGTGCACTTAGGTGTTGATCAGTGAAACCAGTTTGCTGGTGAGTACATGTGGTGCTTATTTTTCTATTCTTGGGATACTTCACTTAGTGTGGTTGCTTCTTGAAGCAGGGTCAAAATTGATTTAGAAAGGAACATGAGAGAAACTCCCAAAGTGACAGAATTGTTCTCTGTCTTGATTAGGGTGTTTGTCAATTCCCATTGAACTATACACTTAAGGTCTGTACATACTACTATTTGTAAATTATACCTCAATGTTTTAAAGGCTCTCAAAATGTTTGATGATAGATTGTGAGAGTATGAGAAAATTCACCAGCATACATTTCTGGTGAGAGTATAAATGTGGTACAACCTCTCTGGAAGGCGATATTGACAATGCTTCTCAAAATGCGCAGTGTACATACACTCGACCCAGTCACTGCACATCTAAGAATCATCCTACAGATACATCCATGCATGATGCAGAGACACACACAGGACATTCGTGGCAAAATTGTTTGTTGTAGCAAAGGACTGGAAATGGTGTATCAATCCATCCATAAGGAAAGGTTAAATAAATTACAGTGCTACATTTTAATAGAATACGATGTAGCTGTTAAAATAATAAAAGAGATTGCTATGTACTGATATGAAGTGATATTGAAGATATATGATATATTGATACACATGCACAAAAAAGGTATAGAGTGGAGTCGATAATATCCTTCCATTGATGGAAAAATAAAGGTGCACATGTAACTTATCTTGAAAGGTACATAAAAAACTGGACGTGGCTGTTGCCTCTGGGAACCAGGCGCTGGTAGACTGGGAGGCTGGAGGTGAAACACTGGGAGAGAATTATTTTCTCAGTATTACCTCTTTTATCGTATGAGGGTTTTTGTTTTGCTTTGCTGTGCTGGTTTCTTTTTTCCCAAGCAAGTATATTATGTAAATGGAGAATTTTTTTTTAAAGTAAAGAAAAAGACCAGTACTTGTGGGGCCCATCCATTGTCCATGGGACTTGACCCAGACACCTTTAGCTCCTGTACCCCATAAACCTGGGTCTGTCCTGCTCCTCCTGTAGGAGCTGCCCCCATCATTTTTTCTCCACTGCCTCTCTCTGTCCTCAGATCTGACCCTGGCACCACCTACTGCCTTCCCTTCCCCCACTTCTGGACCACCCATGCACGTGTGCCAGGCACTCTCCCACCCAACACCACCCTTCACCACTCAGCATGTAAATTAATGGATTTTCTAGCTTTTATTTACACCCAGCTTTTCCCAAGTGAAACAGAGCCACCCATAGCCGGGAACCATGTCTAGACAAGCCAGATATACGCCCCCAAATGAGACTATGAAATATCCCTGTAATTTTCAGATGCCGTAAGACATATACTCTTAAATATTTAGTAGATTATAAATGACTCACAGCTTTAGTCCAGCTTTTAAATATAATTTCTTCACAAGCCTGTGTGGACAGTGTGTCCCCAGCCCCAAATGGGGACATAATCATGGTTCATCTGACGAATATGAGGATAGGTGCATGGGAATCTCTGTGCAACATGAATGATGTCATCCTAGGGGCTTTGTACCCACTACAGGGGCAGATGCGCTGCTCCCAGCTTCCTCTCTGATCCTGCAGGTTATAGCCTGCTGCAGAGAGATTTGTGGAGAATCACAGAACCTGGACTGAGGCCTGAGTCGGCTATTGATTTTCTGTGTGGCCTTAAGCACACCATGTTCCCCCTCTGGTCCTCTGGGCCCTTCGCTATTGCACTGGGTAATTTTTACAGCCCTTGCAGCACTCTGTTTGGGACTTCTGAATGTCTGTTATTATAATTATTTGTTAAAATATGTTTCACAATAAAAAAGGAGAACATAAGCAACAAGGATTTTTTTTTCAAAACTCTTAAAAATGGGTTTACAAAAGAAGAAGTATCATTTGTTTTAATCCTTGTTATTCCAACGGCACTGGCACCACCGGGGACCTGGTAAATGCAGACTCTCAGGCCTCCTCCCAGACCTGCAGTGAGGGAGCAGGTCCTTTGTCATCCTACATCTTTATCCATTGACATTTTCCTGAGTCACGCAACTACCCTGTTGTATAATAACAACCACACACGTTTTAAGGAGCGTGGGTTTTTAATGTTTGTGCTACAGAGAGTCATTGAAAGGTGGGTCTTAAGGAGTAAAGTTATGGTCAAATTTGCATTATGGAGAAGTCCTAGGATGACTGAGGGGAGACCAGCTTAAAGGAGGTGAGACTACACCTGGGACTAAGAAAGCCATCCAAGCGAGAAACCGTGAAGGCCTGGACTAGGGCAGCGATGGTGCAAGGCTGGAGAGGGGCAGAGAGACTCAGTACGTAGTTAGGCTACAGAATCTTCAGGACCCAATCACCAGCTGCATGTGCAGGGGAGTTGGGGAGATAGAAAAGGATGACTCCTGGCTTCAGGATTGGGTACCTGATGTTCCATACAAGGAGATGAGAGTGAAAGAGGGAATCTGAATTAGAGAGAGGTCATAAGAGATGTTCAACAGGGAGTGGAAGAGAAGGACCTAGAGCTTGGAAAAAGTTGGGCTAGAAATGGCATTCAGGAAACCATCATTATAGAGATGGAAGTAATAGATTAGCTCCCCCAGGGAGCAGACGGAATGAAATGCTGCTGGGAGCACCATATCCAGAAAGTGGCTGTGTGAGGAGGATGCTCTGTGGCTAGCTTGTGTTCTGGCGCAGACTTCGGAAATTGGAAGGAAAGGTGAGTGGCAGCAGGCAGGTGAGATATGCTCTTTACTGTCAGGGGATATAGCAGCGGCAAAAAGCATGGCCGAGAACGTGGCTAGCGCTTATCTATGGCTCTGAAAAATAGCGGCAATATGCCATGGGAAAGCGCGATCACATGGGTTCACATAGGAGATAACACCTTGGTAACATAAGTGTGCTGACTCACGCCTCCCCGGAAGGCCGGCTAGGCGGGGGGCCGGGCCAGAAAAAACTCTGCGGCAGTCATCTTAGTTTGGCCTAAGAAACCTATCGCCTATACAAATGCATTTTCCTTTTCATGCTGTAAACAGGGAAGCCTATGAAAGACTGTGAGAAGGAACAACTGCAGGGGAATCAGGCCAGGTCGGCATCATGGGGGCCGGAGGGGCCGTTGCAAGGAGAAAGGTGTGGTCGATGCTGTCAAGTGCACCAGGAATCGAGCCAGAGAAGTGTCAGCTGGGTTCAGCTAGAGAGGGTTATTGAAGGAACTTTCGAGGCAATTTCGGGGGATGGATGGAATGAAGCTGGATGGTGGTGGATTGAGGGAGGAGTAGCGGGATGATGGGGATGGAGACAGTATCTCGGACTAATTTTAAACAGATTTTCTGTGGTGGGAAGAGGAATGAGAAGACAATAGCAGTGATTTTCAACCCTGGCTGATTACACCATCACCTGGGGAAGCTTCAAAACATATTGATTCCTGGACTTCCCACCACTGCAGACTGTTTTAATTGCTCTGTGGTGTGGCCCAGGCATCTGCTTTTAAAATCCCCTGGGGCGATGCCGCTGTGCTATTTGAGTTCGAGAACCTCCGAGCAGGAGGAACATGAGGCATCGAGGGAGTGTTGTTATAAAAATTTATTCCAGAGCAGGGGAGATGCTTGAGCACGTCGGAACGGTGTTGGCAAATGGTAAAGGGGCAGAGGAGAAATTTGTAGGAGAAGGAGGGAGAGAGGCAGGAGAAGGTGTGGATTCTGGTGGGGAAGAAAAGGAAGATGAGGGGCATTTTCCTGCTGGCCACAGTTTCCTCTGTAGAGCAGAGAGGTGGGTAGTTTGCTGAGAGAGAGGCAGAAATGGGAACAGCGAGCTTGAGAAGAAAGGTTGAACTCGGGCTGACTGTGCACCTGCGGGAGGAGGCGGGAGCTGAGGCCGCAGACCAGGGACTGGCATGTGAACCGCACCATGGGGGCAGGGCCCTGCTCTGCGTTGGTCACTGCTCTGCCACCAGGGTTTAATCCAGAGCACTGATAACCATGGAGATGATGCATGTGGTGTGACCTGTTTGCCCCTCAGCACCATTCGGCAGGCCGGGATGAAAGCCTAAATGCAAGTCAGTGGAGCCGAGGTTCAGGGCTCAAGGATAACCGGGTGAGGCGTGGAAAGCGGAGTCCTGGGCACGGAGCACGAGCAGGCCTCGCAGAGAGGGATTTTATCTTTTGGGCAGCAGGTAGAGAGGCAGGACAGAGATTAGGACAGATCTGCCCTTCCAAAAGGTCACTCTGAGCGGCGAGGAGGTTAATTTGGAGGGAAGTGCGAGCTGTTATAACCACTCAGGGGAGAGAAGGGGGATCAGATGATTGTGGGGGGCTCCAGCTGGAGCGGAGGGTCCATTTTAAGAAGGCAAATTCCAAATCAGTCCAAGAGGTAGCTTAATAACTGTCAGACCTGCCCAAACATGGGCCAGGCTGCTTCGAGGGGCAACGAGCTCCCAATAATTCAAAGGGGCTCTATTTGGGGGAGGAAGGTGAGCTGAGGGCCTGAGACTCAAACAGCTGCCTTCATTGCCGCCTCCCTCCATCCCGCTCCCGCTGCAGGAGACCTCGCGGCCCCCACTGGATGGAACCGCCTCTCCCCTGATTTACCAAATTGCTTTGCTGTATTTAAAAGCCAAAGAGGAAAATAAACCCCAGCCCAAGGAGGAAGCAATTTTTGGCATTAAATAAAAGGAATGTTTTTATCCTGCAATGAAAATGCTGTGATCTTGGAACACAATTTGCATAAACAGACAGTTTGGCTATAAACAACCTCACCAGTAACTGGTATTTACATATAGAACAACTCAGTCAAAACCCAATTAAAGGCTCTGATGGATTGGGGATTGTCAAAACATTTAAAAGGCTTCATAGCAGCCTGGCGATTTATATGCCAGTAGTATAAACTTGACCAGGAGTTCCTGATTTCTTCCCCCATCTGCTCATTCACCGGCCCCCAGTCTCCTGCCCATCCCCCCACCCACACCCCTAACCCCCCATCTGGCAGCCTGGCATCCAGCAGTTGGGAGAGACCCCTCAGGGAGCCTGCCGGCCCTGGGGAAGACCCAGTGGGAAAGGGAATAGGTCTAGGCAGTAGTCCCTGGATGGCCATGCGGAAAACAGGGCCAAGAGCCCCATGTAGCATTTGGGCACATGAGGATCAAAGCGCATTGGCTCAGGTGGGGCAGAACTGCAGGAGGATCCAGGCGGTGATGGAGCCTGAAGTCAGGCCATCAGCGTCATGGTGGTTCCAAACCTCCTGAGCAAACAGTTAAAGAGCAAGGCAGGAAGCTGATCGGGGTAAAAACTGAGCCAACATGTTGGGGAAGCTGTGGATGACTTTAGCAGGACGGGGGTTCCCAGGGCAAGAGGCTCACCCAGGGCAGGATGGAGACTGCCAGGCCGAGGCTTCCAAGGTCCCCCTGCCCTGGGTACAACAGGGACCAGATGAGCCTTCAGGAGACGCCAGCTCAGAGCAGCTGGGGAAACCCAGAGCTCACAGGACAAAGGCCTGTGTCCTGGTGCCGGCAGGGCTGCAGCGACCCACTCTGTCGCCGAGGCTCTCCAGGGAGGGCCTCGGGGGGCTTCTGTCACAATGTGAACTGAGCCCGGCACCCTCACGGCCAAGTAGTACAGAGCAAGCTCTGATACACAGATGGGAAGAAGGAAAAGAGGGGATGGAGGGAGGGAAGAAAGGAAGGAAAGAGAGAAGGAGAGATGTAGAAAAAGAGTATGCAAGAAAGAAGAAGGAAGGTAGGGATGGTGAGTTTCAGAATTTTCCATTAGTGGCATACTGCGGCCCCACTGGGAGCTCAGAAAGATGACAGTGAAACACTCCCGATTTCTGCTCTAGGTGTGGGAATGGGAGCCGCAGCAGATAGGCAGCTCTTTGCAACTCCCAAGCAAACCATCTGTCTTGTTGCCATCTCAAATATTCACTCCTGTGGACTTTTGGACCTTTCATTCCCCAGATTTTCAACAGTTGTGTGAGTACGTACTAAGTGCCAGGCACCATGCTAAGCACTTTGCATGGGGTCCCCTATCCTGATACGTTCCCCACAACCTCATGCACACCCACTGATAGGAAGAGCGACCTGACACAGCAAAGCCAATCCCAGGACCTCAAGGTGGGTTGGCAAGCTATAGCCATCACTTTGGACGTACCGTTCCATATTGCGAGAAAACATAATCCCTAACAATCAAGCACTTGCTACATTCCCAGCACAATGTGGGGTGCGGTGTCTTGCATTCATAATTTCATTTAATACTGAAAATATTCCTGTGGAAAATACTAGGACCCCATTTTACAGTGAGGAAACTGGGGCTCAGAGAGTTGAAGACTCTTGTCCAAGTTCATGTGGGTGGAAACTAGTAGAACCAGGAGTCTGTTTGAATCCTAAGTCAACATCAGACCAGGTGCTTCTGGTTTCTGACTATGGGTCATCACTCTGTAAAGTGCCCACCTCAACTGTTGACATCCTAGTTTGGAATGGACAAAGCAAAACCAAACTGACTTCGCCCTACTGTATCGCCACGAAGTTGCAGCCTCAATCTTGCCTTCCTCCTTTCTCTCGCATCCCAAATTCACTACAGGCTCTGAATCCCCAAACCTCCCACCAAAACAAAACATGTGGCCCAGAAGATCAAGGATGTTGGAGCAAGAAATGGAGATATTTGCACATCTCTTTCTTTCTTCATGTGGACTCAAGTCCATTGCTACTTAATGTCCAAAGTCAAGCAATTCAACCTTTTATGCCAGCGTTTACTCATCCTCTGGCCCTGCTGAATTCTCTGAGCTCTTCTCCTACTCATCCTACCTTCCATGTCCAACTTATCCCACAGCGACTTATTCTCCAAAGCCATAAACCACACGTGCATCTCCAACTCTCCGCCTTTGCTGGGCCAGTCTCTCTGCCAAGCACACACGTCCATCCCCTTGTCAATGTGGTGAACACCTACATGTTCTTCAAGACCAGCTCAGACACCCCTCCTCCTTCATAACCACCCCCCCAGATTTCCTCATTGCTGAGTTGTTTCTGTTAATATTTACTCTATCCCTATCACATACATCTTGGTCACAGCCCAATTTATAACTCGCCACATTGCACTAGAGTGAATTATTTGTAGGACTGCATCCCCCAGTGGACCGAGTTCCTCAAGGACAGAGACAGTAAGGTGACTAATTCACCTTCACAAGCTGGGTCCAAAGCCTTGCACATAGTAGCTATTCAATAAATGTTCCATGGATGAATGAATAAATGGGCTTTCACAAAGTCAAGACTCCTGGGAGGCCAAGCCAGTTGCTCAATCCAAGCCTTCTACCCACTTGTTGGTCTTAGGTAGCTCCTGAGGACACTTTATCTTTTCCCAGATTTCAGGTAGTCTCTTATTTCAGATATTTTTCCTTCTTTTTGGGCGGGGAGAGATGAAGGTGAGGTTTTTATTATAAAAGAAAAAATAACTCCTCAGCATCTTAACAAAGGAAAGGAATATTTTGCACTGGGAGAAGACATCAGGATACAAAATCACAAGTTTTGCCAACAGCCCTGTCTCCTTCTCCTCCAAGAGCAGAGGTGGAAGGACATAGTTGAAGCAAATAAGCAATTACGTAAAATTACTTAGAAACCCTACAAATCTGATTCAACTCTAAAACTTCTATTTTGCTTTAAAAATTTTTTTTAATATATCAAAAGGCCTGCTTTAGTGACATGCTATTCCCACCAGAAAATAACCCCAATATCCCCTCTGTCAGTAACATGCTCAAGTTGACCAGAAAACTCATTTTCTATTTTTCCTTCTTTCTGTCAATGTTCTGAGTTTATCACATGACTATTTTTCTGAATTGTGAGGCAGGCTGCCTCGGGAGAAAGACAAGCTCCGTGGAGTTCGGCAGAACTGATTACAACAAACCCAGGCTGCCACTGGCCCCATGTGTGATCTTGGATGAGTAATCCGCAGCTCCCCGAGGGGTAAAATGCAGACAACCTACCCCACAAAGCCGCAATGGGATGTCACGAGCTAACATGCCTTTGTACAGCAAGTTCCAGGTCCACAGGCATCGCTTAGGAGATATAAGTTCCCTTCATAGCGATTCCTGAAGGCACAGCGTCCTTAAAGACCATCTAATCTAGCAACCTACCTGTTGCTTCAATTTGATACCTGGGACAGATGGATGTGTGGCCTCTCTATGGTATCCCAGCACCAGAGAATCATGGTAAGAATAGTAATAGTAACAGCAACATGTTTACAGACCTTTTCCTTTATAAAGCACTTTTTCAATTTCTTATTCTCACAAAAAAATAGAGCAATAAATTAATGTTCCCCAGTAAGAATGTGGCTCTGAGGCACAGGGGGAGTCACTTAGAGATGAGCTGCTGAGCCAGACTTGGTCCCAGGCCACTTGTCTCGAGTGCTGGCTTCTGGGTGAATTCCAGGTGATGGGAATCTGGTTTTTTTGTTGTTGGGTTTTTTTTTTTTTTTTTTTTTGACAGAGTTTCACTCTGTTGTTCAGGCTAGAGTGCAGTGGTGTCATCACAGCTCACTGCAACCTCAAACTCCTGGGCTCAAGCGATCCTCCTGCCTCAGCCTCCTGAGTAGCGGGGACTACAGTAGATGTTCCTGTGAGGGCTACAATGTGTGTGAGCCCAGGGCTGTCAAGGGCCTCCGTGAGGGCGGGACCTGGTCAACACTGAAGCTGGTGGAGAGGAAGAGAGAACTCAGGAGAGTCTGAGATCTAATGACATTACCTAGGCCTGGACCTAAACTCCTGAAAAGCCCACACCTGTACTTTTCGGTTCCACGAAGCATAAAGAGCCTGTCTTATTGTAACTATTATTACTGTTATTATTGTTTCTATTATTATTATTTTCCCACATCATTTTGAGTGGTGTTTTCTGTCACTGACAGCCCAAAGAATCCTGATCAATACAGTCATTCAGCTAGAGTGGTGGAAACAGAGGTAATGATTACGATAATGTTTTTTGGATCTGAAATTCTGTACTCTTCCTGCTGTGCATATTGCGAGGGAGAAGCGTGGAGAAAAAGGCACAGCAAAGAACCAGATTCTGACTGGGCATGGTGGCTCCAGCCTGTAATCCTAGAGCTCTGCGAGGCAGAGGCAGGAGGATCGCTTGAGTCCAGGAGTTCAAGACCAGCCTGAGCAAGACTCCGGCTCTACAAAAAAATAGAAAAACTAGCCGGGCATGGTGGTGGGTATTTTAATAAAATATACCCACCAGCCACAGCCAGTCACATACCTATCTCTGAAGCTGAGGACATATTCAAATTCAGGCATATTCAAATTTGCAAACTGAGAATGGAGGATGAAAGATTTTCCAAAAGAAAATCTGGCTGCTGTCACCATAAAAGGGGAGGAAGAGACACTACATAAGTAGGACAAGCAAAAGCAACAGATGTCCTCTTCCGTGATTTTTTGGAGCTTCCATCTCTACCTACGAACACTATGACATTAAAAATACCTACCCCTTAGGAGGCCAGTGCCTTATCCATTAGGCCACTGGGGCGCGATAAAAATACCTACCCCTTAGGGTTGTCGCAAACTGGAAACAAGTAAAAAGGATTGTGCAAATCCTATCACTGCCATTACAAGCCCTGTGGTTTTCGCCCCTTTAAAGGACTCTGCCCTCTGAATCCGCACAAGCCTCTGTGGCGGGTCAGGACACCATTCCTCACCTACACTGCTGGGAAGCCATCTTCGCTGGGCTTCTGCCTCCCTAGCCTGCCCCTGTCCGGCGGCACCCCCTTCGGTGTCTTGCAGCCAAATTAATCTTCCATTTCAGCAGAGTTCAGGGAGCTACAGAGCCCAGTGGTGTTTAACTTGGCTTGCCCTCAGCCTCATGCATTTAAAGGCCATCTGAGCTGAACTATTCATCTGTTCCTTCCTGACTCCCCCCCAGCGAGTACGTTCCCACACCCTCTTCTCAATACCCACCATCTGAGCTGCTTACATACTTCTTTATCAGGAAAGCTCAGAGAGAAAAAGAGAAAATATATATATATGTATGTATTTCTCCAACCCTAGAATTTGGAACCCTCATTCTATTATCTCATAAAACATCATGTTCGTATCATAATTTCAATCCAGAGAGAGGATTTGTCGTGTGAGCTCTAAGATGCATACAAATTGCCCTTGTAAACCTCTGGCTACAATAAGCAAACTTCAGAAGCCGACAGTTTACTTGATAAATACCTAATAAAGCTTAAATAATTATTGAAAGCAGACAAATGGAAGAGTGGAGCAGCAAGAGATGTCGTGGTGATAAATCACAGGGAAGAAGACAGAGCCCTGGCAACTGGGGGGGAAGCAGATTCCAGGAAGTGGAAGAGAGAAGAGACTCAGAGGCAGGGACGGGAGTACCGGAAAGAACCGTGGGTGTGTGAGTGTCTGGGAAAGCCACAAGATGTACGAGATGGGCTTTGGCGGGCGGGGACTATTAAATACTTAATGTATAACCTTTCTCAGCTCTTCTGGAAGAAAGAGAGTCCAGGGAGAATATAGTCCATCTCGTTGTCTGTCTCTGACTACCTAGCCGTACCGGGAGCTCGGGGTTCCAGATATCAGACCCCATGTATAAGCTCTACCCTGCTCCAGGTCCAATCTTGAGGATGGAAGAATTCAAATCATTCCGGGGCACCATACCACGAACTGGAGCCACCATCCCCAATGAACTGCAAGAAGGAATCCCAAACCCTTCATTCATTCACTTGTTTAACAAGCATAAGTGCTAACATGTGCTATAAATGACAACAAGCTTGCGGTCTAACCAAATGTGGGTGTGGGTGAATGACATTAATGCCTCCATTTGCCCCGCTGGCAAGGAGTGACCATAAAAGAAAGGACTGGGTTTGCTGTTTCACAAGCCACCAGATTCTACCCTGCTTCGTCTTTCCCAAATAAGTGTGCAGAAAAGAAGACTCCGCCTCCCTCTCTGCATCATCTGACCCTTTGAGAAGTGTATCTGATGTTGATTCACAAAGCCCAGACTCTCTCTGCAATGACAACAGTCAGTCTCAGCACAAAGACAGTTTGAGCAGCGCCTGCGAGCACTGTGTGGGCTGCAGACGCACAAAACACGCGCCCGATGGATGCTACCCAGGACGCGTTAGCTGATAACGCATGGGCTCCAAAATCAATGAGGGAATTATCTCCTCCACACAATTGGCACAAAAGAAGGAAATTTCCAGTGTCCCTCCAACACAGCCCGGCTATTGTCAACCCTGGCGTGCGAGATGATTAATGCGCAGTGACTACACATCCAGCTTTCGATTCCCGCGATTATGTGCATGGACCATTTTTTTCCCTTTATGGATCCTCAACACTTAACTTACTCAATCGTTTTTATTTGCATTGATCACATTTTATGGTATGATTAAATTTGTATGGAAGAGAACCAATTAGTTTTGTTTTACACTTATTGAATACTCTTTAGAGTCAGACAAATTAACTCTCCACAGTTGGGTTAATTTATCCAGCGGCAGGAGGCTTGAGGGGCTAGGCAGGGTCTTATCCCTGGCTGGGTAGGGTGGTCGTGAGGGAGAGGGTCTGAGGAGCTGGGTTTCTGAGAAATGGACATAATGTCCTGCCTCTGACTGCTCGGCAGATCACTGTGGGATCCAGTGAGGTGTGTCTAGGACAGCGGACCCAAGGCTTTCAGCTCTGTGTAAATTTCAGGAGTCCATCAAGGCCTTGACCAAAGAGGAAACGTTTTCTCCTACAAAATGGAAAGAGCAGTGGAGTAGAATTCAGTTCCAGCCCCCACCCCAATTCTTTTGTAACCGAATCCAAGCTCGTTCCACTTGCCAAAGGACAGCCAGTAAGTCAAGAGAAAAGGTGTTGGGACAAGGAGAGCAAGTTTATTCAAAAGGCCAGAAAACCAAGAAGACGGCAGACTAGTGTCCCAAAGAGCCATCTTAAGTTAGTATGAACTTTAGGCTCCTTTTTATGTTAAAAGAAGGGGGAGGAGGAGGAGGAGACTGAGGAATGTGGCTACCTGCTTTGGGGCAGGTTGTGTTGAAATTAATGAGGGGCTGTGCATCGGGGCAGGTTGTTTGGTTCAGAAGTTACAGGATGGTGAGTCTTGGCATCAGGAAGGAATCTCAGCTCCTTTCCTTGCAGAAATCCCGCCACTCTGGGAAACAACTCAAAAGGTCAAGTGGATAGTGAAAAGTTACAGGGCTCTGGTCGTCCAGCCCCACCGGCTTGGGAATCCAAAGTGTGAGAAAGCTACAGGGAAAACACGCATGCGGGTTCCTGCTGTTTGTTCTCAGGGCTGGTTACATTTTCACTATCTGCTGTGAGACTGGGCCAACAATTTAACTTCCTCCAGCCTCAGTGAACAAAGCTGGTGATGGGGAGGAGGAGGAGGAGGTGACCATCTACCTGCATAATCTGCCGTGAGGCCCAATGTGTGAGCACCTGTGAAAATAACTTATAAACTGTAAAGCATCGTCTGTATGCTAGTCTGTCTTCAAATCAGAAATAGAAGCAGCGTAACATCGTGTCACGCAAGAGTAATTTGGAATCAAGAGACCTAAGTTTGAACCACTGTGGCTCCCCAGCTGTGTGACATCATGGAAGTCAATCTCTCTGGGCTCCAGCTGCCTCGTCTATACGGTCGAGATCGTTGCCGTGGGATCTAATGACGTGGTTCAGACAGCAGTGCTTTCCTGACCACCCGAGTACGTGACGGCTCCTTCACTCTGCGTCCCTCGCTCGGCGTCATGTTTCTCCATAGCACCTGTATCGGTTCGCTAGGGCTACGTTGCGCCACCGGCTGGGGAGTTTCAACAACAGAAATTTATTTCCCCGCCACTCTGGAGGCTGGAAGTCTAGGATCAAAGTGTCAGCAGGGTTGGTTCCTTCTGAGGACTCTCCTCGACTTGCAGACGGCCGCCTTCTTGCTGCGTCCTCACGGGGCCTTTCCTCTGCGGATCCCTGGTGTCCCTTCTTGCTGTGTCCCAATGTCCTCTTCTTATAAAAGCAAAGGTCGGATTGGATTAGGGCCCACCCTGCAGGCCTCGTTTTAACTTAATCACCTCTTTAAAGGCCCTATCTCCAAACACAGTCACACCCTAAACATGAATTTTAGGGGGGCACAATTCAGCCCTACAGCGCCTCACTTTGTATTACATATTTATCTGCACTCACAAACTCCACGGGAAACTTTGTTTTCCTCATCACATAAACCTAACACTTACAACAACGCCCGGTACATAACAGGCGCTGATAAACACTTGTCGAATGACTTAATGAACAGTGCTTGGTATGGTGACAATTTCAACAGATCCTGGCTCCAGCATGAAGACATCCACGGACAGGTGGGCTGCAATTGATCGTCTCTGAAGGCCCTTCTAATCACTGCCCTGGATTAGCTTCAGCTGCATTTTTCCTGCGACCCCAGAATTCAGAGAAAGTCTCGGGATTTGCTTATTTAGTGCTTTTATTCCTAAAGCCATGAAAAACTTGAGCTTCAGGGTTGGGAGGGAACTTAGTATCATCGGATTCAATTTACTGCCCAGTGAAGGCAACCCCTTTATATTAATAGCATTTCTTGAGAACTTCTCTGCAATTCGTGCTGGGACTGGAAGCCCCTTACCTCTAGAAGCAGCTAGTTCTATGGCTGGACGGCTCTGACTCTTAGAACCTGTAATTTTGTGTCCAAAATAAAACATAAACAAAGATATTCTTTTTAGAAGTGATTTGTAATAGTGAAAAATGGAAACAACTATCTCTAAGTAGGCATATGGAGAGTAAACTGGTTTACCCATATGGTAGAGTGGGTTTTGTCAATTCGAATGAATTCATTATATCTACATGCAACTAAATGGAAGTCTCTCAAAAAACACAATATTGATATGATACTATACAAACACACATGCATTAATTTGTGTATATTTCATACATATAAATTCATTTTTAAATGTTGTATATTGTGTAGCAAAAGTAAACATGCATGAAGGATATGTATCAACCTCAGAGCAAGTTGTCCCCGAGGAAGGAGGGGGAGGATACAGGAGAGTGGTCTTCAACTCTATCTGTAACATTTCTTTCTTTAACAAAAGAAGCTCCAAGTAAATATGGCAAAATGTCAACATTTGTTGCATCCTGATGGTAGGTACATAGTTGGATGTTTATTTTTTGAACTTCTCCAATGTTTGAAATATGTCTTAATTTTTTTAATGTATTTTAGTGGATAGGGGAATGTGTCATTTTTAACTGAACTGGCATAAGACTCCACATTCCAGCTGCTGCTACAAGCCAGGGCTAGCTGAAATGAATTAGTTCATCTTCCACACCATATCCCTGGTCTTTCTAGGCAGGGGGGACGATGCCCAGCGAGCTCACTGCCAGCCTTGTGGCTGTCAACATATAAGGGCCAATATTTTGGTTGAATTGTATCTAGACATACAGACTTTTACTCCGTCATTCAGTATTTGTAGAATAGTGCTGCATGAATACTAATATTCTTCTCCTCTGAGCTCACTGTCTAGCGAGAGAAACGGATACGTAAGCAGATAACTACAGGACAGTGTCTGAGCTGGAGAGCTTGCGTGCAGAGCTTTAAATGAGAGGAAGATATGACTAACCTGCCTTAGGAGGTACAGAGGAAGGAAAAGGAGCAGATTGTTTGACAAATAGAAGAATGTTTGTCGTGGCCGTAGCAGAGGGCGTGTGACGGGGAAACAGCGGGAGGATGCCAGCAGATGATCTTCTGAGGCAGTAACGACTCTTTCTCACTCGCGATGATGTCTTTATGTGTGGCTGTGGTTGCGTGTGTTCTTTATGCTGTCTCTTGTTAATAGCAAATATTGTAAGTAGGTGAGTGTGAAGGCAGCTGCGGCCTGGGTTTATGACTTGGCTGACCTTTACGAACACAATCGTTCCTTAAACTCAATGAAGTCACAACTCACCTGCCTGTGTCACTGGAATTGCCACTGTTTCCTTACAAGGAAAACTTGTAAGGAACTTGTTTCCCAACAAGTAATCTCTGTGTTCTCTTTTGTGCGTAAAGCTGTGTTTTGGTGTGCTCTGATTTTTGTTTTTTAAGACTTCACAGGTTTCAACAAGAAGACAAACAGAAAATAAATTAGGAGATATAGGAAGGACCAAATAATAAAAAGCTGTAAACACCGGATGAACAACTTGGGTTTTATACTGCAGGAATCAGTGAAGGTTCTTAGAGCAGAAGAGTGAGTGACCATGGTTAATCTTTACTAGTTGCATTATTGCTTTGCAAGGCTGTGGAATGAGGTCCAGGGGAAGGAAAACCATTGAAAAGGCATTAAACATAAAGTGAATTACTGATAGATCTTGGCAATGCACATGGATTATTTAGATTAAGGATTAATTCCTCTAACAACCCCTTAAACTTCAGTGGCTTAGCACAACAAAAGTGTATGCCTTGCTCAGTCCAACACAGCTGTTCCTGGCTATGTAGCAATCTTCCACGAGCGTCTAGGAACCCAGGGTCCTTTTGTGCTGTGGCTCTGCCGTCTCCAATGCTTCCTTCCCATCTCGCTGTGCTCATCTGCATCAAGCCAGCACACAGGGAAAGGGCATGGACAAGCAGGCCCAAGACGGCTTCCGGGGCCAGGACTGGGAGTGGCTCACGGCACTTCCGCTCCCGTTCTTTTGGAGAGAACCCAGTCACACAGCCACATGCAAGGGAGGCTGAGAAATGTAGTTAGCTGTATCCCCAGAAAGAAGAGGAAATGGGTTTGCTAGACCGTTTTCCGGTGTCTGCCACAGGTCTAAGCAGAAAGGGCCAGATTGGAGGGCGTTTCTTTAAAACTACTGATGACCATCACAAGCACTCTGGACGGAGCTGTCCCCCCATGGCTGGGGACTCCCTGCAGATAAGTTGGACCTTGTCCAGGGAGTAACTTCAGAGGCTGCGTCGCGGGAAATCTAAGAGCAGCCCCTTCCGCAGTGCAGTGGCACGTGAGGAGAGAAACAGGGTCTCAGAGAAGCGGACAGATGGAGGAGGAGGGGGACACAGGCACAAGCCAGGGGCTGTCACTCAGGGGAGACGTACAGAGAGGAGGTAGCCACGTGTGCCACATCCAACGCTGGTGCTGAGTCAAATCAGCCAATATTCTGGGAGCTGGAAAAACACAGATTCTGAAGAACAAACACAGGCGGAGGACCAAAGGCCAATATTTGATCTAAAGGGTAAGTTTTTAAGACAAGGAAACACACTCACTGGGGCTGCGCTCTGTATGACCAATAAGCATTGCCTGCCTGTTAGTTAGTACTAATCAGCATTTATTGAGCACTTGCTGTGTTCCGGCTTGGATCTAAGCACTTACATATATTACCTCATTTAATTTTCACAATAACTCTGGGAAGTAGACCCTGATACGAATGCCATCTCGTAAGTGGAAGAAAGAGACATTAAAAGTGACTAAATAACTTGCCAGTGGTCACACAACCCACACTACAACCCTAAGGGGTAATTGTCACAGCTGCCCTCCTCTTGTGCACAATGAAAGCAAAGCCCAGAGACAGCGCGTGATGTACCCAAGTTAGCCAGCTAAGGAGCCACACACTGAAGCTGTGGACCTTCTGCCATAACCACGTTTCCAAAAACGTGCAGGCATGGAGCATGCGGGAGATGACTCCAGGGGGTATGTGGGATGGAAATTATAATCACATCATTTCAAGATAAAATTTCCCTTCCTCCCTTCCCAGAAGGTCGAGCTGTGGTCCAGGAACTGATCTCTAAAGAGAATCATCTACCCACAACCAAAGTAAGGGGTTTTCTTATGTGTTGTGTCGAGGCCTTTTTCAGGCTCTGGGGGACTAATGCTCTGATATGTTGATGAACGTGTGAGGGTGTCTTTCCATTCCTAGAAGTTCCCGGTGCTTCAGGACGCTGCCTCCGCTACACAGCAGCTGGGTTGCCAATGTCCTGCCCCAGAGAAGGCATGTCGCAGCTCTGACGCTCTGAACACCAAGACTCCCCTGAGTCAAAGACCTTCGATGACCCTAGATGAAGGCACGGTCGGGTAAGCATTTCCCAGAATTCCCCCCAAGAAAGCATAGACACATTCCCCAAACCAGATAAACATTCGTCAGGCTTGGGGGAAGGAGGAAAATTGGAGGATAGGAGAGTTTGACTTTGATGAGTCAACAAGATGAGGCTGTGTGCCCTCCCCACAAGGCCAAGTGCAAGGCAGGGGCTGGAGGAACTGCAGAACCCCAAGATATCCGTGGGGACTCAAAATCAGAAAAGACCTGCGTTCTCCAGCCCAGGATTGATGTTTCTGAATATGGCAGGACCCCAGAGCACCCTGCACCAAGCCGGAGTGGGAGCAGAAAAGCTATCTGTGTGCAGTCATGAAGCAAGCCCAAGACAGGCTCAGGGAGTTGGCCTTGGACCCTGCGTGGAATAGGAACCGCAGACTGTTTCCACGGGCCCCCGATGGAGAGACGGCGTGAACTAAAGGCGTCTTGTAGTTGGGCAGGAAGGAAGACACAGCAGGGACCTCTGTGGACAGAAGACAAGACCAGATGGGCCCCACGTGTCACAGGGGAAACCAACAGAGACAGATGACAACACCAAGACCAAATGCTCTGTCCTCCTCCTGTTCCACTGACCTCTGCTGGGGTTTGGGCACCTCCAAACATAGGCACGATCCTAGGCAGAAGGAGATCACCAAGCTGACTGATGTTCAGTTCTACCAGCTGAGTCAAGCTCAGTTACATAAATTTTTTAATTCTCTTTCTTCCACTCCTGAGATTGTAGGATTTGATTTGTATCTACCATATAATCAGGACCTCCCTTTTTGCCCCCAATCCCCCAGGACCCAGCTCCACTTCCTCCAGCTGCACCAAGAGATGCCCAGACTGAGCAAGGACTGGATTTCTGGGGACATTGGCACCTTCGCTACCTCCAGCTGCTGGGGGGGTTGCCTGTGGCAATAACAAATAGCTCAGTTGGAGCAGACAGTGGAGTGGGAGAGCCCAGGAGGGGCCTGGCAGAGGGGCCCTCTGCACCAGAGGGGCCACTGGCCACCTGGGCCTGCTGCAGACTGACAGCACCAGTCATGGATAGAGTTGAACAGATGCCAGGCCTGAGAGCTCACACCTCTGTCGCCCTTTCTCCTCTTCCATGGACCTCTGGCCCTCGCTGGCTAGAAAATGTGCCAGACTTCTCAGGACCCCTCTCAGCTCAGCTTCTGTGGGATCCAGTGTCTTCTACTCCTCTTCTCCTGGCCACCTCCAAAGGCAAACCCTCTAGCTCTTCCCCTAATTTAAGGGCTCTACTAGTGATACCTGGGGACAGACAAGGAACAAGGCAGTCGCAGTGGAGAAAAGAGAGACATGATCATTATCATTATTATAATGATGGTAAACATTTTTAGCGTTTGAGGCACATGCCAAGTGCTTTGCCTATGTGGTTCCCGTGAACCCTCACTACAGCCCCAGGAGGTTGGCACTGTTATTGGCCATATTTTCCAGATGAAGAGACTGTAGCTCAGAGAGGCAGGATCATATGGCTCATATGTGTTGAAAATAATATTGAGACGCAGGTTTTCCTTACTCCAAAACCCATAAGCTTAACCACTACACTCACGGTTACTAGAAAGACTGCAGTTAACAGTTTTCTAGGGCTCAGCTCAGAAACACAATTACCTGGCTTGTGACAGCAGAATGACTCTATGTCCCACTGGTAGAGAAGCTGCCTTTTTCCTGGATGGGCCAAGTTATGGGATGGAATAAAGCTGTCCCTGAAGACTATAGGAATCTGCACCTGTGGTTAAAAGAATCTGGGAACAGGTGTGTTTGGCAAGTCATTCTTCTCTACCTGTGTGTTCCAGCTGCCAAATTGTCTAAATGAACACCAGGAGTTCAGCTATCCATCAGGCTGTCTCATCTAAGCTGCCAGAAGACTATGCAGATGTTTGCCTGCATCGAGGGTTAATGACAACAGCATCACTCACCTGGTTTTCATATGCGTACAAAATTATAGGACCAAATATTGTCTCCCTCTCTCTAAATATTTTGCATGAAAGAGACTTATGTCCTAGCAGGAGACAGTTAGTAGCTGACCCCCGGAACAGATCACCAGGTAGCATTTTCTTGAGATAACACTTGAAGAAGTTAGTACACTGTTCTATAGGGAACAGTGGGGCAGGTGTTGATGCTAACATAGAAAAAAATGAACCAGGTTATAGGATTGTTGATGTCCCATCCATCATTTTAAAGTTAATGAGATGACTAAAACCTTGAGGCACAAAGGATTTTAACTCTTTCAGTTGTAAATTGTAGAAACCCAACACAAACTGGCCAAAACAAACTAACAAAAACAAAAAAAAAAAAAAAAAAAAGAAAGAAAAAGAAAAACGGAAGGAAGGAAGAAGGGGAGGAGGTGCCCTTATTAGCTCACATAACTGAAAGGTCCATGTGTATTTCAGGTGTGGCTAGCTCTGGGAGTTTTTAGCAATGCCATCAGAAATACATCTCCGCATCTCTTGCATCTTTTCCTCTTATTTCTCCTGTAAATGTTACCCTCATGGTGGCAAGTTAGTGAACAAAATCTCCAGAGTCATATCATCCCAGCTCAGCAACCCTAAGGGAAGAGTGTTTCTCTTTTCCTAATAGCTACTGCAAAAGTCCCAGGGCTAATTCACTGGTGCAGTTTGGATCACATGCTCATCCCTGAAGCTACCAATTCCCATGACTCAAAATTGTCAGCTCTGAGTCTTGGGTTCAATTCTGGAGCCAGAGCAAAGTTTGCTTGACAGGATAATAGAAAGTGAGTGAGAAATTAGGAATTCTTCTGGTGTAGAAAGAAGAGTAGATAGTCTACTGAGTAGTCTACTTCACTAAGGAGGACAAGCTGAAGAGCCAGAACTGACCAAGCACCTCTCTGAGCCAGGAGCTGTACTCTATGCTAGCCCACAAAGCTTCCCAGCATCTCCATGAAGTACCTCTGATCTTCTGAATATTTTTGTTATTTTTTAGGAAGCTGAGACTCCAAGGAGGAGAATAGTCTGGTCCATGCAACATGGACTCATGTTCAAACTCACACTGGCTGATTCCATTAGCAGGGCTCCATTCTCCACACTGTGTCCTGGTCCAGAAAGACAATTGAGAATCTAATTTTAAAAGAGTCCCAGTTCCAAAAGAAATACTATTTGGTTGGGTTACTGTGCACAGATTACTATTCTTCTCTGAGCTTTAGTGTCCACAGTTGTAAATGAGAATGCTGTCCTACGTTAGTGGTGTTAAGCGGTAGCAGAGGAATTTAGGAGTGACATGGTTTTTAGAAAACCTACAGAATATTCTCTCTTTCAGCAAACATGACCATGCCGAATGTGATGTGCAGCTTCCTCTGGATCCAACAGCCATGGAATTATCCATTAATGACCTTGGACACTCAATTTAAAAATCATGATGATAATAACCCAGTGTGGCCTCAGTGCTTTGGGTTCATTATCTCATTTAATCTTTTCTGCTTTTCTTTCTAGTTATGCAACATTTCAAACATATGGAAAATAATGTGTCAGACACATATGTACTCTTTTCCAAGATTAAACAGATGTTGACATTTCACCATATTGCTCTAAAACCCTTTGTAAAGAAATAAAATGTTACAGATAATGGTGAACTATCCCTCATTAATTTCCTTATTCTTTCTCTTTTTCTCTCCTTCTCCAGAAGTAATCTCAATAATGAATGGGTGTGAAGGAACCACAAATGTGTCTGTATTAATTTAAGTTTTGTAGAGATGTATAAACTATTTTATGTTTTATATGTGCATGTGTACATATAAATGTGTGTGTGTGTATATATATATATAATTTTGTGTTTAAAATTTTTACATGCAGTATTCTTTTAAAAGTTGCTCTTCTCTCAAACTTATTTTTTTAATTCATGTGGATCTCATTCACTCCTTTAAATTGTGATATCACATCCTGTTGTGAATAAACCACAATTTATTTACTATTCCCCAACTGAGAGAATGTTGGTGGCTTTTCCACTCTTGCAATTACAAACTACAGCAATAAGCATTCTTGGATAGTTCTCCTTGAACACATAAATGAGTTTTTCCAGCGCAAACATTCAGAAACGGAATGGGTAGGTAATCAGTGTGGGCATCTTCAACTTGACTAAGCAATGCCAAATCACTGTTCAAAGTGGTTTTACTGATTTATATTCTCATTAGAAACATGAACTTCTATTTCTCCATATCCTCGCCAACATTTGTGTTACCAGATTTATTGGTTTTGTCAATCTGAATAGTACAGAAGGGTATTTCACTGTTACATTTTGAATAGACCCAGTAGTGGCACCGAGAACATTTTTATAGTTTGTTGGATATCAGGTTTCCCTCTTCTTCAAATTATTAATACTTTTTCATGTACTTGTCATTATTGGGTTCTTTGTTTTGTAATGATTTGGGAGGGGAGTCAATACACCGTAAATACTAATCCCTTATTAATTATGTGGTCTGAAAGTATCTTTCTCTGTTCCCAAGGTATAAGACGTGTTTTGTCATACAGAAGTTTTCATTTAATGTAGTGGTGTCTAAAGTATTCTCCTTTGTGGCTTTGTTCTCCTTTTGTTCTGTTGTATTTAAGATCCTTTCCCCATCACCAACTCATAAAAAGTTTCTCCTAGGCTTTCTTCTGAAGGTTTTACACCCTTGATTTTCACAGGTATAATTTTAATACATCTGGAATGTATTTTTTCATAAGTTGTAAAGGTAAACATCTAATTTTATCTTTTTCCACGTGGACAGCAAGTTGTCTCAGCACTAACAGTTCACTAACTCAAAATGTCATACACAAACTACCCTTATTACATAAAGGTCTGTGGCCAGTGGATTTGGAACATTGCTCTATTTTGTTTGTTTTAATGCTGTGTGGCGTTTCCAGTTAAGTCATTTTGTCTCTGCACCAAATCCACGCTCTGCTTTGTGCTTCTGGGGCAGGGACTCTGCAAACCCCATTTTTGCTTTGCCAGTTGTCCCTGTTAGGCTTTGCCAATAGTGGGCTCTAGAAAGAGACAGAAAGGCTGGGAGAGGCATAGGGGACTCACCCCTTCCAGTCTGCTTGTGGTTTCTGCGAGCTTCCTCCATGCTCACTTCTTCAGCCAGAGGGCAGTGGTTCTGTTGGGGAACCCAACCAGCTGCTTAACCAGTTGACAGTTTTCCCAATACTTGCAGATCCAGCTTCACCATGTCCCCTCAGAGACATCAGCACCAGCCGAGCATCTTAGAGCTCAGTACTCTTCTGAGTCCTACCCACACCCCAGAACTCTGAGTTTCAGTCATGCAGAGCCTCCTCTGAGCATTATTCTAACAATTTCCTTCATTCCTTAGTCCCAGACATAGTAGACCATTCCTGTTGTCACTGCCTCTGTGATAATTTTGTGTCCTTTTCAGCCCTTTATTTACCTACCCCAACAATTTTAAATATAGTTTACAGTTCCTTATATCAAATTCTCTTTGTTAAAACAACTGGTGTGGTTTATGCCTCTTGACTATGCTCTAATATAGCAGCTTTACAGTAATCTTGACATCTAAGAAGGATATATTTCAATCTGATAACTGAGGTGGCTACTAAGTGACTACTAAAGTAAAAAAAGAAATGAGGGAAAGAAAGAGAAAAAGAGAAGAAAGAAAGAGAAAGAGAGAGAAAGAGCAAGAGAGAGAAAGAGAGAGGAAGGAAGCAAGGAAGGTAGGTAGGTAGGTAGGTGGTTTATTTTTCTCCTTCAACATTGTCTTGGTTCTTCTTGGCCATTACTTTCCCACATGAGTTTTATAGACCCAATTGTGACATTCTACCAAAATAATGATAATATTATTATTAATAGTAAGCATTTGTATATTTTTATAGCAACTGCATAAATTTATAGATAGATATGTGGAAAATTGCCATCTTAACTGAGATTTTCTAATCTATGCACATAGCATTAGTTCTGTCTATTGCTTTGGGTCTTCTCAGATGATTTTTGGTAGGATGTTATATTTTTCTCCATAAAGTTTATGTACATCTCTTGCTAGATTTATTCCTAAGTAATTTATAGTTTTTGTTGTAATGGTACATTGAATCTTTATAATTACTGTTTTTAATTGTTTCTAGCTGGTGTTTAAGCACACAATTGATTTTTTTCTGTATATTGATCACATATCTAGCAACTTGCTGAACTCTTGTATTTGTGACTAATATGACTGTATATTCTGTAGATTTTTCTGTATAATCATATTACGTATGAATAGTGACAGCTTCGTTTCTTCCTTCACAGTTGCTGTGCCTGTTATTTCTTTGTTTGCATATGTGCAGGCATGTGTGTATGTGTCCTATTACTCTGTTATTGTGACTTCAGTTCAATATTGAATAGAAGTACTTCCTTTTCTAGCCAAGATGGTAAAACAGATACTAGATTTGCCTTCTCACCTGAAATGCCTGAAAAAAAATCATTAAAAAAATATGAAACAAAATGGTTCTCAAGACACTGGACATTAAGCAAAGAAGATCAGTGATTTCTGAGAGACAGGAAACAAACAAGGTGAGCCCTGTAATGGCCCCAGCTTACTGGCAAGAGAAGTTTCCAGGCTTAAGTTTCCAAGCAGAGTGAGTGGCTTTGCTGAATTAAGGAGATGCAGCTGAGTCCAGGAAGGCCAGGGTGGCTGAGTTATCAGGGCAGGATACCAGAGAGGAGAAAACTAATCAGAGAGAGATCTCCAGAGATGTGCAGTAGGTCCCTGGTGAGTCTTCAGCTGCATACTGATCGGTTCAGGAATGTCAGAAAACTCCCATAAAGGATTACAGGGCACAATATTCAGAAATCACACAAGGCCAAGAAATAATGCCTGTTCCCACCAGTCATAATGGAAAACCTCATTATTTGCAGAGCATTGGGTAGTGTAACAAAAGGGTTTTGCCTTAGCAGTGGGACAAAATTCACACTCAACCAAATGCTGCTCTGGGTCTCACCTAAAAAAACTTAAATACAAGACCCAAAAGGATCAAACAGGTTTCAAGTAATGTAATCACGTCCAAGAACAAAGTTCAAGAGTAGTCACAGGAGAAGCAAAAATATCTAGCACACAACAAGATGAAACTCAAAACCAAAATTGGCATTCAATCAAAAATTACAAGACAATCCATCAAAAGTGGTGCAGAATAGACACAGCTAATAGAATAAGTAAATAGAAGCCAGAGAAAACTGGAAAGATGTTACTTAGAAACATGGAACAAATAAAAACACAAAATCAACCTCTAGAAATGAAAACCGAAATGTCTCAGATGAAGAATACACTGGGTAGGATGGATTCACAATAGATAAGATACGGCAGAAGAAAAGCTTGGTGAAATTGAAGACATGGCTATACCCAAAACGAAATCAAAGATTCAAAAAATGAGCAGAGCATCAGTGAGCTGTAGGACAATCTCAAGCTCTCTAATGCACATGCAACTGGGGTCCCTGAAGGATAGAATAAAATATATTTGAAGAAATAATGGCTGAAATTTAAAAACGTACAAAATATTTAAATAAAAAATTTTACCAAAGAAGATATGCAAACGGCCAATAAACACATGAAAAGATGTTTCAACGTCATGAATAATTAAGAACATCAAATTCAAATCACCATGACATACTACTTCACATGCACTAGAATGGAAGTAATCGAAAACATGAATAATAAGTATTGGCAAGTATGTAAAGAAACTGGAACCATCAAACATTGCTAGTAGGAATGTAAAAGGATACAGCCACTTTTGAAGAAAGTTTGGCAGGTCCTCCAAAATTTAAATATAAACTGAATATAAGATCCCACAATTCTACCTAAAGGTATCTACCCAACAGAAATAAAAGAATATATCTGGACAGAGATGTATACACAAATGTTCATAGTACCATTATTCATGATAGTCAAAAACATTATGCTAAATGAAGGACCACATACTGTATAACTCCATTTATACGAAACATCCAGAGAAGGCAAATCCACAGAGTCGGAAAGTAGATCAGTGGTTGCCTGGGGCTAGAGGTAGGAACAGGAAGTAATTGCAAATAGATACAAGGGATCTTTATC
>NW_012147523.1:699486-702345 GCF_000956105.1 Propithecus coquereli | reverse complement strand
GACATATTTGAAACACGGACTTGGGGGGGGGAACCAAGGGCAACACACGTAACCTAAACATCTGTACCCCATAATATGCTGAAATAAAAAAAAAAGTTGCATCTTTATAATAAAAAAAAAATTAAAAAAAAAATAAAAGACTTTCACTCAGAATATATATAATAGTCCCCCCTTATCTGCAACTTCACTTTCTGCAGTTTCAGTTACACATGGTCAACTGCAATCCAAAAATATGAAATAGAAAGTTCCAGAAATAAACAATTCATAATTTTTAAATTGCATGCCATTCTGAATAACAGCTCCATCCCCACCAGGATGTGAATCATCCCTTTGTCCAGCAGATTGATGCTATAGACACTACCCACCTGTTAGTCACTTAGTAGTTTCAATCTCAGTTATCAGATAGAAAAAACACAGCATCTACAGGGTTTGGTACTATCCATGGCTTCAGGCATCCACTGAGAGTCTTGGAACTTATGGCCCAAGGATAAGGGAGGATTACCAATTACTGTATTAAGAAAAAAAATTGGACACAATGATTTGAACAGATACCTTACCAAAGAAGAAATATGGATGGTAAAGTAAGTGCATGAAAAGATGCCCAATATCATTAGTCATTAGGGAAATGCACATTAAAACTACAATGGATACCACTACATACCTAACAGAATGTCTAAAATTCTAAAAACCGCCCACACCAGGTGTTGTCAAGGATGTGGTACAGCTGGAAATCTCACACGCTGCTGGTGAAATGCGAAGTGGTTACAATCAATTTGGAAAATAGTTTGCCACTTCATAAAGCGTTAAATGTACACCTATCTTAGGATCCTGCCATCCCACCCCTAGGTATTTATACAAGAGAAATGAAAATGTAAGTCTAGGCAAGAACTCATAGACACGTGTTCACAGCAACGTTATTTGAAATAGCCAAAAACTGGAAGCAACTCAAATGTCTATCAACAGATACATATATAACAGATATGTACCCACACAAAGAAATACAACTTCCCAGCAATAAAAAGGAGTGAACTACTGGTACATGATACGACATGGATAAATCTTAAAGTAGTCATTTTGAGTAAAATAAGGTATTAATAGATGCAAAGGTGCATATTGTATTATTTCATTAGTATTAAATTCTAAAAATGAATACTAATCTATAACAACAGAAAGCAGACCAATGGTTGCCTGTGGATGAGAAGTGCAGGAGGCAGGATTACAATTAGCACCAGGAAACATTTGCAGGTAACGGGCATGTTCACTATCTTGATTGTGTTGATGGTTCCATGGGTGTATATGCATGTCAAAACGTATCAGATTGTACCAGTTAAATATGTCCTGTTTATTAAATATCAATTATACTTCAACGAAGCTGTTTTTAAAATAGCAAAACTTGTGGAATAGAGGCAAAAATAGAGATAGATTTGTATGGTTGCCAACTCTAAAGAAAATGCTGCTTAAATTTCACCATTATGTATGGTTGCTCTTGGATTTTGGTAGATGCTTTTGGATACAAGATATTATGTCTCCTATTCTTCTCATTAAAATTCTTTCTGCCTACTCTTTTTTCTTATTGGGTGTTTTAAGTATCTGGGTCTACTCCTTTCTCTTGGTGCAAACTAAGAGATTTCCAGTGCCTAACCTTGAAACAGAAAACCCCTTTAACTGCTATTGAGGGAAATTTCAGGAAGAAGTAGGAAATGTTTCTTCCATCCCCAAAGAGCTACGGAAAAAACAGATCATATACCTGCATCATAAAGCTACATCAAAAGTGAAATGGTGAGAATATTAACAAATTCATCAGTTTTACTTTCCTATTGAGTGTGGAGAATGGTGTGTAAATATATTATATAATCCTGTTCTGTTTCCTGTTACTATAAAGCTATATGTGGAAATAGTCATGCAAAGGAATCTATTGTCACCTAGTAATCAGATACTGCCTGTGAAATATAGCCTATACCTTAAAATGTCTTCAGTGCTAAGAAATTGATCTTACTTCATAATTTGTTGCACTAGTAGTAAAATTTAAATTAACATCTCTGCTGAAAGGTGCAAATCTTTGGAAGTTTCCACACGACACAAGAGGAGGAGGGCTTGGGTATTTCCTTCTTCATGCACAGAAGTCTAATAAATTCCATGGCTGTTGATTCCCTCATTCAACCTAAAGATTTGAGAGTCTTTTCTCACTAAAGTAGCAGTGCTCTTCATCAAGTTAAGGAACTGTCTTCCGTTCCAACTTGCTAGAAGTTTTTTCTTAATCGTAAAAATTTCTTCATTTTTATAAACTTCACTGAATTTATTGGGAGAATCATGGTTTTCTGTGTTTGCTATCTTAATATAGTGAACTATGTTAACTAGATACTTTTAGATTTTACTTATTTCTTTCTATTGTGTATATGCAAGGTGCACAATAAGATGTTTTGATATCTTGATATACATATACATAGTGAAGTGATTACTGTAGTCAAGCAAATTAACATAGTTAATATACCCAACATCTCATATAATTACCTTGCTTTGTGTGCATGTATGTGTGGCAAGAGTACCTAAAATCTACTCTCTTGGCAAATTATAGTATTATAGTATATAATACTTCAATTACATAGCATGCAGTGAGTCTATTTCGCAAGTTCTGAAGGCAAATAGTTGTTATTAGTAAGATTGTGGTTTAAATTCTTCTTGTGATATTTAAGCACTGTGTGGTATTGGGTAAATTGATTAATTTAAAAATCTGCCTCCTTATAATGGATAATAAAGCCTAACACTGTGTCGACAACATTTGCCGAGATCACTGCATTTCATGGAACCTGAGCATCATATTTTTCACATTTTTATTACTCTGAAATTAAAAATTTTCTT
>NW_012147523.1:696503-699436 GCF_000956105.1 Propithecus coquereli | reverse complement strand
TTGGGTAATTAAATATGAAAATGTCCGATTTTGAATCAAAAGTGTAGTTTATTATATCTCAAACAAGAAGCAGTATAATTAATCAAAGTATGCACCTAAACTATTGGCACAGTTTTGCCATCTTAACGGTAGGTTGCTTATGCCAGCAGCAAAGAAGCCTGGAGAGTGAGTGGCTATGAAATCGCCAAAGGCATTTTCCACAGCTTGTTGAGAATTGAATATTTGTTCTTGCAAGAAGTGGTCCAACACCTGGAAGAAGTGGTAGTCAGTTGGTGCAAGGTCTGGTGAATACGGTGGATAACAGAGTTTCCACGTTCAGCTTCTGTAGTTTGAGCAGTGTTGTTTGTGAGACACGTGGTCCAGTGTTGTCTTGCAAGAGGATTGGCCTGTCTCTGTTGACCAATCTTGGCTGCTTAATCATAAGCATCCTCATCATTTCATCCAATTGGTTGCAGTAGACATCACTATAATTGACTGACCAGGTTTCACGAACCTGTAGTGGAAAATACCAGCACTGGACCACCAAACAGACACCATTAGCTTTTTTTTTTTTTTTGACGAATATTCAGTTTTGTACTGTGTTTCAGCACTTCATCTTTATCCAATCATTGTGCCAAACACTTGTGATTCCCAAAAAGAATCCATGTTTCATCACACATAACGATACGGTGTAGAAATGGTTCACCTTTATGTCATGACAGCAAAGAAAGGCAAGTTTCGAGATGATTTCTCTTCTGATGCTTGTTTAATTCACGCAGAACCCATCTATCCAGCTTCTTCACCTTGCTGATTTGTTTCAAATGGTCCAATATTGTTGGAATAGTAAATAAAGTGAAACTTTACTGCTAATTCACGTATAGGCTGAGATGGATTTGCTTCCTTTCTTCCCTATGAGAACAGTGGAAAAAAGAAAAAAGAAAGAAAAAAAAAAGAGAGAGATGGATTCGCTTCCACTATAGCTTTCACCTCATCATTATCCACCTTGGTCTCAGGTCACTCACATGACTCATTTTCTTTTCTTTTTTTTTTTCAGCATATTATGGAGGTACAAATGTTTACGTTACATATATTGCTTTTGCCCTGCCCAAGTCAGAGCTTCAAGTGTGTCCATCCCCGAGACGGTGCTCACCGCATTCATCAGGTGTGAATATGCCCAATCTCTCCTCCCCCACCCACCTGCCCAACACCCAGTGAATGTTACTACTATATGTGCACTTCAGTGTTGATCAGTTAATACCAATTGGATGGTGAGTACATGTGGTGCTTGTTTTTCCATTCTTGTGATACTTCACTTAGTAGAAAGGGCTCCAGCTCTATCCAGGATAACACAAGAGGTGCTAGATCATTTTCAAGATTAAAATTTCCAGAACAGAACTTCTTAAAACATCAACGTACTGTGTATTCATTAGCCACATCCTTCCCAAACACTTCATAGGTATTTCGAGCTTTCTGTGCTGCATTGGTTCCACGATAGAACTCATATTCAAAAATAACACAAATTTTTTACTTATCCATGGTTTCACAAAAATTGCTCTAAAAAAATTTTTGATGGTGGAGGGAGCGTAAACCACAACTAATGGAAGCAGAGCGCACCATATGGGGAAAGCACACACTTGTAGCCCTGGCTTGGGCGAGGCAAACGCATTACATGTAACCAAAATGCTTGTACCCCCATAATATCCTGAATTCAAAAAAATTTTTTTCAAAGATAATCACAAGCCAAAACGTGAGTTTGAAAGACTGAGGATGTATAATACCTTCACAATAAACATAAAACAAGAAGTGTCAAAGTGAAATGTCAGAGACATCAAACTGTCAAACTTAGTACTTAAGGAAATCAGACATTTCATACTTAATAACCTAATGTAATAGTATAATATTGTAATAGTATATAATACGATATTATTAACTATAGTCTTTATGCTGTGCGGTGGTTCTCTAGACTTATTCATCCTATGTAACTGCAACTTCGTACATTTTTAAATAATGAACTATACTTATGTTGCTGGAAAAATTCCTGTTTGGTCATGATTTAACTTTCATACAAGTTGCTGGGTTTTGTTTGCAGATATTTCACTTAGGATTTTTGTTCCTAAGTATCATTGAAAATTATTTTGCATCACCATGCTATTCTTATATGATTCTAGTTTCAAGGTTCTTTTAGCCTCATGAAAGGTATTGGAGAGCTGTCCTTTTTTGCATTAGAGATTATCCATTTTTATGTTTTATTTTATGTTTGGGAGAGTCTTCTTTTCTAAGAGATAAACTTAAGACATAATTTTGTCCCTCTTCCTACTTTACTTTAGCTGTATCTTACAAGTTTTTTTTTTCCTTTTTTTTTTAGAGACAGGGTCTCACTTTGCTGCCCCAGGCTGGAGTACAGTGGCCTGATCATAGCTCATTGCAGCCCTGAGTTCTTGGGTCCAAGAGATCTTCCCACCTAAGTCTTCCAAAATGCTAAGATTATTTATAAGCATGAACCACCATGCCTGGCCTAGTGTCTTACAAGTTTGGATATGAAAAGTTTTCTTTGTCATTCAGTTTATACATGTTTTCTAATTTCCATTGTGATTTTTTTCTTTGACACATGGATTATCTATACATGTGTTGGTAAATTCTAAAATACATATTTTTTTCTTGGTTTCTAGTTTTATGGCATGGTGGTTAAAGAGTGTGGTATTTATTGGTAACTTAGATTTACTATGTGGCTGGACCATAGTCATTTTTTCTAAACATTACATGGATTTTAACAAAAGAATTTTTATATTCTCTAAATATTACCTGAAAAATTCTATATATGTCCATCAGCAGGCCGGGCGCGGTGGCTCACGCCTGTAATCCTAGCACTCTGGGAGGCCGAAGCGGGTGGATCTCTCAAGGTCAGGAGTTCAAGACCAGCCTGAGGAAGAGCGAGACCCCGTCTCTACTAAAAA
>NW_012147523.1:670595-695597 GCF_000956105.1 Propithecus coquereli | reverse complement strand
AGTTGTGACAAAGATTTTACGGCTGACAAAGCCCTAAAACATTTATCATGTGGTTCTTTACATAAAAAGTTTCTGGACCACTGTGATATACTATTGAATAGATCCAAATGAGTATTTATAACATACAGGTGAGATGGGCAGCAGTGCCATGGATACCTGTGTGCCCAATACCCAGTTTGGGAAATAAAACTTCATGAGCACCTTTGAAGCTGTCTTCAGGTTGCCCCCTGATCTCAGCCTCCTGCTCATCATGTGTCCTTATCACTCCATTGTTTTTCTTTATAATTGTACCGTGTTTGTATTCATAAATAACATATTGTTTAATTTCCCATAGGTTTTGAACTTTAAATAGAATCATACTGTATTATTCATTGACAATTTTCTTTTTTCATTCCATCTGTTTTTGAGATTCATCCTTGTTGCACGTAGCTTTGGTTCATTTTCACTGCTATTTAGAATCCCATTGTGTGTACCAAAATGTCATTTTCCCTTCCAAAGCTGATAAGTATTTCCAGTCCTTCTGCTATTATAAAATGTATTGCTACGTACCTTCCTGTTTGTATCTCATGCTGCACATGAGCAAGCATTTATCCAGGATATATACCTAGAGGATTGGTGAATTGCCTGGCCATAGGGTATAATTATCTTCACTTTAACCAGGAAAAGCCAATTGCTTTCCAAAGTGGTTACAAATTCAACCTTCCCATCGGAAATGTGTAAGATTTGCCATCATGCCTTAGACTCACCAACAGTTGATACTGTCTCCTTTTTAGTCGATTGGGTGATGTCATATGATATCTCATGGTTGTTTTCATTTTTATTTCTCAGAATATTAATGAACTGACCATCTTTTCATGTGTGGAATGACATTTATACTTCCACTTCTCTGATTGCCTTTAAAAGTTGTTTGTCCATTTTTCAGTTTCATTGTCCTCGCAGTGATGATGGCTTGAATTTTAACTCTCTTTTTCTTTGTTGCTTGTTTCACAGGAGGGCTTTTTTATGTAATCAAATTTATTAATCTTTCCCTTTACGATTTTTTACTTTTCATGTATTGTTCTAAAAATATTGTTCACTGATGAAGAGTGACAAATAAATTCTCCAATATTGTCTTCTAAAAGATTTTGTTTGCATTTCACATCTAGGTATTTAATCCACCTGGAATTGATTTCAAGTATGGTGTCAGGTAGCGATACAACTAGTTGTCCATCGTAGGTCGCATTGTCTTAATTAGCATATATTCATTATAATTTTAAGTAATATAGCTTCATATTAGTTTTTAATATGAGGTAAGATAAGTTTCCCTTTATTTTTTTCTTTATGAGTGTCTTAGATATTCGTAGCTCTTTATTCTTCCATAAAATTTAGTACTGTATTGGCATCGAATTCTACAAAGAAAAAAAGTATGTTGGAATCTTAATGTGAATAGCATGACTCTTTAGATCAACTTGGAAAGAACCGAAGGCTTTATAAAATTGAGTCTTGTTATCCACACACATAAAACATCCCTTTATGTCTCCTTTAACTTCTATCAATAATTTTTTATAATTTTCTCCTTAAAGGTCTTACAAACCTTTAGATTTAGATTTTTTTTACATATAGTATTATAAATGGCATATACTTTTATTATACTTTGTACCCATTGGTGGCTGTTTATTACAAATGCAGTTTATTTTTATATATTAAATTTTGTGCAAGAACTGTGTTAAATTCTTTTTTTTCAAATATTAATTCTAATAATTTATCTATAAGCTCTTTTGAGTTGTCTCTGTAAATATCATATCATCCAGGAACATTAACAGTTTTCTTCTTCTTCTCTAACGTTATAGCTTTTGTTTATTTTCTTACATTACTGTGCTGGCTAGGACTGCTGGCACAATGTTGAATAAAAGCAGCAACAGTAGATACCATTTTCTTGTTCTTGATCTTAAAAGGGATGCTTTCCTCAATTTTCTATTAAATTTGACATTTCTGAGAGGATTTTTATATGTCTAAGGGAAATCCCCTTCTATTCTCCTTTTGCTAAGAAATTTTATCAGCTTTTTCTACACATGTTGAAATTATTACAAGCTATTTCACCTTTAAGCTATAATGGGGTAAATTAAATTAATTGATTAGATCACTAATGTGATCTACATTCACATCCCTAGAATAAATAAACCCAACTTGGACATCACGTGTTATCTGTTTAATGTATTGCTGGATTCATTTTGGGTAACAATTTGTTTGGGTTTTTTTCATCTATGTTCATAATTCATAAATGAGATTGGCCTATCTTACTTTCTTATACTGTTCTGTTAGCTTTTGGTGTCAGTGTTCTGTCTCATACAATGAGTGAGGAATGCTTCCTCTTCATTTGTACTCAGTAAAATTTCCATAAAAGAAAAATCTGAAGCTTATATTTTATTTTCTCATCTTGAGGATCCTCCGTATAAATGTGAATATCAAATGTATGTGAAGAACACGAGGCCTGTGTTTTTGAAGTCATACAGGGTCTTTTTCTACCCAAAAATTAAGCAGAAATAGACAAACTTCCTAGCTCATCCCTTGACTAGGGGGTAGATTTTTTTTCTAGTCTACTCTTTCTCCGAAGATGCAGCAGTTTAAATGTTCTGTGTTTTGTGAGGGGGGCTCAGTTCCAGTACCCCACATTGTGTGGCTAAAGGCCTTGTCTCTGTCCTCAGCGCATACCAAAACTCGCTTCCTCCTGTTGTAAAATAGTCACACATACACACACCCCCGAAATGGGTACATTATCCATTTATGTGTCTATTCTCCCAGTTTTCAGTCGATTAAGTATCCCTCTGTCTTTCCTGCAAGCTCATCTATGCATTTAAAATTATAACTATACTATTTCCAGCATTTCTTGATGTTTCTAGAAGTTTCTGATCAGTCATATTGTTGGTGCCACAAGCCCTCCCTCGGTGACTTTACAATAACTTTGTGGCACAGGGATTATTATCCCAAATTTACAGATGAGGAAGATAAACTGAAAGAAATCAAGCACTTCATTCAAGGTCACTCGGCCAGTAAACATCGGAACCAGGATTTGAACTTAAGAATGCCTGGTGCCAGAGTCTGCATTCCTAACCACAGCTCCAACTTTCTATTCTTCATGAAATGCTTCTGATTCAAGATTACCCATTTTTTACCCATTTACCAGGAAATTACAGAAGCACTGCAATTCTGGGAGGCAGTCATGAGCACAATCACAGAGGCAGCCCAAGAGGAAAATCTTCTCTTTTATCCCCATATTCAAGACTTGGGGGTCCCCTTACTCACGAACTGTTTAAAATATAATTTTTTAAAGTTACTGGGCAAAATATAGTAAAATTGCTAGGCAAAATACAAAGCAAAATGTTAATTTGCAGTCAATAAGACAAAGTGTTAACAAGCAATATATAAATAACTCACGAAAATCAATAAGAATAAAACCAGCCTAATGGGGAAATGAACAAGTCAGCTAAGCATAAAATTCACAAAAGAAAAAATATGAATGTGCAACCTCAGTATTAATTGTTTTAAATGCAATAGACCTAAATATAAGAGCTAAATATATCAAACTATTAGAAGAAAACACAGGAGTAAATCTTCCTGACTTTTTGTGAGGGAATGGTTTCTTAGCTATGACACCAAAAACACAAGAGAAAAAAGAAACAATATAGATAAATTGGACTTTATAAAAATTAAAAACTGCAAAGAATAGCATCAAGAAAGTTAAAAGACAACTCAGAATTTAAGAGAAGATATTTACAAATCATACGTCTGATAAGGAACTTATATCTAAGACTTATAATGAACTTAAACTCAAAAATAAAAAGATAAATAACTCATTTTAAAATGGGCAAAGGGTCTGAACAGACATCCTCCAAAGAAGGTACACGAATAGCCAACAGGCACATGAAAAGATGTTCAACAATGTAGCCATCAGGGAAATGCAAATCCAAACCACAATGAGACACCACCCCGATAGAATGACTATAATAATAAAAAAAATAAAGAAAGAAAGACAGTAAGTGTTGGCAAAGATGTGGAGAAATGAGAACCTTCATTTATTACTGATGAGACTATAAAAGGGTACAGTGACTTTGGAAAAGAGTCAAGCAACTCTTCAAAAAGTTAAGTATATAGAGTTATGATGATTCAGTTATTCCACTCCTAGGTATACACCCAAGAGAAATAAAAACGTACATCCACAGAAAAACCTGTACGAGAATGTTCATAGTAGCAATGTTCATAATAGCCAAAAAGTGGAACCAACTCAAACGTCTATCAATAGATGAATGGATAAACAAAAGGTGGTCTAGCCATACAATGGAATATTATTCAGTCATAAAAAGGAATAAAATATCAATACACGGTACCACATGGATGAACCTTGAAAACATACTAAGTGGAAAACACAGAAAAGACCACATATCCTAAGAAATATATGAATATATATGAAATGGAATTTATACAAAATGTTCAGAATAGGCAAATACAGAGTTACAGAAAGTAAATTAATGATTGTCTTGGAAGGAGAAGCAACGAGGAGTGACTCTAATGGATACAGATTTGCTTTCAGGGAGATGAAAATGCTCAAAAATTACATTATAGTGATGGTTGCACAATCTTGTGACTACACTAAACACATTAAATTATACATGCTAAATGGGTGAATTATATCTCAATAAAAAGAAGCAAAGAAAAATAATGAGACACGTTTCTTTGACTTTCAAGTTGGCAACTTTTTTTTTGCAAATGATGCTAATATTGTGCCTTGGCAAGGGTGCAAGAAACTCAGTACTAGTGAAAGTGTAAACTGATGCATATTTTCTGGAAGACAGTTTTAAGCACATATCAAAATACTGAAAATATGAATAGCCTTTGCTTCAGCAATTTCCCCTCTAGGAAATATAGCCTATGGAAGTATATCTAGAGATATACGCAAAGATTTATATATCACGATGCTAACTGCATTATTATTTTTAATAGCAAAACAAGAGACATCCTAAATATCCAACAATGGGAAAACCATTAAAGACAGTATTATACAAATATATGACAAAATACTATCCATTCATTAAAAATCATGTTGTAAAGGGCACACTAGCAAGGAGAAATTGCCATAATGGTTCATAATAAGTGAGAGAGCAGGCTACAATGCAGTATGTAGGGAGTAATTCTAACATTGTAAAAAAAAGTATTGAAAACATTACTTTAAAATATTAATTGTGATTTTTTCAATGTGATAGGATAATAGAAAAACATTTTCATTGTCTTTTTTGCTCTTTATTGTTCTAATTTTCCCACAGAACATGTACTGGGCTTTTGATGACAGGGAAAGTAGAATTTTAATTTTAATGTGCTTTGGAGTTACCACTTTCCTGGCCATCAGTTTTGCAACAATTGATGGCTTATAAGATTTGAAAGCCAAGGACCTCTGAGTTAGACAATTTCTAAGATGCTTTCCATTCCTAAGACTATGACTCCGATGTTCCATGCTTAGACTACTTCTTTTTACAATCCACCTAAGATGTTCTCAGAGACAGAATCTTTCCATTTTTCTATAAACTCCATGGCCCCCCACGTCCAGGGAGGGAGGAGTTGTGGTCTTGAAAAATAAGGTTATCAGCAGTCAAGAGAACGAGACATTGTGAGATGAGGCAAGGCAAACCCTGTAGAGACCTGGAAACGATTTTTCTCTCCCAAAATATAATTAATCAATTATGTCCAAAGAAGTGGAATCAATATTTTTATAAATGAGATGTTCATACGCCAAGAAGGGATTGTTGTGGCGGCCACCTAATCTTTCACCTGCTAATCCAATGTAAATTATGGGCTGTTTAGCTGAGGTTTTCAGCGTTTGCCAACAAAACTTTTTTCCACTTTGGCATTCTGGTCACAACTTTCCGATCTTTTGTCCGGCCTCCGGCAGATGCAATGTGCCAGGGTCTCTTAATAAACAATACACCACTAATAACAAAACCTTGTATTCACTGGCTGCCCTCCTCTCCCAGGCCTTTGTAATATCGTCACATTGATATTCCCAGCATCCTCTAGGACACAGGGAAATGATGTGTGACTGGGGACACTGGCAAGGCTTAGATAAATTGCAGCTTGATTGAATCCTTTTAATGCAAGAAACATTTATTAAGTGCCTACTGTGCACCATGACTACTCCAGGCACTAGAGCTACAAAGATAAATCTCACAGTCACTGCCCTCTGGGGCTCATAATTCGGCAAAGAAGACGGACAAGGAGTAAGTAGTTACATTACATCATCACAGGCTCTGAGTTGTAGATCAGAGCATGGCATTATGGGAACACAGAGGACAGAACAACAAACTTTTCCTACAGTGATGAAGAGCAGTTCCTCGCAATTCTTCAAGGGTGAGGAATTGTGCCGGCAAGCAGACGAGGCAAGCAGGTGTTCTAGCAAAAGAAGGGAGACTGAGAAAAAGAATATCCCACTCAAGGAATGGGAAGAGGGAAGGTTCCAGAGGGGCAGACCAGGGCTGGGTTGTGGCAGGCTTCATTCATGTGCCCTTTGTGTGGACATCTGTTGATCTGCCTCCCCTGTAGCCATCTCTCCTTCTTCCGGTACAACAGTCCACTTTGCGAGTGGGGGTCCACCCCTTCCAACTCCCAGTCTGACAAGGCTGACAGCGCCCATTCCCATCAACTTCCGGCACTCATACGCAACATGCACCAGCCCTCCCCCGCTCACAGTGATAGGTTCAAGGATGGGCACATGACTCAGTGCAGTCCTGGAGTTGTAAATTCTGTGGCTTTTGATAGATGGTTGGAAAAAAGGCACCGCTCTTCAACTGTGGCTACTAGGCTGGTAGATTGAACACCAGAGCATGCCAGCACCTGGGGAGAGACTGCCTAAGCAGGAGGCCATAGAAAATAAGGCAAGTTCCAGTTAAAGAGGGACTTTGAGATGCCTTTAGATGAGGACACTGAGATCCACAGGTCTTAAGTAAGGGGTTTACTTCAAATCACACTTAAATTAGTCCCAAAGCCAGGGAAGAACTAGGTCTTGCGACTCTGGGACAACTGCTCTTTGCTTTCCAAGGCTCTGTCCTGGAAGATCTACAATAACACCAGCAATAATAATACCTACCGCCATGTGCCAGTCCCTCTTATAAGCCCTTTATATATGTTAATTCACTTAATCCTCTGAACTCCTTCATAAAGTTGGGATTATTCAGAGAAGTAAGAAATGTTTGGAATATTTCCAACCATTTGAGCTCACCACCTGAAAGAGCAAGCTGGGACACGGGTAGGGGTGAAGTCAAGCTCAACCCCAGGTGTTTTCGTGGAAAGATGGGTGGGTGGGTGGTATATGGACGGACAGCTAGGGGACCTGAAGGTGATGCAGCAGCTCAGGTGAGCAGGGTCTCACAGCTCTATCAGAGACTTGGGAGTCGCTCTTCTGGGAGCACGTCCCCCACAAGGAGTTTAGGGGTATAGAGAATGGGGTCCCTAGAGAAGATCAGGGCTTCAGCCAAACCCTGGGGCTTAAGTCCTTGTTGAGGAAACAGAGGCAGAAGTGTCATCAAGAAGCTGTGGCTAAGGTGGTGACCTCAGCTGCAGCCAGCACATTGCCACGGGTAAGATCGATGCTGACGCCCTGGCCTGGGCCCCGGCCTGCCCACTGCAGCACACCGGGAGAGCTCCCGGAAACCCCACATTCACTGGTTTTTCCAAGGAGATCTCACCTACTCTCCGTTACTATCAATTGCTCTTTATACCCTGACAATACCTGTAGGAGAAATTGATGTTTGCTTGTCAAACACAACACATCCTCCTCACCTTTCTAACAGATTTTGTTTGAAAGCCTATCTTTTCCACATGCATCCATGTGACCTCTGGGAAGCTGATATCATCCCCACTTCCAGGTATGAAATCGAGTTTCTCGGCCAAGCAGTTCACACGTTCTAGTAGTGACTGTGGACACGTGACTAAAGTTGGCCAATCAGGTGGAAGGGAATGGCGGTAGTGATAATTGGGAGAGAGGTTTTAGTGTCTTCTGCTGAATGGGGAAGTGTGTGGCCCTTATGGCCACTGGCAGCCCTAAGAAGTCTAAACAATGGAGAGCAGAGAAGAGAGACAGTATAAATTTGGGGTCTTTGTTGACGTAGGTCATTGAGCTACTGGAATAATCAATCTGAGAACCTGTTCGACCTCTGGAATTACTGTTTCATGAGATGAGAAACCTTATTGTTTTTACCAGTTTGGGTTGTTTTTTCTGTCACTTAGAGCTGCAAACATCTGAATGATACTTCTCAAATTTCTCTTCCCAGCCCAGACCTGCCCCTGAGTTCCAGACCCTCCATATGGGATCATTCCCATCAGCTCAAACACACTGAAATAGCCCTTGTGTGTGTTAACAGGAATGACCTAGACTTCACTTCTCAGCTTCCCTTTATAGGAAAACACCTTGCGGGTGCGTCTGCATTCATTGCCCCACTTTCAAATTCATTCTCTTCTACATCCTCTCCAGCCAATCATCTCAAGCTTCCCCAACCACCACCCACCACCTCCATCCAGCCACACCTTCTAATTCCACTGCTCTGCAAGATTGGAGTCAGCTGGTCATTCCCGCCTTCTTAAAATACTTTTCTCACCATGCTCCGAGGACATAATTCTCCTGGTTGTCCTCTTGCCAAAATCTTCTCCATCTTGTCTTACTTGCTGGCATTGTCTCCTGCTTCCTGACACTATGTATCAGAATCACCCAGAGTTTACTTCCCAGACCTCACCCCTTTTCTAGCTATGCCCGGGTGATCTCACTAAGCTCTGTGTTTTTACAGAGCACCTGCAAGCCAATGAGTCTCAACTTCCTGAGGTCCAGGCCTCTGTGTACCATTGACTGCTTACCTCCACCTGGAAGCCTCACATGGGACATACGCAAAAGGGAACTTCATAGGATTCCCCAAACCTACTTCTCTGACAGATTTCCCATCTCAGTAAATGGCCCCTTTCTCCTATACTTCAGGTGCAAAATCAAAGACCCATCCTTGACTCCTCTTGGCTTTTACACCCCAGACGCAATACAACAGCAAGTCCTTCTAGAACTACCGGCAGAGATTATACATCCTGAATCTGCCGGTTCCCCATCACCTCCTTTGCCGTGTCCAAGCCACCAGCAGTAGCCTCCCGATCAGACTCACCGCTTCCGCCCTTTCTCGCCTGCAGTGTGTCCTCCTGCCAGCAGCCAGAGTAACCTTCTAAAAAGGTAAAAATACTAATCATATCGCCCCTCTATTTCAAACCATCAATGAACCTCTCTCATCCGTTCGGGCCCAGCACACACCTTCCCAGCCTCAAGTAACTACCATTCTACTCTGTACCTCCGTTTAACACCAACGTTTTTGGCTCCCACCTGCAAGTGAGAACACGTGATATTTGTCCTTCTGTGCCTGGCTTATTTCACTTGACATAATGACCTCCAGTTTCATCCGTGACAGGATTCTGCCCTTTTTTATAACTGAATAGTATTCCACTGTGTATATACACCCCGTTTTCTCCATGCTTTCCTCCACTGATGGACACTAGGGTGATTCGGTATCTTTGCAGTTGTGAATAGTGCGGTGATAAACACAGCAGATAGAAGGCGTGAGTTCTAACGTTTGATAGGGTGACTCTAGTTAACGACAGTGTATTGTGTATTTCAAAATAGCTAGAAAAGAGGACTTGAAATGTTTCCAACCCACAGAACCAATAAATGCTTGAGGTGACGGAAACCCCAAATATTAATACTCTGCCTTGATCATTACACATTCCATGCATGGAACAAAATATCACAAATTCCTCATAAATACGTACAAATATTATGTAGCTGCTGGAAGCCCCTGTTCCTCTATGTGCACAGGGCCACAGTGGCTGGGGATTTATGTCCCCACTGGGGACAGTTTTTAACCAATGATTGGCAGGTGCAGGAATATAAATACTTCAGGTCCCGGGCCCATGACAGGGACAGCTCTGCGGTGTGATCTACGCTGTCTCAGGCTCCCCTGCAGGGCCGAGCCACAGGTCCCCTGGGCCTTGCTACTGACCACGCCACTGCTTGGTCTCCTTCCTTTCTCTGTCCTACTTTGCCACTTCCCTGGGAATGTTTCCTGAGATCACATGCTAATGAAACACTTCGCATGAACCCTCCTCTCAGGATCAGCCTCTGCTTCCTGAATCTGCTCCTCCGATCTTCCCCATGTCTGGGCGTGGTTTCTCCGCGCAGTCGGTGATCCCCGCGGAGACCAAACCCATCCTAACCCCCTCCACTATCTAACCAATAGACCCCCTTGTCCTGACCACTGTCAGTTTTAGGCCATTTTTCTCCATCCCCGCTCCCACTGCCTCCTCAGGCTGGCCCCAGGCATGGTCCCCATTTATTGAAGCCCACTGGTGGCAGAAATAGAGGAATTCTGCAGGCGGCTTTCTCATCTAACCAGAGAATCTCAACATAGCACTTAAAATCTAGCACGGGAAATCATGTCCCACCCGCCCTCCCTCCATCATTTTGCACCAGCGAGTCTACTCACCGCTTATTGCGGGCTACCACCATTTGCATTTTACTATAATAGATTTCCTCCTTTGTTTGATGAGAACCTGTCAGCCATCTACATTAGGCCAGGCACTGTGCTAAGCACTGGTGATACAATAATAAAAGGCACAGCTTCAGCTTCAAGAAGCTCATTGTTTAGCAGAAAACACAGACATGTAAATACTTTCAATACAGTGGCTAAAGTGCCACAGGGCACTATCCAAAGGGGCCTGGACTACATTACATTTGTCATTAAATCCCTGACACAGTGTCTAACACGTAGTAGGCTCACAGGGAATTAGTGGATTTTGCCCAGTGAGTCAAGTAGACGTACTCCCAGAAGTGACATTTCTACCGGGCTTTAAATAATGAGGAAGGAGGGAAAGAGCTGGCCAGAAAGATGTCAGAGCATGCGCAAAGACCCCAGGAAATGAAAGAGTGGAGTGTTATAAGGAAAGAGCAAATTGCACAGAATATTTGGAGAATTATATGCATAATGAGGAGTAGCTAAGGTGGGTCAGCACAAGTACTGAAGGAATATTAATACAAACTTCATGAGTCTAGACTTGAGCCTAAGGCAAGAAGGAGACGTGGAAAGTTTTTAGGCTCCACCACTTGTTAGGAGCCCAGGGAAGCAAGACCACTGGAGTCTGTTCCAGGCTCCAGTCATGTAAGTGACTCTTGAAAAGTCCACTGATTGTTCATATTCTGTTAGCCTAAATATCTGTAACCCTGGTCCTATTTAGCCACTGTGCTGATGGTGCCAAATCGTGTACCCTTAAAAATCCATCCTGTAGCCTGGCGCAGTGGCTCGTGCCTGCAATCCCAGCACTTTCGGAGGTTGAGGCAGGAGGATCACTTGAGGCCAGGAGTCTGAGACCAGCCTGGGCAACATAGCGAGACCCCATCTCTACAGAAAAAAAAAAAAAGAAGAAAAATTAGCCAGGCATAGTGGTGTATGCCTATAGTCCCAGCTACTTGGGAGGCTGAGGCAGGAGGATCACTCGAGCCCAGGAGTTTGAGGCTGCAGTGAGCTATGATGACACCACTGCACACTAGTCCAGGGGATTGAAGGAGACCCTGTCTCAAAAAATACATATATATCCATCACATGGAACTGTCATCACAATTAGTGATACTAAGTGAAGTCGTCATTCAGCCAACTCTCTACCCCAGATGGACAGGAAATCGATCTCCTATCAGATCAGACCAAACCACAGTACCCATCATTGGGAGACGAGTTTGCACCTGTGTGTGCGCAGTGATGTACGCGTGTGACTGTGTATTTGGGTCCACCTGTGAGTACAAGGATGGGCTGGCTGTCTGAGTGCATACACGTGTGAATTTTCATGTGTGTGCATTCACCTGGGTGTATCGTGCTTGTGCATCAGTGTTCACTATGTGCGTGTTTGCATGTGGACATGTGTGTGTGTGTACATGTTTGTGTGCCCATGTGGAGGTCTGCCTCTATGTACAGGTCTCCACATGTGGCATACACATGCTCGGCCTAGCGCGTTTTGTTTGTGAGGTGCCCAGAGCCTGCTTCTGCCAGAGCGGGCCCTGGCCCTTTGGCTCCCCACTGCTCATTAACGCAGTCTGCACTGGTTATGCCTGTGGCAATGGGCCTCTGTAGAGAGCGTTAAATATCGCAACTGTTTACTGCTTAATATTTTTCATGCTAATAGCAGGCTAATTCACGGGGATTCAGGGTACCGTATAAAACACCTTCTGTTGACTGCTCATTTTGTGCCAAGGAAGGACCTGGCAACCAGCAGCCCCTGCCCAGGGCCTCTTTGGCTCTGTATGTGATGCCACACTGCCCCCCATTTGGTCTTTCCTGAATACATTTGCAGCTAAGCTGAGTGCATACAAACAACAATATTTGCGTTTCTCTGCTGAGTGGGTGGTGGGGGAAGGGAAGCTGGAGCTATACCCTGTGGGGTCAGTGCAATCAGCCCCAGAGAAACAAGTTTTAGAAGAGGCAAAAAAAAAAAAAAAAAAAAAAAGAGGTGATCCCACAAGAGAATCTGGAAATGACCGAGATCGAATCATGTTCACGTTTTGATTGGCCACGATCCAGTGCCCTGGCTGTGACAAAAGGCCGTGTGACCATCACCAGTAAAAAATCATGTGCCTCTTGCATGGGAAGCCTCTGACAGCCACCATTTACTTCCTGAATGCTTACTATTTGCTGGCAGTGCACCAAGCTGTACATAAGAATTTTCTTATTTCATCCTCAACTGTAACTCTTTTAAGCAAATAGTTGTGTCTCCGTATTAGTGATAAGGAAATTGAAATTCAAAGAGTTTAAATGACCCTGATGATCAGCTAGCAAGTGACAACGCTCGGAGCCAAGCCCTGGGTCTTCGACTCCACACCCCAAACACATTGCTTATACTCTGCACTGACAAGGTTGCATATCTGAGCCCAAATTGATCCCATGCATGTGTTTTGCCTGATTTGCAGAGTTTGGGTTTTTCTTAAATATCAGTAGTTGCCAACATTTAAAAACTGGAAGATTACTGATAAAAATCAAGAGTCCCAAACTTTCTTTAAAACTTAGACTATCCAATAATACTGAGCTCTCACTCCTGCTTGGTAAACATGGACCAGAGTTGAGTTTGGGCTGCCTCTTCTAGATGGTGCATGTGTTCTTCAGTTTGCCACACTCCTCACCATTCCCTATTATCCTACACACAGCCCTTTTTACTTATTTATATTACTGACCCAGCACCTGCCACAATGTTTTAGATCATTTTTGCAAAAAAAAAGATCTCTCCTTTTTTTTTCAGGTAAGAGGTGAGTCACAGAAATGATTTCTCTAGATTCAGATGGTTGGGCGTTTGCTTACAGACTGGTATATAATCGGGCTGATGTTTCCAACAAGACAGTACAAACCGGAAAGGCAGAGCAGTGGTGAGTAACTCTTAGGGCTGTAGAGAGGAGAAATTTATGGGGAAAATATTTACATATATAATTTTTTCCTGTACTCAAAATGAAAAGCATATTATCAAGTCCCATGTAGTTCTGTATGTAGTCTAAGGACTTAGACCACCTAGTAATTAAAGTTAGAATGGCTAATATCTGGGCATATTTGAAAAGTAGCAACATGGAAATTGTTTATAACCTTTCACTCTGAAATTCTACATTGAATCTTTTGGGGAATTCTGTGTGGCCCAAGAGTGGTGGGGTTGCTCAGAAAACCACAGCCAAGGGCATGGCCCTCTCTCAGTCAAGACTAAAGTCATTCCATGGCAAGATGATGCATTTTCTAAGCTTCGCCAGACAAGTATCTTGGGAGAAAAGAAGGGCTCCAGTGGCCACAGCCGCAAAGAGTAAGAACCTCTCCCAGGGGTCTGTGGCTGGAAGATAAGAGACCAGATGCCCACAGGTCAGACGGTAATGGCGGGAGTCACGACTCAGCCCAGCGATTGTTGCCATGTGGAAGCCAGAGCTCTTCTAGTTTCTCAAAAGAAACCAGAAATCTACATTTTATATGAAATCTCCAAACTATTAAATGCTATTAAGTAAAGCATTCCTAGAGGAGTCACTGTGTCAATAACAAAAGCTACCCAGCTATTATGTGCCAGGCATGAGCTAAGCACGCCGTGCATGATAATGTAAATAACTCCCATTAAACAGTCCTTACTACGTGCCAGGCACTGTTGTAAGTGCTTTACACATACAACCCACTCATTTCATCCTCCTAACAACCTTGCGCACTAGGTGCTGTTATTGTCATTTCCACTGGACAGAGAAGGAGACTGAGGCATGGACCGGTGAAGTCACACAGCTAGTAAGTGGCAGAGCTGGGATTTGAACCCAGTAGCCCTGACTCTCAGTCACTCCAAGGCACTACCCCAGTGGATTTTCGCAGCAACCCTTGGAGGTAAGTTTTACGACCATCCCCATTTCATAGAAGAAGAAACTGAGGCCAGAGAAGAACAACCATTGGCCAACGTCACAGCGGGGCCGTCTGACTCCAGTGCTGGGGTCTTTCTGGACAAGCCTCCAGGTCCTTGCACTAGGCAAGGTGGAAGCAGGGTGGGTTATTAGAGAGGAGTGAAGGAAACATTTTCTAAGAACCCAAATGTCATTTTTTTTTTTCTGGTAAGACAAAGGCTACTCCAGCTATCAGACCATAAGCTGCAACCTTTATGTTTACAAAGCAAAAAGGCCAATTAAGTGAGACAAAATAAATCTTCTCAGGCCTCCGTCAATGGACCTTGCCGGCCTCTGGGCTGAGGGCTGATGGACAGGACACATTATGTTCTGGAGTGGACTCAGCCTCTGACATTTCCTTGATTCTGCACTGAAGCATGAGGGCCGGTTCCTTAAAGTGCCCCTGCCCCTTTTCCGAGCTGCAGGGGTCCCCGAGGCAGAGGGGCAGAGGGAAGGGCATATGCCATGCTTGGCTGAGACAGGGAGGTGATAGCTACAATCACAGTAGAGATGACAATCATGATCTTAATGACACCCTGACAACTGGCACCCATTGAGGGCACCTTTGTGCCCAGCCCTGTGCTAAAGGACGTCAGCTGCATCATTCAGTAAAATGCGTCCCTCTGTGATTGCCATCTGTCAGGTGCCAGGGCTTGTGATGAACTCCCCAGTGTCACACAGGATGGCTTTATTTAGAGACCAGAATCAGTTAGAGAGGACAAGATGGCCCATCCTCTTATCACCCTTAGAGAGAGCTGTGCCAAGGCCAGTGTGCTCGGCAGGACCCTCCATAGGAGCATCTTCTGGGGCGAGACCCCACTCCAGTAATAACTCTCCCTTCTCAGAGGACGAGTGTGAGAGCAACCCTGACGATGGAGAAACGCAGCCTGGCATCAGGGATTCCGGAGTTATCTGGAAAAGCCTGTGGAAAGCTGGGCTTGGGCACAGCTCCTCCTGCTGGAGCAGGAAGCCACACACTCCGCACATGCAACGGGAAGGTGAGCCCGGCCCCAGGCCCCCGCTGGGAGGGCAGAGCCCCGTCCTCACTCACTCACTGTCCATCATCAATTCAGATAGCCCCCCTTGGCTTATCTCCTCCAGCCCTCCTGGCTCTCCTCCCTGGCTGGTGTGAGCAGTCCCTGTTTTCCAGGCTGCCCTGCAGACACAAAGCCTTTTTGCTCTCACGTTCCCACTGCTGACCCTGAGCGTCAAGGATGTGAGATGCTGCTGCACAGGGGTTGTAATTTGATCCTATCAATCGACTGATCAATTGATCAATGGGTGAATACTTCTGCTTCCATCCAGAGGAGCACATTCAACTCGGGCTCAGAGGCAGAGACGCCTGGGGTCAATTCCTGGTTCCTACACGAAAGCGCGTGTCTCTAGGCAGGCTGCTCAATGTTCCGTGCCTCAGCTGCCTCGTCTGTAAACTGGAGACCACGTCAGAACCTACTACCGGGGGCTGCCGAGAGAAGTGAAGGAGACAATGTGTATAAAGTGCCGGGCAGCACACCTAGCACGCGGGGTGCTCGACAAATGTCAGTTCCTGGCATTCCGGTCGCTGTCGATGCTGCCGATGGAGATGGTGTTAACAACGGCGATGATGCTGATGATGACGGAGAAGCTGATGCTCTCCCCGTATCCCACACCGCGTTCTCCGAGGAAGACCGTGAGCTGGGAGGATGCCCGGCATTTGGTGTTTGACATTTTCTCAGTAAGACAGGCAATAAATCCATCTTTGGATACTGGACCTCTAGGGTAAATAGGAGACTTTAAAACACTTGAGTTGGGAGAGCAGAATGAGCTAGCAGACAGCTCATTCCACCAGGCTCCTTTCCTGGTTTCATCTGAGAGCCAGAGTTACTGTGGGAACCAGACTGGAATTATTGCTTCCTTGGGGTTGTGCTGCTGCTGGCGTGGGTTAGTGAGCTACCAGGAACCAGACTAACTAAACTTAGCCCTCTGCCTTTCGAATGCTACCAATACTCATGGCAGCACCAAAATCCAGCTAGCTATGTCCAGTCGTGCCATGGTCTCAGGTTTAGAGGCCAGGAGGCAAGATTTCTACAACCCTAGAAGATGAACATTCAGGTCTGTAAGTCTGCCTTCTAGCACGTGAACGTCCAGGTGTGCTCTGTCTGAGCCCTAAAGCAGGCCCCACTGGTCAAGGAATTGTTAACGGGCACGAAGGAAGGTGGGAAAGCCAGTATGTACTTCTAAATCACGACTTCAGACTCCACTGCGGCCCTCGTGCTGGAAAGGAGTAGAGAAGTGAATGCAAATCTAGCACCCCCACCCAGTGTCTGCTCCAAAGAAGCCGTCGTGCTTAGGGGTACTAGAACAGAAGCCCAAAGACCTGGATTCGAGCGTCTGCCTCTCCACGACCTCCTGCATGACCTGGGGCAAGTCACTTTGATCAAAACCTCATCTTCCTTGGACTTGAAACAGAGGAAGAGTCCAACCTCTGACCATCTTACTAGGTTGTAATGAACATCGAATGAAAATAAAGGGTGTGCTACACCTTTGGGAGCTGTAAAGTGCTGTGAAAACACTGTTTATTAACAGAATGTCTGTTCTCTCCGGCAATTACTTAAGGAGGAGAGAGAGACCATTAAGGAGAAATCCTCCTCACCCAGCAGCCAAGCACGGTCTTGAAAATTCTTGTACCTGTACTGAAGCCTCCGCCCAACATAAACTAGCACCTGGGAAATCCCAAAAGAGTATGACAATGAGGAGGGGCAGAAGGAAGAGAATGGTGACGAAGAGGAGCGAGAGGAGGGAAGGCAACTGCATCACTTGAGATGTTTTCAGCTGCAAGCAGTTGACTCACAATGGCGTACGCAATAAGACAATTTATAATCACATGCAAATGTGTGTCTAACAGAGGAAGAGGGAGGCCTCAGGTACAATATAATGCAGGACTCAACACCACCATCGGAACCCCACGTGTTTTCCCTCTTCCCACACTCTATCCTCAGTGCCTGTGGCTTTTACGTTCAACTGCTCTCTTCACGGACTCAAGATGGCGTCAGAGGTTCTAAGCGTCATCCCAGTCCACAGTAGGAAAAAGAATGGAGAAAATGTAGGAAACGATGTAGGAAAAAGAAAAGGGGCCACCTTTTTCTGTGTCTTCTTAAAAGGGAGGAAGCCTTTCCCAGGAGAAATGCAGAAATTCCCATATGTCTCATTGGCTTGAATTGGGTCCTTGTTCACTGACCAGAGGAAGGGAATTCACAAGGTTGACCTGGCCTTGTGCTGTCCAATACAGGAGCCACTCGTCACGTGACTATTTTTCAAATTGAAATATAATTTACATAGCATAAAATACATTCTTTTAAAATGTACAGTTACATGGGTTTTTTGTACATTCACAAGGTTGTGCAACCATCACCACTATCCAAAGAAGCCCTGTACCCATTCCTTCCTCCCTCCCCAGCTCCTTGTGTCTGCTAGTCTATTTTCTGTCTCTATGGATTTGTTTATTCTAGACATTTCATAGAAATGGAATCATATATGTGGGTTTTTTATGTCTGGTTTCTTTCACTTAGCATAATTTTTTCAAGGCTCATCCATGTTATAGCATGTGTAAGTACTTCATTCCTTTTTAAATTCTACTGTATAGATATACTACCTTTTTAATACATCACGCTGATCAGTTGGTGGGCAATTAGGTTGTTCCATTTTTAGCTATTATGAATACTTCTGCTGTGAACATTCACGTGTAAGTTTTTGTGTGAACATATGTTTTCAAGTCTCTTGGGTATATACCTAGTAGTGGAATTGCTGAATCATATGGTACCTCTATATTTAACTTTTAGAGGAACTGCCAAATTGTTTTTCAAAGTGGCTGCACCATTTTGTTTTCCCACCAGCAATGTATGAGGGTTTCAGTTTCTTGATACCGTTGCCAATATTCGTCCATCTTTTTCATTATAGCTAACATGTTACTGTTTAATTTTAACTTTAAGTTAATGAAAATTAAATAAAGTTTAAAGTTCAATTCCTCAGATGGACTGGCCACATTTCAAGTACTAGTAGCTACACGTAACTAGTGTCTACCATATTGGAAAGCACAGAACATTTCCATCATCTCATAAAATTCCACTGGACATCCCTGGGCTACACCACTCAGTATACCCCCAAATGGAGCTTGAAATGGCATCAACTTCCCCTTTGGTGCACAATTTTAGAGTTTGGGAGAGGGAGGAAGAGAGAAATGGATGGTTGTAAGCAACCAATAGTATCTTCTTCATTAACATTTTACACCCCTTCATCACTTATAACACACACATATATATATGTGTTATATAACACATATAACACTTATAACACATAACACTTATATCACTTCTGCACATCTTTCCTGCTATCATTCCACAACCATTTATTATTATTCCCATTTTACAGATGAGGAAATTAGAGCTCAAGGAGAATAAATGCTTTGGACAAGGTCATTGTTAGCAAGTGACAGGGCGATGGAAAGGTCTTCTCATGGCTTTATATGTGGTACAGACAGTGGCCATTGAGAGGTAAAGCCTTAACCTAGAGAAATTTAACTTAATAAATTGCATTTAATTCTGGCCTTTCCTGCTCTGACCCCCACCTAACCTCTCTTCCTCCCAGAGCAAACAGAACCCATTCCTGGGGGTGGGAAAGGTGTTCGGTGTTCTGCAAGGACAGCAGTAGAGAAGATGGGACAAGGTCACTCAACTCCAAACTCATTTACATTTGCCTAAAGATCCATTCATTGGAAAACTAGCTACTAGAGGGGGACATCAGCAAGACAGCAGACTGGAATGCTCCAGGCCTTTGATCCCCTACAGGATCACCAAGTAAACAATTATAGATTGACTGAAATTACTTTGTAGGAATTCTGGACCAAAGATCTATAGACACCAAGTGAATGCCCAATCAAGAAAAAGCTACATTTAAAATGGTAGGAAATTTTGCGACATTTTTATTCACCCCCGCCCCATACCCTCCTCAGCACAGCACAGTAGAAAGGGCCAATTCCTTATCTCCTTACTTGGGCCAGAAAGAACCAAGTGAAAATTGTGTGCAATGTCTTGTCTGTCTGTGGGCTGCCTAAGGGATTGTTTTCTGTCTCACCTGTCTTGGAGCTCAGACAGAAGTGGGAGAACAGTTTTTATCTCAGGCTGGAAACTTCAAAAGGCAGTGGTGAGGGTCAGGGCATGTGAAAACTGAAAGAAATCTATAGACCCATGGACATCTGGGGCAAGAGATTACAGGGAGAGGGATACAGTGGAATGTCGAAGGCCCCAAGAAGCAGCTTGGGTGAGGCTCTTTGGGAAATTAAGGCATTTAAAAGCTGCTGGAAGAAATTGGAGGAAAAAGCACACACACAAATCTGAATGGAACACATGTCCAGAAAGAACCTGAGAAGACCATAAGCCTCCACCCAAGGCTGAACTCAAGGCTCAGGGAACCACCACTTAGTGAAGGTCTTCCCTGGCAGTGTGCAAAAACTAAAAAATATGACTGTTTTTTCAAGTGTCCAATTTTCAACAAAAGACCACAAAGCATACAAAGAAAGAGGGAAGCCTGGCCCATTCAAAGGAACAAAATTAATCTCCAGAAACAGTCTCTGAAGAAACACATGCATTGAACTTATTAGATAAAGACTTTAAAATAACTGTCTTAAATATGCTCAAAGAGCAAAAGGAAATATGGACAAAGAACTAAAGGAAATCAGGAAATAAATATGTGAACAAAACGAGAATATCTACACTGTTGGAGTGGGTTCACTCTCTTTTGCTCTTCTCCCATGTGAGAACACAGAGTTTTTCCCTCTCTTTCCCTTCCCTCTTCTTCCATTTAAGGATGCAGCAAGAATGCCCGCATAGGATGCCAGCTCCTTGATCTGGGACTTCCCAGCCTCCAGAACTGTGGATGGGGCATGTGTGCTGTGGCCAGGTGCAGTGGAAACAGCTGCAGGGGAAAGGACAAGCAGGGTCGGGGATCTTGAACCTACCTGAACCAAGAATGTTGTTTTTGTCTGGCTCAAGGTGATTTTGTTTTCTTCTGGGCCCAATGCCCTGTCTCTTCTCTTTCAGTTCCTGGGAGGGAAGGTGATTGAGAGGAGCCCCGCTGGGAAGCAAGACACCTGGGGCCCATCTGACTTTGGCTCAGTCTCACTTGTCCCTTCCTCATGGCTAAGTCAGGTTGCTAATGACAGCCACCACTTACAGAGCACTTGTTATTTTCCAAGCACAAGTTGCAACTAGACCATGCTACAGACATAGAGGACCAGAGTGAGGAAGTGACCTGTCCAAGGTCACTCTGAGGGAGGAGATGCATTTTAGGTGGGATGGTCAGGGAAGGCTTCCCTGCAAAGGGGACATTTGGAGCAGAAGCAAGCCATGTGTTTACACAGAGGGAAGGCATTCGAGTAGAGGGGACAGTAAGGGTAAAGCCTGAGGGGGGAGAATTTGCAGCATGTTTGAGGAACAGCAGGGATCAGCTGTGGCTAGAATAGAGGAAGAGGAAGAATAGCTGGAGACCGGGCTGGATTGTGTCGGGTTGGGAGGCCAATTTAAGGACTTGGTTTTTACCCCTGAGTGAAATGGGAGGGAGGCCCACTGAGGGTTCTGAGCAGAGGAGGGGTGAGATCTGACTCGGGCTTTCACAGAATTCTTCTGTCTGCTTTGTTGAGACCAGACCATGCAACGAATGGGAAAACAGAGAACCAGAGTGGGGAGGTGACTTGTTCAAGATCACACAGGATGTTAGATGCAGCCGGGGGTAAGCCACAGGGAGAAAAGCCAGCAGTCACCCAGAGTAGACATGTTCCCTTCCGGGCCAGTTGGTGAGTTCATTCTGGGCCCCAGATTTCCCAGTGTTGCACTTGGTGACTATGAACAGCTGCTAGTGGTCTCCTTCCCCGCCTCTCCCTTTGAAGAAGAGCTCACAGCCACCCCATCTTGGAAACTGCCTACCTCCTGCCGTGGATGGTGTCCACACTGGCACAAATCAACTCCTAAAAGATGTAAATAAATTTGAGCTCACTCATGGAACAAGTCCAGGTAGGGAACACGGTGTGGACTTCTAGCACTCATATCAATCAGTAGAGGTGGCATTCGTGAGCAGACACACACACAAGTCCCCCTCCCTCCTCTGTGTCAGCCTGGCAAACTCTCCAGTCCCTACTAGGGAGAAACAAGTGCAAGACTTGAGTTACCCCTGGGGGCAATAAATGTCATTAAATAAGCCTTGTGTTTGCATCCCGACTCTGCCACCTACTAGCTGATAATACTACCCAGCCTCTACTACTCCTGATCTACTCATCTATAAAACGAAGATTAGAAATTCTAGCCTCATAAGGTGGCTATGGAGAGTTAATGAGATGATATAAAGGAAGGTTCAGGAAGCAATGCCTGGTCTCCAGCAGTTGCCAATGGCCAGGGTCAGACCCCTTTCTCAGATCCCCTGTGTGGATAATTGGAGTGGTCTCCTGACCTTCCTACAAACTCCCCCCCAGAGCACACTTTCCACACTAGCTACTAAGCAACTGAACACGATTGCCTCTAGAAAAAAATATTTTGAGATATTAACTGTTTGGGCTCCTTGTGTTTCCTCTTACTCTCCCCCACTGCAATTTCAGCAGAAAGCAGCAAGGCCAAAGCCAAACTTTCCACAACTCTGTGTTTTCCGTGTTCTTAGAAGTCTAAGCTCTCAGGATAATAGGTTTCACTGGCAAGGTCAAAGTGAGAAACAGGGAAAAAGTATTTCCCTCAGACTAAAAAGAGGCCATCAAAGCAGAGAGATTGGTGGGCCCTGGAATATGTGTGACCTGAAGGCCACTTCCTGATATCACAAACAAAGTGATAGCAAAAGCCAAGAGAGAAAAGTCTGCATGGAACGTCTGGGGAAGCCAATCACAGGCTGGAGAAAGGGTCTCATGCCCAGCTTGGCCCCTGAGAGCTGCTAGACCTCCAGGGGTTGCTCAGGCAGAGACGGTGGGCACCTCATCATCAATCATCCTCACGGTTCTCAAGCAGAAGGCCGGTGGGCTTCCCCAAATCCCCTGACACCATGTAAGACCCAAGAACATGAGATAATATCAGGAACTTCCTTTAGAGGAACTCCCAAAACAGTTGAAGTTACTGTTGGACTGGGAGGACACAAATTCAGAAATCAAGTTGAGTTATGCAAAAAAGAAGTCAGCTTTCTTATACATTTGAGTTTGTAGATTGGGATTCAATCCCTCCTGTGGCTCCCATTGCCCCAGAATAAATGCTAAACCTCTTAGCCCATCATTAAAGTCCCTCAACACTCTAGCTTCTGTTCCCTTCCAGCCTTAGGTCTCACCAACCCCAATGGTCAAGATACCTTCCAGCCACACTCAACTACTTGTACTCCCCAGAGGTTCATGCTCATTCCCACTTCCGAGCCTTCGTGTATGTTATTTCCTTTGCCTGGAATGCCCTTACACACCACAGCCACTCTGAGAATTCCCACTGTTTTTCAAATATCAGCTCAAGAATGAGACTAACGATGAATTCACCCACGATGAATTAGGGGCCCCTCCCTGACGTTCCTACAATTGATACCATCATCTTTTTGCGTACTAGAGTTCACTGCAGTTGTTGACTTCCTTGGCCATCTCTTCCACTCCTTGTGTTCCTCAAGTACGAGAATAGTTTTGCATTCTTTTATCCCCAGTGTCTAGCACATGGCCCAGCACCAATGGTTGATGAGTGAACAAATAAAATAAATGACACCTGAATGTGTCCCTCAATATTCTCATTTGCTAAACCAGGAAATGAGACATTCTATGACTCCATGAACTTGCACGTGGTTGACAGTCACTAGCAGAGGTTCAAAACAGTTTTATCAGCTCTTGCAAATCAGGTGAGAGAGAGATGGGATGAAATAGGGAAAATATCCACGTTTATCTCTTTCAAACAAGACCCTTAGCAAAACTGGGAGTTACTGACTTCTGCGACTTGAAAGTCCAAGGCTTCGGGGCTGGTTTCAGGCAGACCTGAATGCAGGGGCTCAACTGACATGGCGAGGACTCATCTCTCAACTCACCTCTGGGTGCTGTTGAAACCTGTAGTCAGGTTTTCACTTTGTTGAGGCAGGACGGCAGCCAAGCTCCAGCTTCACATCCCCCTTATTTAAATCTAGTGGGACAATGTGAGTCCAACTCCATAACAGTTGGTTCTACCTGGCCCTGACTGGCCTGATTTGGCTCTAATGCCCATCCCTGAACCAATCACTGAGGCCGGAGACATACAACGGGACTGGCATAAGCCTGGCTCACGTGACTTGCCCTGAGACTTGGAGTGTGGAGTCAACACGCCACAGGTGGCAGGAGAATGAGGTGTGGCTCCTAGAACAAAAATCAGGGTCTGATGGCGGAGGAAGAGGATGCTGTGTAGACTCCAGGTCTCCATGCCCTCCCCCGTGCCCTGAGCTCTACCTGACCAGGACATGGATAATAGAAATCTCATCTCCACCAGCAGTTCTGGAATCAACCTTGCTATCTCAAATCCATCCCCTAGGAAGGGGGGACACCCCTATACGGCCATGAGCTGCCAGAATCTTAAGTTTTTCTGACAGACTTCTCCACCCTCTTCTGCATATCTGTGGTGCTTAAATCCTGCTCTGGAATCAAGCCAGGAGTTTCCAATCTCATCTCTCTGCTTCCCCATCTCACAGAGGCTTCGTTCGGTTTCCCATGTCTAGTGGTGGTGCCATCAGCTGACGTGGATGTCACTTTCTGCATTTACCCCACTGCTCAAGCCCAGCTGACTTTTGGACCATTGGTTATTGAGTGAGCAGTGACCACCTCCCTGGAAGCCAGTCAAAAAGTAGACTCATTTGTCCCAGATAGACCCCACTGATTCCTATCACCTTCTTCTCCTGACCAGCTGAGCTACTAGGCTCCAAGAATACACAGCAGTACATGACAGCTCCAGACTCAGTAGGACATCCTCCAGTTATTCATTCATTCATTCATTCATTCATTCAACAAACAAGCTTGATACCTCCTGTGTGTCGAGTGCTATGATAAGGTCTGAGAACACAACAACAACACATCGTTGAACAAGATTGCCAGTCCCCTGCCCCCCAAGAAGTTTCCAAGCTTGAGAGGGAAATGGACATTCACCAAACAATCACACAAATGATTGTTTCACCTCAACCGTGACCGGCACTAGAAAAGCTTGCTATGAGAACATATAACGTGGTCTGGAAGATCACCTGGAGGAACTTATATTTAAGCTGGAGCCAGAGCATCAGGTAAGACTTAGCCAGGTGAAGAAAGGCAAGAGGGGTGAGGCCAAGGCATCAGCACAGGCACAGTCCTGAGGCCTGAACGAGGTCGGCAGAGTCAGTAGCCCAGAGAGCCAGGGGTGGGGGGACCAGGCTGGGAGGTATGTTTAAGTCAGTGCATTCCAGATGTGAAGTTTTAAAAATTCTACATCTCATTTTATTAGAAATGGAAAAATCTCTGTAAAGAAGCCAAGACTGATTTCTTTTTCCCTTTTTTCTCTACTCTC
>NW_012147523.1:664015-668369 GCF_000956105.1 Propithecus coquereli | reverse complement strand
CTGCGTCCTTCTGTGTTCCCCACTCTTGTTAACTCTGGGTTCATGGCAAGCCCATTTCATTCACCTGCCTGCACGGTTCCAAGCCCCAGTTACTTTCTCACAGTAGTGTAGCAGTCACCCTCACTGTTAACCAGTATTTCTGGTTTCCTCCTTCAAAGGACCAAGTTCATTGAACTTCTCAGCTCCTTCAATTTAAATGGGGCCATGCGATTTTCTTTGTCCAGTGACACGTGAGAAGTCACCTGTGACTCCCAGGCGGGGGGTCTTTAAGATTCAGTGTGAAACCCACCACATTTCCTTCTCCCTTCCCTGGTGCCTGGCAGCAGCCCAGGTGCTAAAGCTCCACTTGGATCAGGAAGGTGCCGGAGTGAGGATGCCGTGGCACCCAGCCTGGACTGGACCCATGACAGACACACGGTGTGAGCAAGAAATCGACCTTTGTCACTTATGACTGCAGCGCAATAGTCCTGATGGATACAGGGGGCGAGATCAAGAGAAATGCAAGATGGCCCAGCCCTCAAGGCAATTGTAGTCCAGTGGATAGAAAAATCTGTATACAAACAATAGTACACAGCCCCCTTCTGACTGCAGAGGATCTATCTTGCCCCTGGGGAACCGGCTGGGAGGAGGCTGTGAGTAGGTGAGTGCCCTTCTCTCCAGGGAACCAGCTCCCTCCAAGTTGTTTCCTGAAAGGCCATTGAAAGGATATGTGGCCCATCTGGAAAATTCATTGTTCTCCAGCCAGGAGCTATGGCCCTATTTATCCCAGAGTCAGGAGTCGCCCTGTGGGCAGCTGTAGAAACTCCAGGGGAAATGGGATATCGATTTGCAATCCCTTAGATACACACACACACTCACACAGAGCATCCTCAGAGCACTGTGACTGCCTACCTCTTTGTCACCAACACCTTTTTGTTCTTTTTTTCCTTTGGCCTTATGTTTGGAAAGACATTTCTTTCCTCCAAAACAATTGATATATATATAAAGTAATATTCCTGCCTTCAAGGTAGATAACACCCCTCTTTGCTTTCAATGTCATCCTAGATTTTAACGTGCAATCCTTAGTCACCAACTGCTCCTTATTTTGCTCTGTGTCAGTGGTCCACAAACTCAACGTGCTCTATTAGTGGTTCAGGGTCCCCTCCCCAGAGATTCTGAGCGATTGCATCCGAGCTAGTGCCTGGGAATCTGCATTTCAGCACAACCACCCCAGTCGCTCTCGTGCTGGCAGTCAGTGGGTCATGCCAAAGAAATGCGGATTTTGATGCCTATCAGGAAGGTGTCATACATCCCCAACTCCAGTGACTGTGGATGGCCTGAAGACATCCCGTGACTTGCCCCAGCCCACTGCCCGGGACAGTCCAGATCCCCATCAACCCCATCAACATGTCACCATCGTTGCTGGCTCCCAGCTGGTCTCCCCGTCTTCAGCTCCCACCCCCAGCCCATCTTCCACACCACATCGCCACGTCCAGTATGCTGTCCCCAGCCTCAAAGCCCCCTTGAGAACCCTGCCACCTACAGTAAGCCTTTATTGAGCACCCAGTGAATGCTGGGCAGGTGTTTTACATCTGACATCTTAATCTCCACCAAATACCTCTGATTCAGGACTATTTTGAGTCCCACTTTATAGACAAGGAGGTGAAGAAGCAGCCAAGTTGGGTATCAGGCCTTACAGGACATTTAGAGAGACCCAGGCAAGCGGAGGCCTGGAGCCCACAGCCCACTCCCTTCTCTTTCCGTCTTGGCTCCCTCTCTGCAGAGGGGCCTCACCACATACATGTGCACACCTGAGCCTACACATCAGAGCTTCACCCACACCCCTGCAGACAGCCATCCCGTGGGAACCACTCAAAGTGGGGATGTGCACGCCAGAAACACGGCGCGTCTCCGAGGGCATGCACTCTGCAAAGAGGTTCATGCAAGACCCTGGAAGTAGTTAGGGCTGCTGTCCCCAGCCCCTGGCTGTGGACCAGGACCCACCTGTGGCCTGTTAGGAACAGGGCTGCACAGCAGTATTTCATCTGTATTTACGGCCACTCCCCATCGCTCGCATCACCTCCTGAACTCCGCCTCCTCTCAGATCAGGGGTGGCATTAGTTGCAGGAAAGCAAGCTCAGGGCTCCTACTGATTCTGCATTATGGTGAGTTGTATAAATATTTCAGTACATATTACAGTGTAATAATAATAGAAATAAAGTGCACAATAAATGTAATGCACTTAAACCATCTCAAAACCATTCTCCTCTACCCCACCATCTATGGAAAAATTGTCTTCCATGAAACCAGCCCCTGGTGCCAAAAAGGCTGGGGACCACTGCGTTAGGGGATGTTTGGACAGGAATCACAGGTTGCATGATACAGAATAAGGGCACATGGGTTCTGGGTGGGCATGTCCCCTTGCCCCCACGGACTCCTCATCCCATCCAAGCAGCACAGCGAGAGGAGGGCCAGAGTGAACCTTCTTCAGTCCTCAGGCAAGGTCTTGCGGTGGTGGGGTGAGGATTGGAGCCCAGCTAGACTCCAAAGCTCATGACCTCAGTTAACACTTCACTCTTCTCCCTCCCTCCAAGTTCAGACTTCTCAGCATGGACTTTGCAGTCTGGTCCTGGCTGCCTTGAGCAGCTTCCTGCCTGGTCCTGCCTCCTCCATGCACAGAACATCCATCTCTATTTCAGACCCAAAGTATGATTTGCCAAGGACAAAACACGGCATGCTATGACATCTCTCTCTGGCTTTGTAAGCTCTATTTCTGACATTTAAAATGCTCCTCTTTTTCCTTTTCTACTACTTAAAGCTCAGATCAAATGTCTTCTGTAAAGCCTTCCCTAATTCCTTTCCAGCCACCCCACAGCAAGGTTATTCACTCATCCCTTAGGGCCCTCATCACATGAAACCCACATTACAAGGCTGTGTTGATGAACCTGAACTCCTCTCTATACCCACAGAACCCAGCATGGGGTCTGGAACATTCAGTGCCGAATAAATATTTCTTACAAGAATCATGACAAAGTTGATGCCAAATTACGCTTAGCTGTTTCCAACATCCAAATATTTTTCAGGACATAAAAATCTATCTTGCATGAGAGATTCAAAGCATGCATATCCTAAGTAGACAAAGATGTTCATCATTAGCAAAACCATTGGATATAACTCAAATAACTATTAATTGGTCAAGCAAATTAAGGACACAGGATATAATGGAGTATTATGCAGATGTTTAAAAAGAACAAAGTACATTTATTCCAACATGAGAAAATGCTGAATGAAAAAAGCATGATACAGATAAGAATGATCACATTTAAAATTATTTTTTATATATACATAATATATAAGCATACTCATAGAAAAATGCTTGGCATTATAATGTACCAAAATATTAAGAGCTGTTCCCCCCTACTGTGTAGTATTGGGAGATGTCGTTAATGTCTTACTTTAATGATTCGTTAGATGGTCCTATATTAAGAATATATTTGTTTTATGTGTTAAAAATAAAGATATATTTTGAAAAAAAAAAGTGGCACAAAGTTGGAAACCTCCTGGTAGTGCCAGCTTTGTTGGAAGAAATGGCCCACCTCCCTGGCTAAATGCTTTGAAAGGGCCACTCTTTGTCTGCATGCATCAGCTGAGGGCCGCCTGCCAGAGCCCAGGCAGTGTAGCATTCTCTCCCCACTAGAACTCCTGGAGAGGAAGTCATGAGCTTGCATCTGTCCCTGCTTCTAGTCCCTTGTCAGAGGATGTAGCCCCAAAAAGTAAAACTCCAGTTTCAGAAGCAACACTGGCCTTGGATGAGAAAGGAACTCCAGTAAACTGTAGGCTTCACGACACTTGGGGAGGAGGACAAAAAGTCACTCCCTTAGAAAGAAAGAAGCAAAGATTTATTAAGTGCCTGGTTTGTGTCTAGGTCCTTTTAGATACAACATTATATCTGATTCTTCCAACAACCCTACAGAATATATACTCATATCCCCATTCTACAGATGAGGAAACTGAGGCTCAGAGAGGCAAAGCAATTTGCCAAAGGGCACGTAGCTGGTACAAAAGAGAGTAGATATTGAAACTTCCTCATGCAACAAACACAAGCACACCCCAGAGAGACTGCAGGTTTGGTTCTAGACCACCACGATACAGTGGATGTAGTGATAAAGCAAGTCACACTAATTTTCTGGTTTCCCAGTGCATGCAAATGTTATGTTTACACTATACTGTAGTCTATTAAGTGTGCAATAGCATAGTGTCTAAAAAGACAATGTGCATCCCTTATTTAAAAAGTATTTTAGTACAGTCATCCAAGGCTTCAGAGAGTTGTAATCTCTTTGCTGGTGGAGGGTCTTGCCTCGATGTCCATGGCTGC
>NW_012147523.1:661281-663965 GCF_000956105.1 Propithecus coquereli | reverse complement strand
GCCCGGCCGCCTTGGTGACCTCCATTATTTATGACAGAGCGTGAAATTGATGGTGGTTGAAAGATCCACACTGGAATCAAATGAACTCCTCAATTATTGCTGCACGAATAAATCTCTGCTTCCGGATTTCCCTTGGGGTGGAGGCATCTAACCCCAGGTTCAAGGTAATAGATTTTCTAGATGGAAAGCACAGGTGACTCTATTGTAATGATTGTCAAGTTATAAGATTCCCAGAGTTAAGTGATTCTTTCTCTCCCTCTCAGTCCCCTGCTTTAACAATTTGGAGGGAAGAGTGTTCCAACAGCGTTCCCATCGTGAGCCTACAGGGTCTTGCCTCGGCTGCTGAGTACATGACAGATATTTCCACACTCTGGGCTCTGGTCATTTCCAATCCTTTTTCACAGGAAATATGCAGTGAGTGTTAATGGGGTTACGGAAAGATTAATAGAGCTTTCAGGGTGTTCGGGCCCAGCTGTTATTCCTTCCACAGAAAGCCTTCAGCTCAGGGAAATTTAATGATGAGACTTAACCCATTAAGACAACAAACAGACAACCTCCACCCATCTTGGGATTAATCTTATTTTCCTTCTTGGTCAAACAAAGCCCTCCTGGCTGGGGAAGACAGGCAGAGAACGCAGGGAGGCTGAAGGGTTGCTGCCAGCCAGGCAGCTGGTGAGTTCTAGAACCAGGGGAAGAAATGCCTGGGTACCAGCTACTGATCTTGAGTCAGCACTGTGTAAGGCATTTCTGTAACAGAGGGAACAGCCTGGAAAAGGGTAAAAATGATGTATGAGCTGTCTCTGAAACCTCCCCCACTCTTTTTGGGAACTGAAACCTGCATCTCTGCTTGAGGCCAGCAGTCAGGAGGGGCAGGGGAATATCCTTTGTTCTTTGTGCCATAGGAGGAGGCTCATGAGAATCATCAACTGTAGTTAAACAACAATACCCTGAAGCTGAAACCCCTCCCTTGAAAAGCTCTGTATTTCTGCTTATAGATAGGACAATGGCGCTTTAAGAGAGGAGTCTGCCATTCTCCTCATTTGCTGGCAACCTCCCTTTCCTTCTCTTCAAATCACTTGTCCTCGTTCTTCTGATGCAGCCTCAGGGAAAAGTACTGAACTTTCAGTAATGTTTCCACCAACCTTAAGTCTTGCAACTCTCTCATGCAGTCTTCCCAGCGTTTTTGCTTCACAGATGGAGAAACTGAGGCTACAGGCAGTGGGAACTTCAGCATGTGAAGTGAATACTAATATTCAGGTTCACAGCCAACGTTCATCATGCAGCACTCAATGAGCATCAGGTGTGATACTACAAGGTTTTACACATATAAGCTCATCTAATCCCCAAAGAAGACCTCTGGGAAGGAAACCAAGGACAGAGAGGATAAGTCACTTGCCTGAGGCCACACACGGTAAGTGCTGAAGGTGAAATCTGAGCTTCTGACAGCTCTACTAGTCTAGCTTTCACGAAGGGAGTCCACATTGCAGTAGAAACAGCTGGGGCATGAAGGTTGACCCAGGTTCCCTGCTTAGGTTTCTTAGCTGTGCACACTTGTGATATCGATTACGAGCGACACTGGCATGTTTTGGGGCAAGTGGCCCCAAGTGGTAGGTTTAGGGTATAGAAGATCATGAAGAGCATTCAGAATCCAAATTATGGAGCTGGAAATGCCAGCTCAGCCCGTATGTGCCTGCCTAGCTTACAGACAAAGGGGAAATTGAAGTTAAAAAGCCAACGTGTCCTAGTTTTCAAATATGGAGCCCAGCGCCCAGACAACAGCAGGACTTGCTCTGGACCCCCAGACCTCTGCGTCCTTCTGTGTTCCCCACTCTTGTTAACTCTGGGTTCATGGCAAGCCCATTTCATTCACCTGCCTGCACGGTTCCAAGCCCCAGTTACTTTCTCACAGTAGTGTAGCAGTCACCCTCACTGTTAACCAGTATTTCTGGTTTCCTCCTTCAAAGGACCAAGTTCATTGAACTTCTCAGCTCCTTCAATTTAAATGGGGCCATGCGATTTTCTTTGTCCAGTGACACGTGAGAAGTCACCTGTGACTCCCAGGCGGGCGTCTTTAAGATTCAGTGTGAAACCCACCACATTTCCTTCTCCCTTCCCTGGTGCCTGGCAGCAGCCCAGGTGCTAAAGCTCCACTTGGATCAGGAAGGTGCCGGAGTGAGGATGCCGTGGCACCCAGCCTGGACTGGACCCATGACAGACACACGGTGTGAGCAAGAAATCGACCTTTGTCACTTATGACTGCAGCGCAATAGTCCTGATGGATACAGGGGGCGAGATCAAGAGAAATGCAAGATGGCCCAGCCCTCAAGGCAATTGTAGTCCAGTGGATAGAAAAATCTGTATACAAACAATAGTACACAGCCCCCTTCTGACTGCAGAGGATCTATCTTGCCCCTGGGGAACCGGCTGGGAGGAGGCTGTGAGTAGGTGAGTGCCCTTCTCTCCAGGGAACCAGCTCCCTCCAAGTTGTTTCCTGAAAGGCCATTGAAAGGATATGTGGCCCATCTGGAAAATTCATTGTTCTCCAGCCAGGAGCTATGGCCCTATTTATCCCAGAGTCAGGAGTCGCCCTGTGGGCAGCTGTAGAAACTCCAGGGGAAATGGGATATCGATTTGCAATCCCTTAGATACACACACACACTCACACAGAGCATCCTCAGAGCACT
>NW_012147523.1:652404-656051 GCF_000956105.1 Propithecus coquereli | reverse complement strand
GAGAGTTAGAATCAACTTCTTCCAAACTCCTCTTAATATTGATATTTTCACTTCCTCCCATGGATCATGAATATTCTTAATGGCATCTAGAATGGTGAATCTTTCCCAGGAGGTTTTGAATTTACTTTGCCCAGATCCAGCAGAGGAATCACTATCTGTGGCACCTATCACCTCATGAAATGTATTTCTTAAATAATAAAGACTCGAAAGTTGATATTACTCCTTGATCCATGGGCTGCAGAATGGTGTTGTGTGAGCAGGCATGGAAACAACATTAATCTCCTCTCACATCTCCATCAGAGCTCTTGGGTGACAAGTTGCCTTGTCAAAGAGCAGTAATATTTTGAAAAGAATCTTTTTTTCTGAGCAGTAGTTCTCAACAGTGGCTTAAAACACTCAGTAAACTATATGGCAAACAGATATGCTATCATCCAGGCTTTGTTGTAGCGCCTTTAATTTTCTTCAAGAATTTTTCCATTGTATTCACAACTTGGGTTAACTGTTTGGTGCAAGAGGCCTAGCTTTCAACCTATCTCAGTTCCTGATATGCCTTCCTCATTAAGCTTCATCATTTCTAGATTTTTATTTAAAATGAAAGACATGAGACTCTTCCTTGGACTCAAGTCCATGCAACTTGAAAACTTAGAGGCCATTGCAGGGTTATTAATTGACCTAATCTCAATATTGTTGTGTCTCAAGCAATGCGGAGGCCCGAGGAGAAGGAGGGAGATGGGGGAACAGCCAGTCAATGGAGCAAGCAGACCACACAACGTTTATCAATTAAGTTCGCCATCTTATATGGGCCTGGTTTGTGGCACCACCAAACAATTACGATAGTAACATCACAGATCACCATAATAGACATAATAATAATGACAAAGTTTGAAATATTGTGAGAATTACCAAACTGTGACACAGAGACGCATGATGTTGGAAAAATGGTACCAATAGACTTGCTAGACGCAGGGTTGCCACAAACCTTCAATTTGTGAAAAACACAATACCTTCCAAGTGCAATAAAATGAGGTACACTTGTATTTATTGAGGTGCTCCAACGTGCCAGGCATTAAGTATCCTGGAATAACAAAAAGGCAAAGTTTCTGTTTATGTTCTACTTAAATTCTGTCTAATTCCAAAGTTGAAGCTTCTTCCCATTGCATCACTTGGTTAGGGTTTATACTGTAGAAGCCCAAAGATGAATACAAAGTCTAGGAGATCTGCCTTTCACCCCCAACCCCGCAAATCGAGAGAGATGTTTCTCTCTCTTACCTCTGAAATAGTCCTGGGACATATAATAGTAAAGCATCTTAAATACGTCAGGTCAGAAAACACAGCTCTCCAAGGCAAAGGGTCTTGGAAAGTTGAGGATGAATTTCTGGCAAATATTAAGGGAAAGTCACAATTGTTAGCAAGGTTTCATGTATGGCAGAGCTCAGAGGCAAAAAGACAAAATCCCTCCAATGCTAGAACAAGGACGCCCCAGGGGAGCTGTCCATGATGAAACACCCAGGCTACCTCTAGCAGTCTCTGACCTCCTGGCTGTGTGCCGTCAGCCTTCCCCTGTTCATACCCCTCCCCTGACCTAAGCAATGCCCTCATGGGTCGTGACCAACACCTAAGGGACCACCTGCATTGACCATCGCCTAGACTGACGGCACCCCAGACTGCCACGCCAGAGCTTCAGTCACTCAGTGGTGGAGGCTGAATGTGATCTTCAGGCCTGGGAATGGCAACCAAAGGGAAGCTTCCTTTTGTAGCATGCAGGGCTGGACACATTGCTCTTTTCAGCCATATTTTTCTATCCCCCTGTCATCCTCGTCATCCTCCTCTGGACATGCTTTGTGTTGTCCTGCCCCTCTTAAAGTGAGAAACCCCAAGAAAGAAGTACAGTGTAAGCTGGTGTTTTTTCAAACTTTTAAAACTGTAAGTTATAGTAAAAAATTCATTTTCCATCGCAACCCCCGATACACAATAACACATGCGTGAACATACACACCCACACACAACACATGCATTGCTGGAACAAAAGTTCCACAGAGCAATTCTTTACCACTCGCAGTGCACTCTGACATTTTCTGATCACGACTCTTGAACTTGATTTCATGACCCACAGTGGCGTACGGCCCTCAGACTGGAAGACCTTCAGTCCTTGGTAAGGACATTAACTTACCCATTGTGACGCGCTAGGTAAGTGGCTTTTCTAAGCCCCAATCTCCTCATCTACAGAATTTTAAAAAATACTATTTCATGTACCATATGATACTGTGAGAATTGAAGAAGATAATTCATATAAAACACTTAGCTCAATGCCTGCCACAATGGAAGTGATCGATAAATGGAAGCTATCATCATTATCATTTTGTTTTCCAACTGTACTCTCACCAATCTCGAATGGAATGAGACCATGCACTCTCTACTTCTCTTAAGACAACCGAGAATCATGTTTATGTTCTCACAAGCACGATGGCATCATCGTGATTGGCTGAAATTGACTTTGCCGTCAATCAAAAACCCTTCGATCCTTTCTAAGCATGGGTCGCTTTGTCACCAACCCTCTCACGCCCAGTAGGGGCATCACGAGTGTTTTGGGCCCAAAGGTTTGCCCTCACATAGGTACTAATCAGAGCTTCGTCTGTGTCGGTGCAGCATTCCATTGTGAAACACAATCTGATTCACCAAGAGGCAGAAGCCTTTAAGAGTTACACAAGGGAACGTGGACCCTCTCCTCACCCAGAAAATCAACCAATCGTAATTTTTCTCTTTCAGAGGGCAACCTGTACTTTTTCAAGCACTTATGATGATGTTATAATTGGAGAAATAGTCATTTTCCCCAATTTACAGATGAAGTGACTGTTTTATTTAACGTACTTGGAAAATTTGCAAAAGGAAACCTTGCTAATTAGTGGTAGGACCTAGACAAATACTTATGTCTCTGGAACACTAGATAGTTGTTCTCTTGACACATTGCACACCTCTGCACAGAGGGCATTTGAGACCAAGTCTAGAACAGGTGATAGCGAGTATGTAAATGACTTACAAATGGCCGACGGCAATCTCTGACTATATTCCGAAACCTAAGGGGAGTGTTTCTTAGATTTTTCAACAATATCCACCTATTTTGGCCAGAATAAGTACAACATAGCTGCATTTACTGCATAATCACCTTTTTTCCCTCCCCACCGGCCCAAGTATCTATTATCCCTCACTCGTGGTCACCACAGACAGCTGATCCCTAGCCGTGCAGTCAACACTGCTTAAAAAATACACATTCGACCCCCCAAAGAAGAGAGCATTTGAGGTTCACAGTGTGTGAGATTGGCCCTATGGAAAGGCAACATACCACGCTGTTAGGAGCATGCGCGTTGGAGCAGATGCGGGACCTGACTTCTGGCTCTCGTACCTTCCTGGATGTGGGACTCTGGGCCAGTCACTCACATTTCCGAGTCTTTGCATCCAAGTCTGCAGAGGAGAAAGAATAGTACCATGTCAGAGGGCTGCTGAGAGGATTATATGATATAAAATGTACCCAACAATTATCTTAAGCCAAGTTCCCTAGGAACAGAGCCGGGGGTGGGATTCTGAAGAGGACGGAGTTCTCAGGAGTTGGGGAGTGAGAGAAGCAGAAAGGATGAAGGAAAAACAAAAGG
>NW_012147523.1:577008-651664 GCF_000956105.1 Propithecus coquereli | reverse complement strand
TGTGAGTGTACAGCCAGGGAGGGGTCTTGGTGGGGCACCAATAGCGTCCACTACAAAACAGAGCCTGGCAAGCACAAGTGTCCGTTTGATGGTAGTTATCACCATTATTTGAAATTGTCCTCACAATTCTCAGGCTGAGCCAGTTTCATATCTTGTAGCAGAAACCATTATATATCTTCAGCATCTGTTTTTGGCCCCAAGACCTGAAGGAGCAGAGACCTAGTCTGCAGCAATAAGGTAATAACAAGAAGAAAATCTCCTCCTCTGATGTGGAAACCAAATGCCCTGAATTGTCCAACATCAGAAACCTCAGAAAACCCTAACAGGATGTTTTGATATATATAGTTCAGGCTTCAGACAACTGCTTCCCAGTGGAAATATGAACTGTGCAAAGAAAAAGGCAAAGTTCGGGCATCAGAACGCCAGGACAGATCAATGTGAAAAGCTTAATATGTAAGCTTGCTATGCAGAGTGATTTTGTGGAAATGAAAGTTTTTCAAAGCAACTTTTCTTTACCCTTCTAGAGCCACACAAAAACTGGGTGTTTTCTCAGCATCACTGAGAAAATGGTCTTGTGCCATCTGAACCTGCCATACCGGGGCCCAGACCTTAGCCAGCCTAACGGATGCAAATGCAGGGCTGGGCGCAGGCAGGCAAGAAGAGGAGACCCAGCTCTGCGGCCTCCACCGTCTCACGTCCACTCAGCAACACCGTCTGTGTGCTCATGACTCCTGTGTTTAGGTCAGGACCCCTCCCCCAACTCCCACCGTAAATACCCAAGAGCATGCTCCACAGCCTCATTCGCTAAGATGCCTAACAGGCGTCTCAAAGTCAGCACAACCAAATGGAACCACTCATGCCCCCTCACCTGCTCCTCCCACAATCTCCCCAATCTCTGTATAGGGCAACTCAGAGTTCTCAACTGCCTAGGTCAAAACCAGCACCATGGCCGGGCATGACGACTCACTCCTATGATCCCAGCACCTCGGGAGGAAAAGGCAGAAGGATCACTTGAGGCCAGGAGTTTGGGACCAGCCTGGGTAACATAGCGAGACCCCATCTCTATGAAAAATAAGAAAAATTATCCCAGCATGGCAGTGTACAGCTGTCGTCCCAGCTACTCAGAAGGCTGAGGCAGGACGATTGCCTGAGCCCAGGAGTCCAAGGTTGCAGTGAGCTACGATGATGCCACTGCACTCTACCCAGGGCGACAGAGTGAGATCCTGTCTCAAAACAAAAACAAAAACAAAAAACACAGCAGCAGCATCTCTCTCATTTTCTGACATAGCACATAAACAATCTGCCAGCCAATTCTGCTTGCTCTACCTTCAAGACACACGCAGAATCTGAGCACACCCTGCCGTCCCCAAGCCTAAGCCACCATTGTCTCTCACTGGATTTCTGCCACTGCCTCCCCTCGGGTATCCTGATACAAGGCCCTGCTCCCTTGAGGCTGTTTTCGACCCAACCACAGTGATGCTTTTAAACCGTTAAGTCAGATCGTGTCACTCCTCTACTCAAAAGCTTCCAGTGACTTCCATCCCACCCGAGCAGCAGCAACATTCCTGACAGGGTCCCACGGGGCCCTGCGTGATCCTGCCACCTTATTACCTCCCAGATACCATCTTCTACTACTCTCTCCCTTGCTCCGCCTATCCCAAATACACCGGGCTCCATGCATTTCTTTGACTGTGCTGGGTGTGTTCTAGCCACAGAGCTTTCATCCTTGCTGTTGTCTCTGCCGGGAGCACTCTTTCTCAGACACCAGCGTGCCATCCAATCTTTTCTCCCTTGCAATCTTTTCCCAAATGTTGCCTTCCACACCAGGCCTTCCCTGGCCACCCTACTTAAATTGCAACTGTCACCTGCCACCACCGATCCCCTTTTCTGCGTCATTTACTCTACAGAACTTACTATCATCGAGCTCCACCGAGGCCTGAGCTTCTGTTTTATTCACTGCTGTGTCCCGCAGCACCCAAAACGGTGTCCAGTACATAGGTGACAGCCACTAAATATTTCCGAAATAAACAGACGGATGAATTTACATAAACATTTCTCTGTAAAGTGACTCCCTTTTTTAGCATAAGTAAATCTATTTTTAAAGGAAAGGTGTATCTTCGCTGTAAATGAACCAGCAGCAACAGCCCTAAAGAGAAGTCATCCAGAAAAAGAAAGACAATGAAATGAAAATGCTGCTATTAAATCTAGCTAGACGTTGCTGCCAGCACAGTTCTCTAAACCTGCAGCATAATCTCTCCTTTCTGAAAAGGGAAATCAGCAAGTGTTTAAAGACGTGCTAGCACCAAACTGAGACTGTTTTTAACTAATCAAAAGAGTCGATAAGGAATTGAAAGATAAATAGCTTTCTAACTCTCAGATTCAATGTTAACGGTTCTCAGGTCTGCGTGTCACCTAAATATCTCCTCTACCACCACAAATATTGAACATCCCACACTTCTGGAAGCAATGAAATAGATATTAATGACCTTCAATCTTCTGAGCATCAGTTCCTCCTACAATTTCCCCCATATACGTATAGGGCAACTCAATTTTCTCAATTGCCCAGGTCAAAAACATCATCATCTCCCTCACCCCCTCACATACCACATATCCAACCTGTCAGAAAATTCTACGTGGTCAACCTTCAAAATATACCCAGAATCTGACCACATATTACTATGAGCAATATCCCTTTTCTAAGTTAATTGACGGGGAGGTACTCAGAGTGGTTTTACGTGGATTCTGCCCTGAAGAAATTCAGTGTGGTTGGGAGATAAAGCATGTAATTGACATGCACAGAATGAAGGGTAGAAAGTTGCAAATTCCACAAGGAAAGCATAGATCATGTGCTACAGGGCCTGATGTGAGATTAATGTTTAGCAAGTATTCATTTACACACATCTGTGCACATTCCTCGGGAGAAGAATGTGCTTCCTTGCCCCCTGGTATCAAGGGCTTGGACATAGGTCTTGCTTATCCAACGAGGGGTGCATGGAAGTGACAGTTTATGAATTCAGAGTCAAAGCTTTACAACACCTTGTATATTTCTGCTCACCCCTCTGAGACTGTCCAATCTCTTTTCCGAGAAGAACGTGCCTCACTTAGCCATTGCCCTTCCAGCCTGAGCCTGAAAAGGAAATCTATGAACCAGAGCTGCCCCCACCAACCTGCAGGTGCACGGGCAAGCAGTAAATGCTAATTTGCAATGTGCCCCTGAGTTTCAGGGCTGTTTGCTATGCAGCATTATTGTGGAGAGAGATGATTGAGATAGAAACCGACAGTAGCTGGAAGAGGGGATTTGAAGGTTCCCAACATAAAGAATATATGTTTGAAGTGATGGATTTGCTAATTATCCAGATATGATCACTACATTGTGTACACATGTATTGAAATATAACACATCCTCAATAAATATGTACAATGATTATGTATCAATTAAAAATAAAATAAATACAATTATATTTTTAAAAGATAGAAACTGACAGGAAGAAGAGGTGACTTTGATTGGGTGTGAGTCAGGGACACCTGCTGAGCCAGGTGGCATCACAGGTGGAGTTCACACCACACATACCATGCTTCAAGAAATCCTACTGGATTGCAAACCAACAAAGTCTGGGAAGAAAATGTCCCAGAGGGGGCTATGCCAGGGATGTGAAAACTCCTCTGAAAACTGCTTGTGCCCCCACAGCCCATAGAGGAAGAAAGAAGATGAGAAGGTTTCCGAAGATTTTGTCTAAGTATTTGTTTGTTCGTGTTTGCTCTCGGGTGATTTGTTTATTGGTGTGCTTTTTGGAGAACGCGCTCTACCCTCTCTCCCTGCCTTTTAAGCATTGGTGCGTCTCAGGTTCCGGTCTCACCCCTCGTCTGCCTCCCATTCTTCCTGGGACACTCGCCACTGCCCTTGATCAGGGTCGTGCTGAACATGCTCATGCATGTTTCATGATGGCAGAGTCCATCTTAATTTGTGTAGCCCCAAAAGCAGAGCCTGAGACAAAGACTCAAGTGCAGGGAGTTTGAGAAGTTTATCCAAGAGAGCAGGAGTGAAGGCCTGGGGAGTGGGAAGAAAGCCACTCACACGTGCATCACTGAGCAGCTGGGGCAGCTGGGGGCTCTCTGAGGAGCCACACAGAACACCCCTTGGAACCGCCCCACCAGAGAATGGGAAACCCAGGGCATCTGTCCACCACCTCCCACCTCCTTTTGGTTGAAGGTTTTGCAGGGACGTTAACTGCACCTCCTGGTTGCCCCTGCACTGAGCCGAGGGTTCCAACCCAAGCAGCAAAGCAAAGACACAGAGGCACATGCTCAATGCAGGACACTGGCCGCAGGCATGGAACTGTCCACCTCTGCGTGCTGAAATCTGATGTGCCGAGGCGGCACGGCTCAGTGCATCACGCAGGTCCGCCACAAATGGGGGAAAAAAGGTATTTTCAGCACAGGCCTTTCTCCTGAAACAGCTGTGCAACATATTGCTCTGACTCAACATATTCCAAACTGTGTCATCACCCCTCCTGCCCTTTCCTGAATTCCTGAATGCAGGGAGTGGCCCACTATCCACTCCAGCTTTGAAATTTCAAAGATATTCATTTCTCCCACTCCCTCACCTATCAGATCAAAACATGCATTCTGAGTCCAAAGCAGGATTCTCCTGCCACCCCACCCCCAGTAGTCACCCCCGCCCCATCACCCTGCTGTGTGCTGCCAGCATTCACCCCTCTCTAGAACATGCCTGCCTGCACCTTCTCTCCCTGGATCCCCCCTGCCTCCCCAACGCCCAGAGCAGTACCTGGCACAGAGCAGGTGCCCGATGGGTGTCTGCGGAATGAACAAGCAGCTCCCAGGGAGAGCGTCTTACAAACCCATACAGTGGTCACCAAGGCAGAGGCTGGTCAGAAACCTCTCTCAGTTCATCATTACTGCGTCTGTCCCTTTCTACCTGGCCTCACCTGAGATAAAGGCACAGGTGAAGCATGAAGTTGGAACCGGCCCCCTGGACAGGGAGGAAGGCTTCGGAGAAGGAGGGAGCAACTCTGTGCAGAGCATCCACACTGGACAAGTCTGTCGAGGCTCAATACATCACTTGTATTTTTTTTTCAGCTGTATAATGTTGCATTTCAGTAAACTGGAAAGGCAGCAACTGCGCCCTCAGCAATCCTAACTCCCAGCCCTACCCTGGTCCCCTCCCTGCCCACTCCACCTCCTCTCCAGATCTGTGGCCTCCCTGCCTCACCCACCAGTTCCTCAAGGACACTTGCCATCAATACTGGCCCCAGCAAGACATTTCTCTTGCTGGTGCAGCCAGAATTTCCTCCTAAGAGAAGAGCATAAAGATTAACTAGGTGAGGAAATTTTTCCTTTGGCTCTGAAGCTCAGGACATTTGTCTGATCGGTTACATATTCTCCAGGAGACAGGCTAAATTAAAATACTAATGGACTGCTGTATTTAAAATATATTTCCCAATGATTAACAGCTCGGCAGGTGATGTATGTTTCAATAATTTCTTATTGCAATGTGGGAAACCTCAATAAATATTCTCAGGGTAATTAGCGGGTGTTTGTTTAACATTCAGCGGCGTTTTCCTGCATGCCCGGAAGGGTGTCACCGGTGCCAGTCGGGATGCTCCTGTGTGCAGAGAGGGACCCACCCTGGAGCAGGTACCAGATCTAACTTCACACTAGGAGCAGGGGAATAGCCCTTGGGAAGCAGCCCCCCGCAGATGTGCCTGGTTGGAGCTACAGTATTGAGTGTGTGTAAGTGATTTTTTGCTGGCATTAAAAACAGGTGAGTACACATCAAGTTTCACATGGCGACCTTTGGGCAGTTTGGACAAATATCTTTGTCTTACTGGTCCCAGGGATCTGTTTTCTTGCCTTCATCCCAATGAAGGTCTAATCTTGATCCCCTCAGCTGGGGCCCTTAAATAACAGGTAGACTTCATGGGTCTTCTAGGACCTCAGATTAAACTGCCTTAAAAATATAAAATGCTGAGATCAATGACTTTTAGGAGACCCTGGAGAGTGTATTCTGGGGTCCCCAGGAGGCCAGTGCCCCTTCTCCACCCGCACCCCCATGCCCTCTCCATTAACCTAGAGCCCTGAGTTGGTTAAGCAACTATGGCTATGGCCTCACAGGTGCAGAGGCTGTTTGTCTGGCTGCGTGGGGCTGAGAATCTGAGAGAAACAAGTGTCAGGCGAGATCAGCAAAGCTTTGAATGGATCGGAAAAATGAGGTTTGAGCCTTAGGGTATATGCTTAGCCAATGTGCCACGATGACCATGACCGAGAACCGGTGAGGAATGCAGCCGTCGGCAAACGTGGCAGCCCCAGGCAAGGGGACAGGGAAGCCAGGTCAAGAGGGAAGATATAGAGGCGTGTAAAGAACCCTGGACTGGTAGAAACAAGGCCTGGGTTCTGGTCTGAGGTCACCACTAACTGAGATGCTCTCTGGACAGCTTAAAGGTTCAGGTCTGGAACAAAAGTTTCAGCTTCAAATCCTGGCGCTACCTCTTATGAGCAGTGTGACATAGGAAAAAATACTTAACCTCTCTGATTTTCAGTTTCCTCATCTGAAAAGTGAGGTTAATAATAGTAGTCACTTATAGGATTGTTGTGAGCATTAAATCAACACATGTAAAGCACCGAGAGGAGTACCAAAGCATAGTAAGCATTCAATAAACATTAGCTTACATAACTGAAACCAAAGAGAAGTATGCAGAGAGGAGGATTGTTCTGGAAGAGACACAACAAGCACAGTGGAGAATTCCCGTGCATTTTACTTATGTGGATTCAAGGTCAATATTATAGAATGGCTCCTAATTGCAAGTCATGTTTTTCAACCAGAACTCAGCAAAGAAATAGTCATCTATAGCAAAGTTAGGTGATCAGTTGGCTGTGTTGGACTCATTGAGGAAAAGTACATGTACACAAAATAGCAAACATTGTACTTCATGAGGAATTTAGTATACTTGTCCAAAATTTTGGCACTCCATTATTTTCCCTCTACATGCTGGCTTTGATACCTAATCTCTACACAGAGAGCAACTGTCCAGGTTTCACCCACCTGCCGACTTTGAAATGTCAACTAGGTCGAGAGGAGTGTGATTTCAAGGCTCAGTGATGAAGAGCTCTGAGATAGACTGGCAATGTCTGCCATGGGCAGTAGTGGAACAGTTGCCACATCACGTCCCTCCTGGTCCAGTCAACCTCCAAGGGGCTTTCACATCTGGAAACCCAGGAGCTAATGAAATTCACCAGGGGAATGAAGAGCAAGAAGGCAGAACAGAGAAGCAGCAAACTAAAGGCCTGTCACTAAGTGGCAGAGCCCACCTGGAAGAGCTCACCTGGCAAAGCCCACCTGGCAGAGCCCTCTGTGCTCCCAGGATCTGGCGCCTTCTCCCCCAGCCCAAGGGACCTACGATGATTGTCTAAGCACAGAGAAGGGAAGTGCGAGTTCTGCCACCAACATGCTGTGTGATCATGAGCAAGTCCCTTCCTCCCAGAGTCTCAGTTTCCCCATCATAAAAATGAGATGGGTAGACCTTAACATTAAGAAAAGGATCAAATATTCATACCATTACGTCTGCTTGACCTTGCTTCTGATGGCACAGGAGAATGTGCCAGACTGTAGCAACACCTCCGCTAAAAGAGAGCCAATGTCTGCAGGGGGACATGAGAACAGGGGGCATCACCCCTCAGACTACACGGCGCCAATTATAACCCCGAAAGGCAAAATCCCAAACGCCATAATCCCGAACGTTGAACTCCTAAAAGATCAAAACCTCTGAAGTCTAAAATCCCTAATATCTAAAATACTGAAAATCACGATGCCGAAACATTAAAATTCCAAATGTTGAAATCCTGCAAGCTGAATTCTGGGGAAGGGATTAGTGTGCTTCCCTCAGCCCCCTGGGTGACTGCATAGGCAGCGGTGACCCACCTCGGGTTTTGATCAATTTCGTCAAAAGATTTAGGTTGTCCATCACAGAACTTCAGAAGATGGCAGTCACAAAGCTGGGTGCACGCAGTACCAAGCATGGTGTTGTGCATTTATGCATTTCACTTTTTGACCTGTTTCTTTATAAATATGGTTTGTCAGCTCACAACTGTTATCTCTGTGCGACTGTCGTTAGCATATTGGAGTATTTCTGCTTGCAAAAATGTGTATGCTATTATTGCCTATTTATGGCGTAAAATGGCCAATAAAGTGTTCTGTTGTGTTTCTATATGTTTCTCAAATAAATCCACTTTTTAAAATGTGAATAAATTCCTTTTAAAGCATTTTCGAGTTATGTTCTCCAGAATTTTATTTTCAGGATTTTGATTTTTCAGGATTTCAACATTTGGGATGACAGCATTTGAGAGTGTATCTTTTGGAATTATGGCCCAACCCCAGACTCCATGGCTGTGGTCTGGAATACACGTGTCCAAACTCTAGATGTGAATAGTCAATTGCCTGTTTGAATTTCTTGGATTGAAGTTCTTATTCACAACCTCTGTGGCTGCCAAAACTACACCTACCACATATTAGTAAAGGTAATCTCTTCCACCCAGATGATCAGTCCAAACGCCTTGGGACAATCTGTGAGCCCTCCCTTTTCTCCCCTGCCCGTCCATAAGCCCTCTGATCCACCCAGGTATGTCCTTACGCTATACACCTCTCCGCCCCGACATCCTAACTTGAGCCATCACCTGCAGTTGCAGCTGTCTCCTAACTGGCCTCCTGGCCTTCTTGCTGACTTCTCTTTCTACAAACAGTTCTCCATGCAGCACCCAGAATGGTTTTACTGAGATTGTATTACTTCCCTGTTTAAAATCCTCTGATGAATTCAGTTGCACTTAGAATAAAATTTAAATCTCTTATTATGGACTATAAAACCACCCGTGAGCGGGTCCCAGCCTGCCCCTCTGTCCTCACCTTGTCCCGTGTTTCAGGAGCTCTGAAGCTCCAGCAACAGTGACGTTTGTCGCTTAAACAAGCTGTGGTGGCCCCCAGTGAGCCACGCCTCCTGCTATCCGTGCTCTTTGGTCGTCTCCTTCTCACGTGGATTCTGGGCTCAGCCACCTGGAGTTTTTAATTCTTCCCAAGTGATACTAATACACAGCAAATTTTGAGAACTACTAATGCAAAGTGTTTGAAACCGTACCTGGCACTTAGAAAGTGCAGTTGTCCCTCAATATCCACGGGGGTTTGGTTCCAGGACCTCCTGAGGATACCGAAATCCAAGAATGCTCAAGACCCTGATATAAAATGGCGTAGCATTTGCATATGACCTATGCATATCCTCCCATATCTTTAAATCACCTCTAGATTACTTCTCATACCTAATACAATGTAAATGCCATGTAAATAGTTGTTGAACTGTATTATTTAGGTATTAATAATAAGGATAAGAAAAAGGTCTATACGTGTTCAGTACAGATGCGATTTTTTTCAAATATTTTCCATCCACAGTTGGTTGAATCCACAGATGCAGAACCCACTGATACAGAGGCTGACTGTACAAGGAAAATATTAGCTGCTTGTATCTTTTAAGCATCGGCATAAAATTCATTTCCTCCAGGAAGTCTTGCCTGAGTCCCAAGACCAAATTGGGTGCCTCCCTGGTGTTTCCTCCATAGCAACACTCAAAACATTGGATTGAAATCATCCAGCTGCTTGTCTGTCCTCCACACTAGGGCACGAGCACTGTCCCAACACGCGGATCAAGGCTGTGCGTAGAGAAATTCCTGATGAAATTGGGTGAACAAATCCTCTGCCTCCCCAGATCACCTCACCCGCTCCAGTGGCTCTAGACGCTATCTGTACACCTGACGTCCCCATCGCCTCCAACATGCAGCTGCCCACTCCACGGCACCGCTTGGCTGCTCGCAAACTTTAATGCATCCAAAACTAAACTCCTTATTTCGTTCTCCAAACTTGGTCTGGAACCTCCACTTTACCAGTTTCTCAAACCAAAAATCTTAAAGTCATCCTTGACCCCACCCCCGGTCATGCTCTACATCCAACCCGTCATCAGATCACATCAGCTCTAGCTGCAAAATGTACGCAGGATAGCTACTAGTACCTGCAGCATAACACTGTGACCCAAGCCACTGTCATCTGTCACTCAGAGAACGACATCATCCTGGTCCTGTCTCCAACATTCTATGACAGCACAGCAGAATAATCCCACTACAGAACATAAATAACATCAAGTAACATCTCTGCTCAAGACACTGCAACGACTCCCGATCTCGCTCAAATTAAAATCTGAAGTTCTCCCCCAGCCTAACATTTTATACGTGGTAAGGCCCCAGCTCTTTCTCCGACCTCAGCTCCTACCACTTCTCCATTCTTGCGCTCTGCTATGGCAACACTGGCCTTCTTGCTGCCATTCGAACCCACCAGGCCCACCCACTCTCGGGGCCTTTGCACAGGCTGTTCCGTCTGCCTGTAGCCCTTCCCCTCAAATACCTGCTTGGCTTTACTCAATTCCTTTTCACCTTTGCCTAAATGTTACAAGGACAACTTCTCCTACTGTCCTGTCTAAATAGCCCCCAACTCCCCTCCCTTGCTGTTCCCTTGTTCTGCTGTCACTTGTCATCATCGGCCATGACCTCTCCTCTTTCTTGTTTATCTCCCCACAAACCACATACTAAAGAGTAAGCTCTGTGAGAGTAACAGCAGTGTCCATTATGACAGCCAGTGCTGACATAATGGCTGGCACACAGTAGGTGCTCAGTAAACACTCAATGGAGTCATCTTGTGAGCCTGGCACACACAGGCTGGTCAGCTCACACCAACTGGATGGAAATTCACCCAGCTGGGGGGAGCGCGCCTTAGGCTTTGCCAACTCCTTAGACGTACCACTTAGGCACTAACTCCTCACCTCACTGAGCAGTGTTTAGCTTCTGGTTGGGGGAGGGGACATTTCTCAGAAGATAAATAGAATTCCCATGGAAGAGAGAGAAAGGCTTGGCATTTCATGGCTTCTTCAAAATATTTTCAATAGCAATTTGAAGGCTGTTTGCTCATCTGACATTTGTCTTCATTTGGCTCGGGAAACGGCTGAAACACACGGAGGGGAGAAATCACTTCTGAATGTTCAGTGGTGGCAGAAAAGACCTCTCACACGAATCTATCACAAAGCAGCCACAGCCTCTTGGCTCCGTGAAAACTGCCCCCATCTGCTGTGATTTATTCAGCCAGGATGCCCCCCAACGCCGATAGCTCAATTCATTTGAAAAATAATTATCCTCTATGTTCTAAATGCTGCTCCCTTGTCCCTGGGGAGTTGATGTGAGCGGTCAGGCTAGTGACAAGTGGCAAAGCATGTCTGATCACTGTTCACATCCTGGAAGGGGTGACTGGATGGGGACAGGTCACTGGGACACGGGCATGAATAGGTCGGCAGGGTCTGCCTGTGTCACTGATGACGCTGCTTCTCCCATCGCTGGACTTCCCTCCCAGTCTGAACCTCCCTGAAGTGACATCTCCAAGGGTTGTGCTCAGTCAGCACCTGGAGCACAGGCCACCTGGGGAACAGCAGGTCTCTGTCACAGGGCTTGGGACAAAGGTCCTCCGTGCCCTGGGAGGTGAGCTGTGGTGCTCTCCGTGGGTCAGCTCCTCGCACTCTGGCTTCAGGTTGGGTCTGGCTGAAGGGACGTGACAACGGGAGGTATCAGGGCAGAAGGAGAGAGGTCAGAGGGTTTATTCTCCTGTTAGGCCACTGATATGGTTTGGATGTTTGTTGCCTCCAATCTCACGTTGAAATCTGATCCCCAACATTGTCCATGGGGCCCAGTGGGAGGTGTCGGGGTCATGGGGGTGGATCGATCATGAATAGCTTGGTGTCTTCCCGAGGCTGAGTGTTTTCTCTCGAGAAGCCTGGCACCTCCTCCTCCCTCTCTTGCTCCCTCTGTCTCCACGTGACACACCTGCTCCCTCTTCTCCTTCTGTCGTCAGTGGAGGCTTCCTTGAGGCCCTCATCAGAAGTGGCTGCCAGCTCCATGCTTCCTGTACAGCCCGCAGAACCGTGAGCCAAATAAACCTCTTTTCTTTATAAATTACCCAGCCTCAAGGATTCCTTTATAGCAAAGTAAAACAGACTAACACAGCCACAGATAGGAGTGGCTGGTCTTCCTCTAACGAAAACCGCAGGTCCTCTGGGATGACCCTCTCCCTCACCTGCAGCTCCTGCCGATTTGCTAAAACCTTCCTTCCCCCGGGGATGGTGACGGCTCACCGTTGTTGCTGTTCCCAGAGAACATCATAATCTCCTGCTGGCTGCCCTTAATCCTTCCCAGGCCCTTGTACACAGTCCCTTCAATAAACTGTCCTCAGTTGTATCTTGCGTGTGCCACGTGCTCCTGCCGGAACTCTCAATGATACTACGCGGCCCTTTAGCATCCATGAACGCCCTGCACGAGAACGCGTGGTGATCCAACTGGAATGAGACACTCCGCCGGCGCATCTCCGTGAGTCATGAGAGGCACCTGGCCCCGTGCTGGACGGCTGGATGGGACCACAAAGGAAACAAACGGGCCTGGACGTCAGAGAGCTCCGTGTCCATTAGAGAAGGTGCCAGGGGGATACGGACGAGGGACAGCTCAGAGGAGGCAGGAAAGAATTCCTGGAGGAAGATGACAGGTAGGTCCAGACCTGTGGGACAAGCTGGAGTTGGCTAGGAAATGGAGAAAGGAAAAGAGTGACGCAGAGGGAAGTGTCACGTGGGTGAAGCTGGGAGGTGAGGTGTGGTCTGTTTAGAAATCTGGAAGTCAGTCAAGCTGCAGTGTAAGGTGGCCCTTCCAGACCCTTGGATTCAAGTCATAGTAATTACATTGAAAGGGGTGACTTTTACACAACTGGGAAATTGAGCATAGAGCTCTCTTCAGGCGTGGCTGGATCCAGGACTTCATATGAAATTGTGTTCATTCTCACGTTCTCCCTCCCTCCCTCCCTCCCTCTCTCTCTCTCTCTCTCCCCCCTCCCCATACCACCCCCATCTCCTTCTTTTTAATCTCCCCTATATGATGGATTCTGGACCTGTCATCTCCTACTATGTACAGGTTTTCATCAATTGGAAGAGGAGAGAGCTCCCCATCCTCTCAATTCCAAGACTCGAAAGGCAACACACTTCCTCCTCCTCCTCCTGCAAAAATTAAAAAATAAAAAATAATTCCACTGAAGGGCTGGAATCGATCCATTTTGAGTCATGTGCTCATTCCTGAACCAACGACTGTGACCAGAAGAGTGGGGGATTATAATCTGCTGTGTCAGGGTCACAGGAGTGCCCCTGTGCAGATAGGGGCAGGACGTTCTAAGTGACAGCACATTAGAGCTACATAAATGGTGTGGGGGTGGGGAGCAATCCCTCAAAGAAAAGTTCTGGAGAAATAAAAACCACATTGGTCCACTGTAGCCGGAGACGGACTTGGAGAGGTCGGCAGAGCTGTTCTGTCCTGGCTGGCGCCTGCCAACTGAACGCTCTTCCCCCTCCACCTGTGTGTTCACGGGAGGTGGCCTTGGGACCTGGATGAAACCACTGCCTCCTCTCCGTGGCTGAGCTTCATGGTGTGAATAGCCTGTTAAGTCCACAGGACGGTAGTGTGAAAGCCCAGAGACTTTTCTTTTTGGGGATTTAGCTGGTGTGTCCAGCATTTCCCACCTGTGGATTTCACTGCAGCTACTCCTACGTGGCATTCTGGAAGGCACACTGGGGCCCAGAGACGATGGGGTGGAGAGGGAGGAGACGGCCTGGGGTGGGCCAGTGTTACGGGCTGAATCGTGTCCCCCTGAACTCAAATGTTGAAGCCCCAGCCCCAGTATCCCGAAATGTAACCATACTTGCAGACAGGGCCTTCGAAGAGGTAACTAAGTTAAACTGAAGCCATCAGGGCAGGGTCCTAATTGACCTTCTAAGTGACCTTCTAAGAAGAGGAGAACAGGACACAGGGAGGGGGAGACAGAGGGAAGCCACGTGAGGGCACAGCCAGAGGGCAGCCGCTGCAGGCCGAGGAGAGAGGACTCAGGAGAAACCAATCCTACGGACACCGGGGTCCTGGACTTCCAGCACTGTGGGGAAGAACAGTTTTGTCGTTCAAGCCTCCAGTCCTTGGTGCTTTGTTCTGGTGACGGAGCTGAATAAGACAACCCCCTAGGAGTACTCCTGCTGCGGGGGCTTCTGGAGGAGGGAGAGAAAGAGGGGAGAGAAGGGAGGCAGAGCGGGAAGAGGCAGGGAGGGAGACGACAGCGATGAAAGAGGAGGAAGCCGAGAGGGCAGGAACAGGAGCTGAGTGGGAGCCCACCCGGGCTGGCTCCACCGGCTGTTCAAAACCCAAGAACCTCCCCTGCTAGTTGGTAAACAGCTGCCCAAATGCCCCTCGCCAGCCTCACAGCCTTCTCTGTCCTGTCGGGCAGGGCGTGCACTGTGTGGCTGTAAATACTTCAACCATCACCCCTGAGTTCACCCCTCACCCCTAGCTCCCGTGTGGCCTTGGGTTGCCACTTCCCTGGTCCTGACTTCTCATCTCTACGAGACTGGAGTTCTCCCGAGCGTCCAGAGACATTACAAAAGCAAAGGCCTTAGGACAGCAGCGGAGGGCTCCCATCCGCAGGGCGTTTTGTCATTGTTAATGCTGCTGCTGGTGGCGGGGTGCGGTTGTGGTAAGGCGGCTCAGGTCTTCCAGGCCCTCCAGGTTCAAAGTTCAGAGCTGCAAGTCACATCTCTGCCCTCCCTCACCGTAATGGCAATTTACGGAGCTCCCGCTAAGCGCCAGGCGCTACGCTAGCTGTTCTGCGTTCATATCTCAGCCGGTTCTTACAAAAGCACTGTAAACCAAAGCCCATTACAGATCCAGAAAACTGGGTACCTGAGATGAGAAGTGACTTCTTCAAGGCCCAGTAGAGAAGCCGAGATGGAGACCCAGGTCTGCCGGACTCCCAAACCCAAGTTTCTCCCATGAATTCTAAACTCTTGCCCACCTGGGGCTAGTCTGGTTCGGCGTGTGGGCACACCTGGCAGGAAGCTGGAAGATCTTCGGTTCAGGCAGCTGGAAGGGGCCGGGCAAGGTGGGGCTGTCTGTCTGTCTGTCCTGGCACGTGGAGGCTGGCTGCCCACTTCTGCAGGCTCCCGACACCAGGTGGTAGGGGCTGAGGAGAGGGGGCAGGTGAGAAACAGCAGGTGGCCGGCCACATGTGGGGTGCTGGCCCCTGGAGACAGGTGGGGTGACAAACGCCGCGGTGACAGTGTGACAATGTCAACAGTAATTGCTTCCACCACTCTGCGTTCCAGGCTGCAACATGACTACCAGGGCTGCAGGTGGCATGACAAGTCGGGAAATTGTTGAAGATTGAAAACCACCGTGGAGGGAGCCACAGTGTTCTCAGGTAATTACTTCCCCCTCGTGGGAGTAATGAGAGAGCTCGCGCCCACGTGCTGGAGCGGGGACCTGCAGAGCCATCAGCTCCTCCCCACCTCCTCCTTGCCACCCTGCACCGTCCCCTCCAAGAGCATGGAGAGGCCTGAGCCCTGCCATTCTTTGAGGCTCCTGACATATTAAAAATAAAAGAACGCCCAAACAATCGAGTCGTGGCACACCTGGGATGAACGTATGAACGTTTTAACACCCTCAAGGGGAAAAAAAAAAGGCAAAGCAATATAATTATACTTTTCATAAGGTAATTATGGGAGTTCTAAAATATTATCAATTTTGTGTTCCCTATGGGCAATGAGGTCCAGGAATGGGACATAAATTTAAAGTTTTAGAATAAATTACTTCTTTCAAACCTGTTAGTGGATCTCTGACAATAATGGTGTACAAATCTCATTTGGACATAATGTCAGAAATTTAAATTGTATTTTTTAATAAGAATACGTGTGTATACACATACGTGTGTGTATTCACACATCCACACCAGCATTTATTATGCACCAGGTAGAGCGTATAACAGAGCTGTGTAGTCATGCATTTAAATCTCATAACCACCTTAGGGGCAGGTATCATCCTCACCTTCGTTCTCCAAATGAGAAAACCGAGGCAGGAAAGAACTGAAGGACTCACCCAGGGTCACAGCCACTGAATGGCAGAGCTGGGATTCGAACTCACAGCATCTGGCCCTAGAGTGTGTGTTTGCGTTCCCCATGCTGGGTGCACGTTGGAGTCCTTTGGGAAGGTGAGGTCTGGGCCACGTGGACCTCCTGATCTCCTCCTCCATCAAAAACAAGACACGGGCCCTGCGGGTCAAGAATACATCTCCAAGGAATGGCTGCGGCATTTTGGCTTCACCCGCAGCAGGGCCTGAAATGCCCCCTCCCCCGGCCCTGCCCAGCCCGTCACCCTGGGGGGAGCATATTTCAAGTTGCTCCGAGAGAAGGTAGTGTTTGGGCTGTCCCAACACCCTGATGGCTCCTGGCTATGCCGCTTTCCCAACGGACCTGCCATGCTGAGCCTAGAGCTTGCACATCTCTGTTCGCCCACCGCGTGGGCCTCATGGACGTCGGCAGTGACAGGAACTAACTAGGGTTGTGACAGCCCCCAACTTGAGGCCCACCCAGAGGACCTCCACCCACCTCACCAGCTTCCTCCAGCCACCCAGGTCAACATCCTCCCCAGCGAGCTCTGTCTCCCTCTGTCATGCTAATCCCGTCTCCCCACTTTATTTTCCTTGAATCACTGACTGAAATGGAAAATTTCCCTATGTATTGATTCACCTCCTTAGGTATTTACTGTCTGTCTCCATCTGTCAGAATCTAAGCTGGTGCACGGTAGGTACTCCACAAACATTTGTGGAATGAATGAACGCGGAGGTCCCAGCATTGGCAACATTTCTGGGGAAAAGGAGAGGTGGTCACTCTCTAAGTTCACCTTCTCCGAAAGTGCCACCTCTCCAAGAAGTTTTAAGTGGCTATGTTGACATGCCTGCCATTAAGACAGTGGTGAAGAGACCTTAGAGCAATCAGTGTGGAACAAGAGTAGGCCCGTTAAACACAGGATTGAAGTATCTGCAGTCAGACCACAGGAGAGTAGGCCAGTGGAACAGACCTTCCAGTTTGCTCCCTTCCCACCAAACAACAGCCCTGGTCCCTGGCTCTCTGAACACCCTTACCCCTCCTATGGGCCAGCGCGAGACTTCTGCCCCTATAACTAAAGAGCACAGGGAAAGGACGGGCTCTGTTTGTGGTGGGCTGGCAGGATGGAGGGAGGGACCTCCATTCCCTCAAATACCTGCTCTATGCCCGGTCTGTGCCTTTGGCATTTTGGGATTCTGTTCCCACAACAATAATAAATCTCCCCTCCACAGATGAGGAAAGAAAGCTCAGAGAGGCCCCATAATTCACCAGCTCACACAGCAAGCCAGGGGATGTCCCAGCCCGCCTGGTGCCCAAGGCTTCCTCACGCTGCCACGGCAGAGAGACAAGGGCGGGTCTCCCTTCTTGCTACGTGACTATATTCATTTCCGATCACTGCTACGATGCAGTACAACAAACGTGGTGCCTTCCTCAGCTCCTGGCCCCTTCCTGCACCTTCACAACCAGCAGTGAAACATCTTCCCGCTCTCTCTCCCCCTCGCTCTCGCTCTCTTTCTCTTCCCTACGATCTTCCTGTCCCCCTCTTATAAAGACCCCTGTGATACAGCAGGCCCCACCATGTAATCCAGGATAATTGCCCCATCTCAAGATTTTTAATTTAATCACACCTACAAAGCCTCTCTTGAAACGTAAGGTAACGTATTAATGGATTCCAAAAATTAGGAGATGCGCATCTTTGGAGAACCACCATTCTGTCTACCACGATGACTTTGAACATCCATCACCCCAGTCCCCATCACAGAGGGGGAGGTAAGACATGGGGTAAATATCGGTCCCACAATTTTGAAAAAGGTATCCATGCCAAAGAGGGGGTCAGACACAGCACTGGCGTGGGGGCTGGAGGGGTAGCCTTAAGTGACACTAGAGACCCTTACAGAGCAGTTGCAACAAATAAGGCACACTTCTCAACGCTCCCTCTCTGTGTTAACTCACTGAACTGTCAAAACAGCTCTATGAGGTAGGTGCTGTTGTCATCCCATTTTACAGATGAGTCGACCGAGGCAAAAAGCAACCAAGGAACTTGCCCAAAGAGGTGGAGCTGGGCTTTGAACCGAGGCTCGGAGTCTTATCCACCGTGCCTTGGAGCTGGATCCTCCCACACATATCAACCTTCACCTGCAGACGGTATTTACTTTTACAAAGCACTTTGTATAAAGCAGCTTCCTTTTATCGAGGGCTTATCACCGGCACGGCTTGGGGTATGCTGAACTCTTTCCATGCGTTGCGTCAGCTAATCCTTCCCCAGGATCGCGGATACCAGGACTCCCCTCTCCTTGCAGTGATGAGGTAACAGAGACTCAGAGGAGTGGAACAAGCCATAAGGTCCCAGACTTTAAAACCCAGGCTGTCACCCCCACAGCCCCCTGAGGCTGGCAGGTTGCCAGGCAGCAGGACAGGCCCCCCCAGACTGGTGGGACTCTGGAGCTGTCTGCCCCCACCCCACCCCCAGAGGCTGCTTTGCCCTTCAGCAGTCACGGAGGGGGCGGGGGAGGCAGCGTCAATAATGTATGACATCCCCCAGATAAAGCGTGTCCGTAAACGCTGCTGGCGGCAGCTCATCAATGGTGCATGGGGGTTTTATGTTTCCCAGCTCGGATGAAGGCAGTTCCTGCCTCGCCTCAGGCCAGCATAAAGATGTGACCTGCAAAGGTTGCATTTATCTCCAGAGAGCCTCCTGCCACCTTCGCCAGCTGATGGAGCTGGGAGTGCCACAGTGACATGCGAGCACTATCCCCACCAGTAACCCCCCAGCCATGCTCAGCCTCATGTCAGTTTTCCATCCTGGGCTCTGCACCCCCCCTCAGTGATCTAAAACTCTGCAAATAGAGGCTCCAACCTCTGGGATGAGCCCCATGGCTCTAGACTTGGGGGCCTCTGGGCGGACAGGATTGGGGTCCCTGGCCTTTCAGAATGAGAGTCCTAACCCGGACCTTCATTCATTCATTCATTCATTCATTCACCACAAATGCATTGAGCACCTACTTGGTGCCACACACTGCTCTAGGTGCTGCCAATGGATGGCACCAAGGCGAAGACCTTCTCTTAGAGAACGTTCCAGAGATGGAGTACACGGCACAAGGATCTTCGTGCCAATTCTCAGATGAAAAAATTTAGGAGCAGAGACAGGGCATCCCTGTCCAAGGTCACACAGTTGATAAATCACAGAGCTGGTCTCAAAACCAAGGTCTTTGCCCTCTCTGCCTGGCATCTTTTCTTTTAAAGGTTACCGATTTGAAACCCCTCTCATAGTTGAGAGCCAAATTTGGAAATCAGAAAATGCCTTAAAAATAAATCTCAGGGGGGAATCACATGTGAAGAGAAAATCTGAACTTGGCACAGGTCGTGGCGCATAGTGGGTGCTCCAAAAACGTTAATGGAAGGAAGGATAAGAGAGAGGGGGAGGGAGGGAAGGAGGGAGGGAGGAGGGAGGAGGCTTAATTTCAGAGGTGATCATGTTCCCAGGCTGAAAGATACAGTGAGGCTGACAGTTTTATTGTTCAATTGTTTCGTATGGATTTTGAATAAAAAATAAATTGGCTTCTTTTAAAGAGGACAATTCTGAAAGCCTTCGAGGACGGTGGTGAATCATGCGTGACTGCCCTTGGCTTTCTTCCTCGAAATGGGAACTCCGTTTGTAGCCAGCGAGGACTTAGAACAGCTGGGGGCGGGGGGAGCGTGGCCCTGACACCAGATCCCTGGGTCCTGTTGTCCTGGGGAGGAAAACTATGCTGGGGGACTTCTCTACTCTCTCTAGGTAGCTTGTTTGCAAATAACTGCCCTGAAGTGGGGATGCCTGCTGAGTTTGTGTCCCCCTGTCTGATCTTCCCTGAGACCTAGGACCCACTGGGATCTTGGGCAAGTTGCTTCCTCTCCTCTGTAAAATGGGCATAAAACCTCCCTCCCAGGACTGCTGTGAGAATTAAATGAGATATGGTATGTGGAGTGTGCGTGCCACAAAATAGGTGCCCAGTAGCCATAGATACATGACGTCCAAAGCTGGAATTCAGTGGTGTTCACTGGAAAGCCAGCATGCTCACCAAGGAGGGGGTGAGAAGGAACGAGTAAAGGAGGCTCACTCATATGCCAGGAAACTTGCTCAACCTGAAGGCGATGGAGGCAGTGGAATGGCCTTCTCAGGGAAACCCTTCTCATAAAAATCCATTTATAATACTTTTGAAGGAAGCAGGTCGAAAGTAAGCCCCAAGAGACAGCAGGGGCTGGAAGAGAAAACCCAAAGTCAGTCAAGATTCTTTCAGTTATACATGAAAGACCCCAACTTAAAATGGTTTAATCTATTAGGGGGATTTATTGACACACGTAACTTCCAAGTCTGGCTTCAAGCACTGCTGCAGCCAGATTTCAAAGGATGGTGTCAGTCATACTCAGGCAACCTTCCCCCTCTAAGTGTGGCTTAGGACACCTCCAGGCTTTCTTTCTACCTTCTCAGCAACCCCAGTGGAAAGAATCTCTTTTCCAACAGGTCCAGCAAAAGTCCCCGCACTGGTTTTCATTGGCCCAACTCAGGTCACATGCCCATCCCTGGACCAATCACTGCAGCCAGGGTGGATGTGGCCTGAGCTAATTGGTTGAGTGTGAGTCACTCGCCAATTCTTGAGATCAGAGGCACTATTGGCCTCACCTGAACGAATAGGATTTAGCATAAGAAAAGAGATTCTCAAAGGAAGAATAGGGCACTGTTTGAAGAGATGCAGACATGGCTGTCTGCCCTGCCTCAGCCCTGCCTCAGTCCCACTGTTACCAGTTTTCACTTCATTGTCCAGCTCCATGCAACACCAGATTGTGACTTGGAGGATCCAAGCCTCTGCCCCATCTCCCATCCATGGGTGGGAGAGATGCTGGTCCCCCTCCCTCTCTGCACCTTGAGATGAGCCCTGCCCCATCACCACCAATGAATTCAATGAGTGTCACCCCATTCCTGTTCACTGTCTTGGTGTTTTGGCTTCATTCCTGCCCGGCTCTGGGATTGTACCTCTCTGAAGCTCCTCTTGCCTTTGTCCTTCCATTTCTAACTCACGCCTGCTCCTTGGACTTGATGTTTGACCATCTCTATTGCTATGGAAAAACATTTCTGATCTGCCATTTAGAAGAAAATCAGATTAAAATAAGCTTCTTGACTTAAAAAACACTTATGTAGCATTTACTATGCACCAGGACTTTACAAATATTAATTCCATTTAATCTTCACAACAACACTGTCATGTAGACCCTGTGTACGATGAGGCCTGCAGGAGAAGGAGAGCAGGTCCAGGCCCTTGCTGGCATCTTTGTGCTGTGCACGAGCAGGAGGATGCCTATGCAATTTTCTTACTACACAAAAGGAAATAAATAAACCCTTGTCTCTTTAAGCCAGTGTTAAGTTTCCTGGTAATTGCAGCCAGACACAGTCCTAATTCATGCACTTTGTAAACGACAAGGATAGGATCCAACCACTCCTACACAGGTGGCAATCTGGAGCTGACGGCACAGAACGAGATGGGAGAAGAACCAACTTTTCTCTGGGCTGTATCAGTCCGATGCATTCCTCCACAAGCATGCCGCCTCTCCACTCCTCCTCGCCCAGCCATGAACGCTCTGCCGTGGCATTCTCTCACTTCACCTGTGCCACGTGGCCCGCTCCCCAGGACCAGACCCCAGGAGTCCAGGGAAGCCAGGACATTCCCCAGGGTGACTCCCCTCTGAGCTCATGGCTCAGTCGGCTTCGTTGCCAGAAAGACACTTTGCATCTCTTCTGCTCATTGCAATTCAGTCACGTCAGAGTAGCCCACAGGATCCGAATGCAATTTTCTCATCGAATTATGCTAAATCCTTCAGGGAAGGAGGCAAAATTATTTAAAACCTATAAAAACTAAAGCAACATTCTGGCTCTATATTTTAACTTTCTGATCATTATTTAGAGTTAACCTTTTCTGCCGCTAAATCACAAACCCATTTTGCTGTATATCTGGCAGCACAGGCCATAAGGCATGGTGGAAAAAAAACACACCCAGGCAAAGAGTAGACCCGGGAATTGTTCCTTGGCTCCAGCAGATAATAGAAATTGAGGTGGCATTTTGCGCTTAGAAATCAAAAGTATCAGAAGGTTGATTCATTGAAGCAGCAAAAAAAAATGAGTTGTAGCGTTGCTATAAATATTAGAGCAATAGATTGGGGATGAGGTGTGTTTCTGCAGAATAATGCCCTGATGGGGAGGATGGGAATTCACGATTCAGGCAGATGAGGGACACAGTTCTGTGCCTGGCATCTCAGCGAATTACTTATTCCTGCTGAGCCTCAATCTCCCCATATATAAAATGGGAAAATATAATAACTCATTCAGTTAGGAGGTAAGTACTATTATTTAGTCTCATTTTGTAAAATGAGGAAAGCAAGGCAGAAGGTCAGTGACTTGCCTTGGCAGTCAGAAATGGCAACACTGAGGTCTGACCTAAGGCAGGCAGCTTCAGAGACAGGGTTACTCTGCAACATAAATAAGATAATGAATAGGAAGTGCTTACTACCATGTTTGACATATAGCAATAAATGCTGGGTGAATAACTTGTATACACTGGCATTTGTAATCAAATATATATGTAAGTCTTATAAGTAAGTTTTATCAATAATCTTATTAAAAATCAGCCTATTTGGTGCTGTGATAACATCCTGTATTTTTCCTTCATAGCATTTAAATACAATTAATTATTCATGTGATTAGCTGTTTCATATGCAACTTCCATTCCAGCACTGTGAGTTTCATGAGAGCAGAGACTGGGCCTCTCCAGCATCTAGCACAGTGCCTGGTGTGAAGTATTCATTCACCCAACAATATCTATTGCATGTTTACTATGCTCCAGGCACTGTTCTAGGCACTGTAAACAAAGTCCCTGCCCTCTCAATTCTAGTGAGGGGGTACAGACAGAAAATAAACAAACTAGTAAGTACTTGGTATATCAGATGGTGTCTTCATCAGTTCAGGTTGCTACAACAAGAGTATCATAGAAAGGGTGGCTTAGACAATAAACATTTATTTGTCACAGTTCTGGAAGCTGGGAAGTCCAGGATCAGGGCGCTGGCAGATTCAGTGTCTGGTGAGGGCATTATTCCTGGTTTGCAGAGGACCATCTTCATGTTGTATCTTCACATGACTGTGAGAACAATCATCTCTCTGTCTCTTCTTCTAAGGGCACTAATCCCATTTGTGAAGTCTCCACCCTTATAACCTAATGACCTCCCAACTCCTCATACAATCAAAGTAGAGGTTAGGATTCCAACATTCAAATTTTGGGAGACACAAACATCTAGTCCATAACAAATGGTGTAAGTAATTGGAGAACTATAAATCAGAGGAAGGGAAAAAGACTTCTGGGGGCAGGGGATTATTTTATATAGAGAGGTCAGAGAAGTTCTCTATTACTAAGAAGGCTTGATTATGCAGATGGATGGGAGGGATCCATCTGCAGAAAGAGCTTTTTCCGGCAGAGGCAACAGCAAGTGCAAAGACCCTGAGGCAGAAAGGTCCTTGGCATGTTCGGGGTCAGTGTGGCTGGAGTGGAGTAAGTTTGACTAAAGGAGTGGAGAAGACGAGGTCAGAAGGGAAACGAGGGGAAGATGATAGATGAATAATTGTATGAAAGAACAGAACAGGGACAGAGACAGTGCCTGTGTTCTTCCTGCACATTCACAGACAAACATCAAGCAACCTACACAGCGCAGGGTTGGTGGGCTTTCGAACACTGATGAGCCCTGAGCAATTACTGCATAAACAGTGCCTCTGGCCTGAAGAGGAAGGATAGGCGTGAACACAGTCTCCCAATATCCAAAGGGCTGTCATGGAGGAGATGACTTCACTTGGTTTGGGACAATTCCAGGGGCCAGGCTGGAGTCAATGGTGGCTCTTACATGAAGGAAGATTTCAGCTCAAGAATGAGACAAACATTGAAAAGTCAAGGCAGCCAGATTTCTGCATCTGGGAAGACGTAGTGGATATACTTTTCCCTTTTCCTTCCACTAGGTACCAATAAAAACCCTGGATATTATACATAAAACAAACATAAGAAGACTCTGAAAGGTAGAGAATACAGACCAGCTAGGAAACTTAGGACTCAAAGAACACCACAGTAGTTAGTAGTCAGTTTCCTGGGTCTTTTCTTTCTTTCTTTTTTTCTTTTTCACCTCATTTATCTCAGCTTGGAGTTAAAGAAGATGGCAACCGAGAAACACCAACAGGCGCAGACAACGAAAGCCTGATCTCTCTAGCCAAAGGACCAGAAACCGGGAAGCCTAGTAAGACAGAAAACCTTTAGACAATAACCACGCTGTTGCAGCCAAACACAATAGAAAGAAAACAATAAAAACATAGCTCCCCTACCATCCATACCAACAAATACCAAGTGGAGAGCCCACATGTCCATGCAGGCAAAGCTGTAACAAGGTACTCCAGCCCCAACGTGGCGGTGGTATCAGAGAAGTCTGAATAGGGAGTCTCATCCTTGCTGGCCAGTAATGAGGCTGTCCCCAACTTGGTGTCAGTGGAGGCCACTGAGGGAGCCTGGACTTCCACTCACACAACACGGAAGCCGGGCATCTCTCCCCTTCCTACTGGGGTCTTGTCAGAGGAAGCCAAGTGGAAAGTCAAGATTTTCACCATTTCCAGCAAGAACAAGGACATTCCCACAGCTGTGTCAATGGAGACCATGTGAGGAACCAGAATTTCACCCCTACCCAGCAGTAACACAGAGCCCAGCCCCAAGTGTCACCAGAGGCCACATGGGGGACCTGGACATCTGCCTCCACCCAGTAGTAATGAGGCAACACCCCCCGTCTGTGCCGCTGGAGTGGTGCCAGATTAGGCCAGCGAAAACAGGAGGCTTACGTAAGATCCACAGTAACTCACAACATAACACAGAAATATCCAGGATTCCACAGAAAATCACTCATCGCACCAGGAACCAGGAAGATCTCAAACTAAATGCAAAAGAGACAATCGGTAGATGCCCACACCAAGACGGCACAAACGATGGAATTATCTGGCAAAGATGTTAAAGCAGCCACAATAAAAGTGCCTCAGAGAGGAATTACAAACACACAGGAGAAAAATGAAAAAACAGAAAGCCTCGGCAAAGAAACAGAAGATACAGAGATGAACCAAATAAGATGTTTAGAACTTGCTTTGGAAAAGGCACCCAAAAAAAAAAAAGAAAAAAAGAATTTAGAACTGAAAAATTCAATAACCAAAAGTAAAAGCTCAGTGGATGTTTTCAGCTTCAGAATAAAGGGAACAGAGGAAAGGATTGGGAAACTAGAAGATAAAACAGTAGAAATTATTAATCTGAACAACAGTGAGAAAATAGACTGAAAAGAAATTAACAGAGCCTCGTGGACTTGCGGGTCTGTAACAAAAGATCTAACATTTTTTGTGCCACTGGAGTTTGGGAAGGAGTCGGGGGGAAAGGACAGGGGTGAAAAACTATTTGAAGAAATAATGATTAAAAGCCTCTCAAATTCGGCTAAATAAATAAATAAATTTACAGATTCAAAAGCTGAGTGAATCCCAACCAGGATAAATCCAAAGAAATCTATGTGAAAATGTACCATAATTACACTTCTAAAAACTAAAAGAAAAAAATCTTGAAAGCAGCAAGAGGAGAACTACACCTTACGTATAAAGGGAAAACAAATTGAGTGACAGTAGATTTCTCATCCAAAATCATGAAGACCAGAAAGAAGTGGCACAATATTTTTCAAGAGTTGGAGAAAAGAACTGACAAGCCAGAGAAAATACCCTTCGGGAATGGGGGGAAATCGAGACATTCTCCGATAAAGAAAAACTAAGAGAATTTGTCAACAACAAACCTATCTTGAATAGCCAAAGGAAGTTCTTGAAACAGAGAGGAAACAATAAATGAAAAAACCTTGAAAAATCAGGAAGAAAAAGAGAACACAGAAGCAAAAATTGCAACACTGATATGATTTCAAATGTACATGGAGGAAATATTTAAGACAATTATATAGTAAACAGGGAAGGCAAAACGATGTAAAAGGAGGAAAGGTTTCTACACTTTACTCAAACTGGTAAAACGATGAATCTACCAGTAGACCGTAATACATTATTTGTATATGAAGTAATGGAGCAACAGCTAAAAATGCTATACAAAAAAATACTCCAAAAAAGACCATACTTAAATCAAAATGGAATTCTGAATATTGTTCAAGTAACCTACAGAAAGGCAGGGAAAAATATAAATGTACAATGGAAAGAAAAAACAAAACAAAATCTAAAAGGACAGATGTAAGCCCTAACATAGCAATAAAGAAATTAATGTAAATGGGATCTGTCTGACAGTACAATATAGAGATTGGACGGATGGGCTAATAAACATGACCCAACTATATTCTGCCCATAATAAACTCATGTTGAACATAAGGATACAGGCAAAATGAAAGTAAAATGATGGTGTAAAAGAGCATATCATACAATTATTAACCAATAGAAAACAGGAGTGGCTATATTAATTTCAGTCATATAAAGTAAGACTTCAAAACAAAACAAAAAAAGTGCCAGAGACAGAGACATCATATAATGATAAAAGGGCAATCCACCAAGAAGATATAGCAACTCTAAATGTGTATGCACCAAACAACAGAGCTACAAAATACATGCAACACAGTTTATCTAATAGAGCCGAAAGGGAAAATAGGCAAATACACAATCATAGTTGGAGACTTCAACACCCCTCTCTCAACAATTGATAAAAAGAACTAGACAGAAAATCAGCAAGGTTATAGAACTCAAAAACACCATCCCCCAACAGGATTTAATTGACATGTATAGAACATTCCACCCACGAACATAAAGGTACACATTCTTTTTAAATACCCACAAAACACATACCCAAATAGACCATATCCTAAGTCATAAAACAAATCCCATCAAATTTAAAAGAATTTAAATCATACAGTGTATTCAAAGATTGCTATAGAATCAAACTAGAAATTAGCAACAAAAAGAAAATCTCCAAACACTTGGAAACTGAACAACACACTCTAAATAATCCATGAATCAAAGAGGAAGTCTCAAATGAAATCAGATAACACATGGAACCAAAAGAAAATGAAAATGCAACATATAAAGATTTGTGGAAAACAGTAATAGCAGTGCTTACATTATTAGAAAAGAAGAAAGGTACCAAATGTCATTTCCTGCATTAAGCAACTAGAAAAATAAATATGAAATAAACTAAGAGAAAGCAGAAACAGGGAAATAATTGCTGTGGTTTGAATGTGTGTGTTCCCTCCAAGATTCATGCTGCAACTTAATCTCCAATACGCCAGCATTAACAGGGGGGAGCCTTTGGGAGGTAATTAGGCCATGAGGTCAGAGCCCTCATGAACAAAATTAGTGACCTCATAAAAGGGCTGGAGGGACCTAGCGAGACCCTTTGTTGACCTTCTATTCTTCCACCGTGGGAGGACATAGCATCCATCCCCTCCGAGGAGGCAGCAACAAAGCAACATCTACAAAGCACAGGCAGGGCCGTCCCCAGACACTGAACTTGCTGTCACTTTGATCTTGGACTTCCAAGTCTCCAGAACTGTGGGAAATAAATTTCTGCTTTTTATAAATTACCTAGTCTCAGGTATTTTGTTACAGCAGCCCAGATGGATTAAGACAATAATGAAGAGCAGAAATTAATAAAATTGAAAGCAGAAAAACAATAGGGAAAATCAATAAAACAAAAAGCTGGTTTTTTGAAAAGATCAGTAAAATTGACAAACCTCTAACAAGACTGATAAAGAAAAAAGAGAGCGAAGACATAAGTTACAAATATCAGGAAAGAAAGAGGGAATATCATAGATGCTGCAACCATCAAAAGGTTAATAAAGGAATACGATAAATAATCATACACACGTAATTTTGACAATGTAGATAAAATGGACCAATTCCTCCAAAAATAAAAACTACCACAACTTAACCAATATTAAACAGAAAATTTCAATAGCCACATAACTACTAAAAAGATTGAATTTCTAATTTAAAATTCCCAAGAAAAGAAGTCTCCGGGCCCAGATGGTTTCCTTGGAGAATTCCACCAAATGTTTAAAGGAAATTAACACCAATTCTACACAATCTCTTCCAGAAAACAGAAGAGGAAGAGAAAACTTCCCAGTTCATTTAGGGAAGTTAACATTATCTTGAAACCAAAACCAGACAGAGGCAGTACAAAAAAAAGAAAGGAAAACTTCAAACTAATATCCCTCGTGAATACAGAAATAGAAATCTGTAACAAAATATCAGCAATATATAAAACAAAATTAGATACCATGACCAAGTGGGGTTTATTCCAAGGATGCAAGGCTTGCTCAATATTCAAAAATCAACCAGCATAATCTACCATATTAACAAACCTAAGAAGAAAAATCACATGGTCATGTCAAATGACATAGATAATTTTATATTATAGATGCTAGTCCTTTGTCAGATACATGGTTTGCAAATATTTGAAAACAAATATTTTTCAGATGTAAATATTTAAAAACTTCAACACCTATTCATTATAAAAACTCTCAGAAAATCTATCAACTTCCTCAACTTGATAGAGTTTCTTCAAAACAATCTAGAATTAAGATTATGCTGAATGACTAAAGGCCAAATGCTTTCACCATTTTTAGTTTTTTACTCTCTAGACCCATGGAAAATCACTGCTTCCCTCCGTCCTAAATGTGGAAAAGGAAATTTGAATTTATATGGTGCCACAATCTGCGGGGAGGAGGTGGAGGGAAAATGTCATACCTGGAAAACTCAATAAACTAAAACCTTACATGTTAATATACACACATTCATATTTATAGATATGTAAATGTGAATTTAAATGTCAGTTGCGCCTTCATAACTTAGAACAAGTAACCCTAGGCACCCAAATTGTTCAAGAACAGGCGTTCATTCAAACTAAGAGCCGTCTTATGCTGATCCAAGAAAGTCTGTCTGAGGATGGAACCGACACAGGGAAAGCAGAGCTCAGTGGTGGAGAAAGAGACTGACTCCTAACGACATCATTTGGGATCTGGATCAAGCCATGTCTGAAGCTACCCCTTGTCTTTTCTGTTACATGAGCTGATGACAAACTCCCTGCGTATGTAAGCTGCTTTGGTTTATTTCCTGTCACTTCCGCTCAAAAGAGTCCTAAATGGGCTGTTGCCTGAGCTCCCGTCCCCGTAGGTGTGCAAGCCCAGGTGGGATGACCATCTGTGAGCAATTCTGCCTCGAACAGGAGTCTGGACAACAGATTTCCTCTAAGGTGTTTTCCTGTTGTTAGAGATAACCTTCCACAACCTTTCTGATGTGGTTTTAGGACCATTTATTACAGAGTTAGAGAGAGTGTCGGAATTTCCCAGAAGGATAAGTCACCCCATTGAGCATTTGCTTTACGTAGGCAAGTAAGGTCCTGTCGACACCTGATTGTGGACTGCACATCCCAGGTGACCCAGCCACTGCTCACCTCTCTGACCTCACCTTCTGCCACCCCTCCCCACATTCATGTCTCTCCTATTCATTCCTTGAATAGAACAAGCACCTTCCCACCGCAGGGCCTTTGCATGTACTGTTCCCTCTTCCTGAAATGCTCTTCCCCCAGACCCTTCCATGGCTGGTTCCTTCTCACTCAGCCTGGAGGTTGCTACCTTACAGAGACTGTCTCTGACGGTCTCTGACAAAATCTGAATTACCCACCTAGATTCCCATGCCAGACATTCTATAGTCCACCACATCTTGTTTTCTTCATCACACTTTACAGTCTGAAATTACCTTAAATGTCACTTGTTAATTATCAACCTCTCCCCAGTAGAATATAATCTCCATGAGAGCCGGGACCTCATCCATCGTGTTCACTGTCCTGTCCTCACAGCATACTGGAAGGAAGAAAGGAGGGAGAGAGAAGTGAAGGACAGATGCCAAGAGCTAGGATGGGGACCTGCTCCCACTGAGGCCTCTCTAGCCTCCTGGGGACCCCCTAAGCGACCTGCAATGGTCCCCAGTGGCACTAAGCCTCAGGTGGCCACGCAAGTCACCAGCTCACGAAAGCACACTTTATCGATGTGTCTCTATTCCCCTTCTCGTTTCTCTACTCCCTCACGGCTCCAGGAATCACCTCCTAAGTGAGGCGGCTGCTTTCAGGGGAACCTAAATTAAGACAGACTCTTACACAGAACTGTACAACGTCACGCATGACAATGTTCATGACAGCCTTGCTCAGGGTGACATGAGGTGGGAGCTAACCAAGGTGCCCAAAAGGAGGGAAACAGATATTAAGAAGGAGCCAGATGTAGTAGAATGCGTGGGCAGAAGGCATCATGGAAAGATTCCTAACACACAGCCCAGGGAAAGAGTAGGAACAGGGGGAAAGCGTGATACCATTTCTGTAATTAAACACGCACGCCCTAAAAACCAACACTTCACATTCCTCCAAAATACGTACTTATTTCAGAACACATTTAAAATATACAAAAGTGGCTGCCTCTAGGGGAGCAAAGAAATGGGAGGAGAGATGAGAGTTAATGGAAAATATACGCATAGCAAATCAGTTGCCGGAGCCATTGGTGTCAGCCTGCCACAAGCAGACAGGTGTGGTTAAGTCGCCTCTGTGCAACTGAGGTCCAAATACAAAACTTACCGTGATGACTCAAACCCTTCCTCTCTTCAGCTAAATAACTCTCATGCACTTTTCATATCTCAACGCATGGGCCACACGCCCGTGGAAGTGGTCTTTGATCTCCCTGACTCAGACGCGGCCCCCATCCTGTCCCTCCGGTGCCATGTACCTGCTTCGTCACAGCCGTCACGACTGCAATGTCATGCTCACTCCCATCGCTTCTTGGTCTGTGTCTGTCTCCTCCACTCTACTGTGCCTCCACGAGAGCAGCGACTACATTTTCTCTTTTTCTCTTCTCCCTTCTCCCTCCACCCACCCCAGTATCCCAGTATTCCAGCATCTGACACCCTGCAGACTGCTGAGTGCGTAGGTAAGTAAAGGCATTCACAAGAAACCCAGTCGACACGGCCATAGAAATGCACACACGGGAGTCGTGCAAATCAAACCACATACACAGAAAATGTGTCCCAGGGCCATGCACACAACACACACTTCAGACATGGAACTACACATTAAATATGCCCAGACGGACACACGTGGGAATCTGCACCACGCGAATGCACGAGACACAGCTTCCTTTCACTGTCAACTAACTCCGGCCGGACCCGCCTCCTCCGCGGCTCCTGGAACTTCCCCACGGGTCCCAGCCTGCAACCCCTCCCTGGGCAGCCAGTACCTCCCCAATTTCCAAAGATAAATTTCATCTTGTATCCCGGCTGGTTTTTCTTTTTTAAGAATCTCTTTCCAGCTCAGGCCCGTTTCCCAGGTTCCCTCCGGAAGCCCCACACTCCCCTCCTGAGGACGTGCCCACAGAGCTTCCAGCTTAGCTGGAAAATGAATGGAGCTGCCTTCAGCCCCGCCCACCTCCCCTTCAAAGGCCAGCCTGCTAGTACCTGCTGGGCTTTGGCAGGATAAACGGATAAAAGGCAGACTGCTCTGTCATTTCAGAAAATGAAAACAAAGAGAGCCCGTAAGGAAGGGAAAGTGGATGGAGCTGGTGGTCTTAGAGAAAGGCTCTCAGGAGAGCCATGGCCCGGAGAACTGGAGGCCTCCCTCTCTGACCCTGGAGAAAAGAGCCCGTATGCAGTTATTGTAGCTGTGATGGAAGATTACAATTACAGGTTTAATTAGAGCCCACACCCTAAACAGTATGCACTGAGGGGACAGGATCTCATTTGCTATGTCCCCAGTACCTTGCAGTATCCGGAAACACAAAGGATGCTCAAGAAATATTTGTATTTTGGGTAATCTGAACTCAGCCAGGCCAGAAGACTGTGCATATACATGCCCTGTCATCAGCATCAAGTAGATGTCAACTACGACAAAGCAAGGGCTTTCAGGTTTATCTTACTTAATCTTCATAACTTTGTTGTGAAGGCTCAGAGGGGTTTGTTCACTTGCAAGAAGTCACACAGCTAGCAAGCGGCAGGTGCAGGGTGGGAAAGCAGATTTTTTTTATTTATTCATTCATTCACTCTTGTAGCATTCACTGAGCACCTACTATGTGCCAGTGTCTGTGTTGGACTTAGAGGAAAAAATATTAAACAAAAAGAGCATTCCCCTGTGATCTGCATGAGGTGGTGTTTGAGGAATCGGAAATACAGCTGTCCCTCAGTGTCTGCTGGGAATTAGTTACATAACCCCTGGGATACCAAAATCCACGGATGCTCAAGTCCCTTATAGAAAATGAGGTAGTATCAGCATCTAAGCCAGTGCCTGGCTCCTAGTAGGTGCTCAATTAATACATACACATATGTGTGTGTGTGTGTGTGCGCGCGCACATGTGTGCACATGTACAAATGAGTGAAACGGGGGAGGAAGTTGAAAGACTTTTCTTCCGGTGATTCATATCCCTGTAAACTAGGAGGTGAGATCACTGACTAAGAGGAAGCGGGGAGATGATGGATAGGAGTAGAGGGAGGACATGACATCGGTTATGGGGATAGGAAATTAAGGAGCTGAGTAGGGGTTTCTAGGAAACGCTGGGGTACAGCTGGGGTTGGAAACCATGAAATTGTAGCAGCACTAATTTAAGGGCTTTGCTGGGACTTTTCTCTGGCGGCCTATATAATGGCACATAAGGGGCACTTCGGAGGCCGGTGGTTGGCACGTGGTAGGCTGATTGTTGTAACGGCCCAGTTATTCCCGCCTCCCTTTATCCACGTGCTTTGACAACGTCCTCCCACGACTTTAGGATCAGCAAACACGACGCACACTGAGGCTTTAGAACGTGCTTGTGCATCTCTCCTTCCCCTCCCGCTTCACTGATTCTGCCATGAGGACGTGTCCAGGCCAGCTAAGGCCGTCCTCGATCAGCCAGCCCCCAGCTGACCCACCAGCTTCCTGCAGATGCACAAGCAAGTCCAGGGGAAATCGGCCCAGCCAGCCCAGACCAGCAAAACCACCCAGCTGACTCACAGGTTCATAAGAAACCCTAAATAATGGTTACTGTAAGTTGCCAGCTTTGGGGTGATCTGTTGTGTAGAATTCTTATGACAATAGATAACTGATAATGGGCAACAACAGAAGGAGAAAGAAGTGAAGTAACCGAAGGTATTGGCAAGTAAGCGGGGGACTCTAACAGTCTTCCCACCGTATCCTCAAACAAGGTCACCCAATGTTTCGGAAAGATTAGCCCCAAACGTTCTAGGCTGGTAGAAAACTCCAAGAACAGTGACTTTGGTTCTGGCAACTTTCCCCAATTTTTATCCCCAAGTCCCCAGGTGTTTGGCTGGCAGGGAAAACAGTTCATGTGGGTTCTGGGGGAGGTGACACATGAGGAGAGTTGGGACATTATCCCACCTAATCCTGGCAGCGACCCCAGGTGGTAGATGTCTGTCCCCACTTTACAGATGGGGAAACTGAGGCTCAGGAGAGTATAATGCTTGCCTGGAGCCACACAGCTGGTGAGGGGGAGGCAGGGATGGGTCAGTCTGACTGCAAAGCCCATGCCGCTGCACCACATCACACAGCCTCCTGAGAGAGGGTCCGTGGGGCAGGCCACCCCCAGCCCTGGCCCTCCCCACGCCCCCTCCTGCTGCTCAGCCCCATTCCTCCTTGCCCTAATTGGCCTGCTGAGTGCTCAGCCTGTTAGACCATTCCCCTTTGATTAAAACCTCTTCAATAGATGGAAGGAAATTTGGCAGTTACCTCTGCACACAGCTTTAAGTGCACATACTGGCCAATCTTTACAGATTTAATTGTCTATAAAATTACTCTGTACGCAGTTCTCATACGGATCTCCGGTGCCGTGCACTCCGCGTGCGTCTTAGCTGGCGCTCTCTCCCAGGCTGCCGCACAGCCACTGAATGAGCGTCATGCACTCCAGAGGCTACTCGACAGGTGTGTAACTTTGAGAAGGGGACAGAACACCCGAGTCCTCAGTTTTCTCACGTGTGAATGGGTATAATCACGGTAACTTGTCAAAAGGTTGGAATGTTAAATAAAACAATGCAGGTTAAGCTGTTAGTGCTGTCCGTGACACACAGTGTGGCAGCTAATACTTTGGGATCTTAATTCATGCTCTTCCCTCTCAATTTCCTGGAACACTTTGTCTCCCTTCCCCTATCCCTGCCATATGGTCACGCGCCTATTGACTCAGGACAGGTGATTCAGAAGAAGAAATGAGATTCAAGAAATGGGCTTTGAATCTTCAAAACACTGAGTCTTGATGAATTCAAGATATAAAGTTCAGACCCTAAGGAACGGATTGGAAAAAGAACAGATGAAGAGCCAGTGTATCAGCTTGGAACCATGCTCTTGCAGGTAACAGAAAACCCAGCTCAAAGTAGCTAAAACAATGACAGGAACTCACTGGTTCATGTGACTGACAGGAGCAGGGGACAGCAGCTGCAGAGGTTGTTGACCCAGGAGCACAACAACTTCACCCAAAATCCTACCTGCTTTCAATGAGGGCTGCTCCAAACCATGGCTGGATCCCCCTGTGGAGACAGGATGGCTGCCTGGCGCTTCCGGGGGCTCCCTCAAATAAGGGGTGGAGTCTCCAGGTAGCCCCTCCCAGAAACAGCCCCCGAATATTGTCTCTCATCTCACTGGACCAAAGTGGGTCACATGCCCATCTCTGAGCCAATCAGTGGAGGAATGGGTTGGGCCGACTGGCTAAATCCAATAAGGGCTCATTCCTGGGTCTGTGGGTCCCTTTCCCTCCAATTGCTGATGAGCTGTAATGAGTCAATAGGGGCTTCTTGGCTGGATGCAAGGTGGCTCGGGCCTATAATCCCAGCATTTTGGGAGGCCGAGGCTGGAGGATTGCTTGAGCCCAACAGTTTGAGGCCAGTGTGGGCAATATAGCAAGATCCCGTCTTTACCAAAAAAAATTTTTTTTAATTACTCAGGCATGATGGTGCATACCCATAGTCCCAGCTACTCAGGAGGCTGAGACAGGAAGATGTCTTGAGCCAGGGGGTCAAGGCTGCAGTGAGCTATGATCTCACCACTGAACTCCAGCCTGGGTGACAGAGCCAGACCCTGTCTCCAAAAAAATAAATAAATAAATAGATGCTTCTTTAATAGGAGTAGTCAAGGCATGACATTTATGCCACAATGAATAGTCTGGAAAGAGAATAAATGAAGGGCTTCCTAAAAGTTATCTATGCTGAATTATTCCTTCTCTGAACAATTTTTATGAATATACTTAATTCATTCAATAATTATTTCTTGAGAAGCCCCTGTGGGGCCTTCACAGTCAAGGCAAATGTGAGAATATATCATCATCTCTTTTAGAATATGACACCCGTAAAGTGACACAGCTCTCTAAAAGGTCAGGCCAGCACAGAGCATCAGGGGACTGTCACCTCCAATAATGATGATAGCTAACATTTATTGAGGAATTACTATCTGCCAGCTACTGTGCTACACATTTCACATATAAACCTTTTAACCTCGTAACAGCCTTATGAAAGTAAGCCCTTTTATTATCCCCATTTTACAGATGATGAAACAGTGGCACAGAGAGTGGAAGTAACTTGCCCAAGATCACACAGCTGTCCAGCGGCAGACTAGGATTTGAGTCCAGGCAGGCTTGTTAAGCTTGTGTGCTATCTCGCCACTCCTTCTATGGTGTCATGGAAGTTCACATCAGACTTAACAGGACTATTCACTCATTCGCCTGGCAAATATTTATTGACTGATATGCCAAATAACCCATAAGGCATTTAAAATTTATTCATTCATTCGTTTCCTCAACAAGTATTTTTTAAATGCCTGCTTTATACCAAGCACTGCATTTCATGCCAGGGGACACGGTGGTGAACAATCCTGACCTAGTCCCCGCCCTCCTGAAGTGCACGACCTGCATTTCCTTACTAGTTGTGCTGAGCACACAGCTAAAAGCCAAGGGCTGTCATGCACAGTTGTACAGTGTGCACACTGCACAATGGCACTCAACAGATGGGGCGAGAAAGGACTGAAATCTATCACCTCACTCCCTCTGTAAGATCCTATGCTCTGGCACTGAGCTCAATCTGTGGGAAGAGACACCTCCTGTAACCAAGTCGCCTTTGTGCTAGCAGTGCCCCTCCAGCCAGCAGGGCGGGGCTTGCTCTAATTTATACAAAGGCACCGTATGGAAAAACCATGACCCTGTAAAAGCTGCTTGCACTCTTACTGTCTCACAAGTCAAGGTTCTGGTTGTGTTTGTTCGTTGGTCTCCAGAAGAGCTGCTGCTAAACAATGCCTTTTGGTCCCATTGTCTGTTCGGTGGAGTCTTCACCCAAGAATTTTGCCTGCTGTGCTCCATCTCCGAAGAGCCAGTGCTCTCGTGGAGTACTGGCTGGTGAACTCTTCTTCATGAGGGTTTACGTGCATGTTGAGATGTTCATCGATCTCACAGAAGCTCAGGGGGAACCAGGAATGCTAGACTCTTTGGAGGTAAGAAACGTCTCCCCAGTTAATACAGTCAAGGGAATCCCATCTCTGGCTGCCTCCACTCCAATCCCAAGTAGAGTTGGAGCAGCAGAGGCCCAGTGTTGAGGCTGGGTGCGAGCACCGCCCAGGGACCCGTGGCACATGCTGTCAGCCCGCCATCTGCATGCCGTCGGCCCCCACTACCACTTTCACACACACCAGCCTCTGATGTGCTTTCATGCCCGACAGCGGCCCCTGCACCTCCTTGCTAGAGGCCTGACCTCAGGCTGCCGGAACCCTCCGCCTGTGCACGTGAAGAGCCAGAAGTAGCCAGGAAGCCACAGGGAAGCCCTTAACCAATGGGTGCAGGGGAATCAATACACCGGCTGCCTGTCCCCAGGATTGGGACAATGAGGAGGTGTCACCTGCGCTGACTCCGGCTCCCCTGTGAGACCTCGCTGGATACCCTTCCCTTCCCTGTATCACTTCTTCACTGACCTTTTGATTTTCCCTGGGAATGCTTCCTAATAAAAATCTTGCACACAAAATTTCATCTAAGGGTCTGATTGAGAGGCATCCAATCTAGAACGGGAACCGAAGGAAGCTGGCCAGGCCATGCATGCAGAGTGCCCCCCTCCCAGGCTCCTTTCTAAGCCACCCCCGTAATTCCAGAGACATATGCCAAGTACCTCTTGGGGCCAGGCCTGGGCCATTGAACTCCATCCATTGGCTCCCTCTGGGATCGATCTCTCACATTTTTTCCCAGACCTCCATGAAAAATGATTTGCAAAGTCCTCTCTCTCTTGCTTTCTCTCTCTCTCTCTCTCCCCCTCTTTCTCTCCCTCTCTCTGGTTAAACTTGGGCAATAGTGTTCAAGGACTGCACGAGATGTTTCTCTAACTGACAGGTTTATGGGGCAATAGCTGCTGATGTTATATGTGTCCTCAGATAGGCAGGTCTTTTTATACTGTGTGTGTCCCCATAAAAATGATTGGTTTTAAGTTGTTATTCTAATATTGCTGTGATTGTAACATTGGAGCCGGCAGTCTCCGAAGGAGATGAGTATCACAGTCTGATGAATAGACACGGGAGATTCCATCGCTCCGCGTGGCAGGAGGACAAGGCTAGTGGGCCACCATCCGCCGACAGGTAGGGGCTCAAAGCCCGTTGTTTTTATGCCATTATAAAGATAATGACTAATAAGTGACAGCATCGTAAATAATCAAACTGCCTCCCAGACTGGAGGCTCACTGTGGTCTGAGAAGAGGGGAGAGGACAGAGCCCACAGAAATAGAGACGGAAGAACATGGAGACCCATAGGGGAGAGGCAGAGGGGATGGGGGCGGGGGGAGAATAGGTTATAAAAGAGACTGACAGACATGTGACAGGCAGACAGGCTGCAGCGGGAATCAGGAGATAGCGACAGAGAGCGGCGCATGGACAAAGCCCGAGGCAGACACACACAGAGACAGACAGACCCACACACACCCCAGACGCACAGAGCAGAGACGCAGGCAGGCGTGGGGACAAGGAACAGGCTGACACGCTGAGAGTGAGACGGAGACAAAGGGACGGAGCGAAAATGGCAAGAGAAAAAAGTGCCGGGCCAGGCAGACACACAGACAGACAGACAGAATGACAGACCAGGGGCCAATGACTACAGGCAAAGAGAGACACGCAGAAAGACACACGGAAAGGCAGAGACAGGAAGACATTTAAAAGAAGGAGGAGGTGGCAGAGAAGGAGGAAAGAGCCAGAGTGAGCCCGCAGAGTCTGGTGGAAGAGTGGGGCTCAGTGGTGGAAGAGTGGGGTTCAGGAACCCCACCGTGGTTCTGCCACTTGCTGGTAGCTGAGTGACCTCAGGGTTGTTACTTACCCTTTCTGTGCCTCAGTAAAACAAGACAACAAAAAGACACAGCACTGGCTTCAGCCCCGCGCTGGTGGTCCCTAGCATTGCGGCATGGCTCTTGTGATAGGAAGCCCCTGGGACAGCCCTGGTAACCCCTGCCACCTGGGGTTCATGCCCTCGTGTGGCACTTTAAGTTGAGGCAAGACTTAGTGATCGGCTTCTAACAAATGTAGAATGTGGCAAAAGTGATAGGATGTCGCTTCTGAGATTAGGTTACGAGCGCCTGTGACTGCCGTCTTCCTATTACAGCACTGTTTCCACCTCGATCTGGAGCTCTTGCTCTGGGAGGAGGAAGCTGCTGTGTCATGAGTTGTCCTAAGGACAGGTCTGCCTGGCAAGCAGCTGGTGTCTCCCGCCAGCCACCAGCAAGGCCCTGAGCCCCGCCAACAGCCAGGTGAGCGAGCCTTGTGGCTGCAGCCTGGGAAGAGACCCTCTGCCAGAGGACCCCGTTAAGCCTGACCACAAACCAAGCTAATGTTTGTTGTTTTAAGCTCCTATGTTTGGGGATACTTTTCTATGCAGCAATCAACACCTAAGACAGATTTTGGTCGCTGGAATGGGGTACTGCCATGACACATATGCACAAGTGCAGGTGTGCCTTGGAAGCAGGCGAAGGCAGAGGGACGTGAAAGGAGTGTTGGAGAAAGGCTGCTTTGCCTCGCACAGGCTGTTACTGAGATCTGGACTGGGGGGACGCCGAGGCTGAGGGTTCACAGGGAAACAAGGAACATGTTATTGAGAAAGGAGGATTCTTGTGAGATGGCAACAGAAACCCCTGCGACGCTCTCGCCTCCAGAAACATGGAAAGTAAGAAACGCGCCCGATGACCTGGGCCCTCAGGTGGCCTTCTTTTGCATCGCCTAGCAAGATGCAAATAAAGTTCCCTATTGCCCCCTTAACAAATTACCGCAAACACAGTGACTTAACACAACACAAATTTATTATCTGACAGTTCTGGAGGCCGGAAGTTCGATGTGGGTCTCACTGAGCTAAAATCAGGGTATCAACAGGGCTGTGCTCCCTCTGCGGGCCCGAGGGAAGACCTGCTTCCTTCGTGGCCCTGCCTGCATTCCATCGGCCAAAGCATGCCCTCGGCCAAGCCTGACATCCAGGAGGGGTATGGATATTTTCTGAACAGCTGTGTAACCCGCAGCAGTCCCTTGGGTGCTCCTCAGCCCTTAGCTACTCTGTCCCACTCCTCATCCTGTGCCCCCAGGAGTCGCTTCCCGAACCAAGCACTCCCCTCCTGCAGGCTGATAAAATTTACCACTAGTTAAACGCTCACCATGTGCTCAGTGATTTATATACATTATCGCCTTTAATCCCCACAACCATTCTTGGAAGAAGGCACGATACTTTTACCATTTTACAATGAGGAAACTGAAGTTCAGGGAGGTGACGTAATTTATTGACGATAATCCAGGTAGTATCAGAGCCAGGATTTGAACCCACAAAAGCTGACTTCAGAGTCTGGGGTATTAACCAGCCACACTTGTGCTTCCCCAGATCTACTGCACAAATTTAGGACGTAGGATCCTCTCCGGAGCCAGGGTCTACCCACTCTGCTGTGGGCAGCTAAGGAGGAGCGTGGGTTGCGGCTGGGGGAGTGTAGGCAAATTACTTTCTGTCTCTGCACCTCAGTTTCCTCATCTGTGAAATGGGGATACTAGTACCTTCCTCACACAAACGCTGTGAAGATTCAAGGTACCGTACGTATCCCACCACACACGGGGCACAAGGCAAGCTCTTGACAGTGAGTAGCTAGAATTACTAAAAATAGAACTGGGACACAGTGGTCACAGGGTATATGCGCCAAAGGCGGCAAAAGCGCCTTTCCATGACCACCGTGTCTGTCAACTGCACACTGCGCTCTTCTCCGAAAACTCACAGTTGATCCACAGCCAGAGATGACTGTGTCAACAGTCAACAGCGCTTTCTGAGTACCATAATCTGTTATGTTGACAGAGAAACAGCCTGTAGAGTGTTTCAAGCCCATTTGGCAAATGCAATTAATTTCTTCAGCATTAAATTGTCTTTCTTAATTGTCCATACAGATGCCCAGGCAGAAGGAGAAGGGACAGAATGACAAGGCTATTAATGTCACATTGCTAGTGATGAGCTGTTCCGGTGGCAGACCCAGAGCTGTCCAGTCGCCGCAATGGAAACGAGAGCTGTATCCACCAAGGCTCCCCTCAGGCTGAGGGAATGCCCCAGGGCCCCTCGCGTGCACGGGTGTGCCCGCTGTGGGCCGTGCCAGATGTTCTCTGAGGCTCATGCTGCACGCACAGGGAGATGTCGGATTCTAGCTCCTCCAAGCCTTGCGTCTTCAGGTTGCAGACACATTTCCAGTTGAGGCTGTGAGCCAGGCCTGACATCTCACCAGCAGGAGGAGTCTTGCTGCCCCAGGCTGAGAATCTAACGTGGAGGAGACCTTGACAGCTCTCACCCACAGAGCCCCAGCCTCTCCGAACCCTGGCCTGGTGCACCCCCTGTGCTCTGAGTTCCTGCCTGGAGTTCCCTTCTGCCACCTCTATGACCATTCCATGACCTTCTCAACATACACCCTGAGCCACGCACGGTCACCTGATCCAGCAAGCCTGGCCCAGCCCATGAGCCTGAAAACTGTCCCTCCATCCATCACCAAGTTATACCATGTGTCTCTGACACACGTGCCCATTAGCCAGTTAAAGTAGGTCAGTCACACCCTCTCTGTGTGTTAATATGGACTCCGGATTAAAACTCAAACTGCTTACATGAAATGGGAATGTAATTGCTAACATAAATGAAAAGTCTAGGAGGGAAGATCTTCAGACATAGCTGGATCCAAATGCTCAGAAAAAAATGTCCTGGCTCTGCTCCCATCTCTGTTGGCTTTATTCTTCAGTGGCATGTGTGATCGCTAGCAGTTCTAGGCTAACATCCCGCACCTTTGTGACTCAGCACACAGAGAATGCCTTTCTCCCCAGAAGTCCCAGCAAAAGTCCCAAGGTGAGGACCCTGCCTAGTTCATGTGACTATCCCTGGAAAAAAATCACAGTGGCCAGGTGCTAGAATATGCTGATTGCCCCTGCCTGGGTCACAGGTCCCTTCCTGGAGTGGGATTGCAGGGGAAGGGGAAGAGTCCTGCCTCAACTACATAGATGCAGTGGGGGAGGGGAGGGAAGTATTCCCCAGAGGAAAACCAAGGAGCTGTTATTAGAGGAGGGTGAATGGATGCTGGGAAGAACCCAACAGACACTCTGCACAATCTGCTGGGAACTGGGACTCAACAATTGTCAGCGTGGGCTCGTCACATAGATGGATACGGGATAGGAATCTTCACGACAAGAATGCATGTGGAGAGGCAGAGAAAGCCTGTTTGCAGAGCATAAAAAATAAAATAGAGTTTACAGAGTGAAGAGACAAATAGCAGAAGTTCTTGTTCTCTCCAGATCGCTGGAAAATGTCAACTTTCCAGTCCCCTGTGAGGCCAGACTTTGATGCTATGTACACCCATTGACTCCAGGAGGGACAAGATGGTCTGCAGCATCTGTTCCCCCTGTTTTCCTTTATGGAATCACTTTCTCCTCTCCCAGTCCATGTGGTTCAATTGAGGCTAACCCCAGTCCTCCCCACCTAATCCCATGGAGGGCAAGTGACCCGGGACTGGCCAATCAGCTCATCCCATTCCCTCTCTGGCCAGTGATGGGTTCAAAGACCAAAAATGAAAAAAGCCAATAAGACTCAATTTCTAGGACTTTTGTTGGAACCTCTAAGACAACAAAGATCTACACGACTATTGAAATTAAAGCTGATGTAATCCTAGAGTTACAGAAAGTCATGCTAGAGCCTGAGGAAGGGAGCAGAGAAAAGCAGCAAAGATAGATGGAGACAAATTCTGAAGACAGTGTATGAGCTTCTGGATCCAGCTATGCCTAAAGGCGGACTCTACCCTATGCAGCTTTTGGCTATGCAAAGCAATAAATTCTGGGTTTTTGCTTAAGCAAGTTCAAGTTGGAGTTTTGTCACTTGTGTAATAATTCAGAGAGTCATGATTAATAGACTCTCCCTCAAGCCATTTTCCCACTTCAGTTTCTACTGTTGGTTTAGTCATCCTTGAGGAAGCAGATTAAAATAAGAGGGAGGAGTAGGGGCCTGAGCAGGCTGTCTCTCCCTAGAGCCACAGACCAGGCCCTAATACATCTGTCTGCAAGATCCAACCTTCCCCATTGCAGTCAAGTCCGACCAAAGTGGAAAATGATCCAGTAGCTTTGCCCACCCATCTAGTGGGACTTGGACTTAAATCTCTCCCCCAGGTCTCAGGGCAAAGCCTCCCTTGGCCTTATACCCAGGCTTCCTTCACTATGAATCACACCACGGATGAGAATGCAGTTAAGACCCTAGGGCACTGCGGGATTCCTCCTTGTCCCTTTGTGGATGGATTATACAAAATTGCATACCATGTTCATGGGTTGGAAGATTCAGCATAGTAAAGATGTCAGTTCTCCCCAAATTGATATATAGATTTAACATCATCCTTATCAAAATTTCAGAAGGACATTGGTCACAGGTCATCCTCCTGCTGATGTCTCATGCCACTTTATGGACAATTCAGGTTATGGTCTTCCTAATTTATGGATTCAACAGTCACCTGGATTCTGCTCCTGCTACATTCCTCCTACCAGCTTAGCACTCCTAGAACCAAAGGTCATCCAAATGCATCAGAGGTGTTTGCTGCAGCCTTTGTGAGATAACAAGGTGCGTGTGGTGCGAAGAGCACGGTCTTTGCAGCCAAGGAGATCTGGGGCCACAGGCAAGTCACTTAACCTCTCTGACACTTAGTTTTCTCATTTGCAAAATAGAGGGAATGATCCCTATCTTACAGGACAATGAAAAAATGAGAGGTGAGTCCTGAATAAATGGGAGGGAGGGAGGGAAGGAAGGAAGGAAGGAAGGAAATGAACTAGTATATACTCAGAATATTATACATGCTCAATATTTCTTCCCTCGCTCCCTCCCACCATATCTCCCATTTTGCACCCAGACAATCCAGCTACTTTTGATAGTTTTCCTAGGTTTTGTCCTCCTGTCCAGTCCTAACTCCACTGCCCGCTTGTCATCAGTCCCTGTCATGAATCACTCTGTGGTCACATACTCCAGCCCTCCCACCTGAGACACAGCTGCTTTGCTGCCACAGAGAGAGTGAAGCACCCAGCCAGATGGCTCCAAACCACGAGGACCCCCTAGACAACCTCACAGATGCAGTTTAAGCTTCACCCCCATAGGCCTTCTTGCCCATCCTGGAAATCTGGGGCAAATCGACAGCATGGGCTTCCCAGCACATCCCTTGAGCACTGCCCACCCGAGACATCAGGCAGTGGGAGTAGCCGCTTCTGTTTACAGAACACCTATTCTGTGCCAGGTTGCAAACTGGTACAAACTCAGTCCAGCCCACAGGTGTGTTTTGCTTGGTCTAAAAGTCGTTTAAATATTTTAATAACTCACCAACATTTAAATATCAGACAACTGCACATCGAAACCTTTTTTAACAATCTAAAGACCTGGATCCTCAGTCCCACATAGCCAGGCAGCCAGAGCCCCCTCTGATCAGCATGGGCCCCCATTTGCCAAAGTCGCCACCAAACTGGCCCCTGCAGGCGTTTGGGGATAGGATTTCTGATGCAATAATAATAAATTCCTGACATCTCTATTATCTGCACATATAGAAAGGAAGAAATAAAACTGTTCCTATTTGCAGTATATATGTGGAGAATTCCAAAGAACCTACACACCCACACACGCACTCACACACACACCCACACACGCACTCACACACACACCCACACACACACACCCCACTGCTAGAACTAATATGTGAGCTCAGCAAGGTCATAGGATACAGGATCAACACAAAGATCAACTGCATTTTTATATACTAACAATGAACAAGTATAAACAGAAACTAAAAGCATAATACCATTTACAATTGCCAGAAAAATGAAATGCATAGGAATAAATCTAGTAAAATCTAGCAAAATGGAGAATGAATAGTCCTTTCAGCAAATTACGCTGAAGCATTTAGACATCTGTAGGGAAAACAATAATAATAAAATTCCGTAAGAGAAAGTATTCTGCTCTTTTTTGTTCACAGCTCTACCCTAGGCACCTAAGAGCAGTAATTGGCACTTAATAAGGGCTTGATAAATATTTGTTCAATGTTGAATAGCTTTAAAAACTACCAATTTTTAGCACTGTCTGTGTCCCAGGCTCTGTTCTAAGTGCTTGACTCCGTTAACTTTAACAACCCACAGGATGGGTGTTACTATCCCCGTCTGATAGAAGGGAGATGTGAAGCACAGAAGAGCCAGGTAACTTGCCCAGTATCTCATAGCACTTAAGAGGTAGAGTCAATAGAGGTCATCTGTGATCTAATTCAATCCTCCCCTGGGTGGGTACATGGCCCCCTTTCTGCTGATGAAGAACCCCAAGTTCAGAGAGATTGCATGAATTCCCAAGGCCCCACAGCTAGCAGGGTACAGCGCCAAAGTTCCACTGAATCTGGCTGAACCCAAGATACCTGCCAGGGCTTTCCAAAGCCTTGAGGCGCTGTTCTCAGGCTAACACACAGGGCCACCTCCCCTCGCAGCAAACCCTCCTCTGCCCCTTATTTGCTCAAGTCTGCTTAGCATATGTGGCTTAAATACCAGGGCTCCCAGCAGGGTGCAGTTCACCGAGCCAGTTCATTTATTCATTAATTTGCTTTCCATATTTCCAAACAGAAAGCGGCCGTTCCAGGCAAGGCAAATCAATACTGTGCTCCACTATTCATCTTCATTCTCGCCACATCCCCGCGCCATCCCAGGCGCTTCTCGCCGAGGCTCCCAGTAATGGGTTCCTGGACGCTGACGAATAGGATTTTCCGAGGCAGCCACACCACGTTAGCAGATTAAATCATTAATATCTGCATCGGTCATTTTTACGAGTCTCCCTCACCCCAAACTCCTCACCACCCCGGTGTTGAGTACACTGTTAGTGATGCGGGCAGACACGGTCAGGATGAAATTGCCACTTCTGAGATTTTATTGGTTGCAAACTTCAAGATATTGATTGTTTTTTCTCTGCTTTTCTAAAATCAGGTATATGGCCCAGAGTTGCAGAAATTATTGAGATGGAGGCTGAATATGGACTTTCTGATTCCGCTCACACCATTTGCCAGAGGGTCTTTTTGTTTTCTTGGAAAGAAGAAAAAGGTGGTTTCCTAAAATTTATTTTATAGTTACAATTTAAAATTGAGCATTTACTATTTTTCAGCTAAACACTGCACAAGCGACACTCCCTTGGACCTCTTAGCAATCCAAAGAGGTGGGAATCATCATCGGCTCTTTCAATGAAGAAACGTGTTCTGAGATTTCCCCACGATGACAGGGAACTTGAACTCAGACGTGCCTGCCTCCGGAGACTGATCTGAGGCACTACCAACACAGTGCTGCTAGCCACCATTAGCTCAGAGAGAGGCAACAGGTAGAACGGCAACAGATGTCAGGTGTTACAGACGATGTTTATATTTCTCCTTGCAATTCAGATTCTAAAGCCTTAATTCCCAGTATCACTGTATTTTATTCGATGCAGGCTTCAAGATATTGATTTTTTTCCTGATTTTCTAAAATCAGGTATATTGTCCAGAGTTGCATAAATTATTCGGATTGAAGATTGATAGGGCCTTTGAGAGATGATTGGGTTTAGATGAGGCCATGAGGGCAGGGAGGGATGGAATTCCATGATGGAATTAGTGTCCACATAAGAAGAGGAAGAGACCAGAGTGTCCCCTCTCGCTGCCATGTGAGGACACAGCAAGAAGGAGGCCATCTGCAAGTCATAAACAGAGCCCTCACCAGAAAACAACCATGCTGACACTCTGATCCTGGACTTCCTATCCTCCAAAACTGTGAGAGACAGATGTCTGCAGGTTAAGCCACCTGGTCTATGGCATTTTATTACAGCAGCCAGAGCAGACTAAGACATCAGAGTCTCACCATTTTCTGGAGCAAGGTCACAGGTCAGCCCAAGGGAGCAGGGATGAGTGGGACAAGATACCAGAAACCAGAGCACAGTGTGGATGTACCTATACCTCCTCTGCCCATAGACAATTCCACAGACCTGAACCTTCCCAGGCAGGACAGAATTGAATGTATTTCTTCTTAAGATCCAGAAAGTTTAACTTTATCTCTAAAGAAACAGAAATAAATATTTAAGTCTTCATAGGCCATATAGTCTCCATCACAACTACCCAATTCTGCCATTATAGCGGAAAAGTGACCATAGACAAGGGGTAAACAAATGAGCACGGTTGTGTCCCAATTAAATATTGTTGATAGAAACAGGCAGCAGGCCAGATTTGGTCTGCAGGCCTTATCCCCCAGTCCTAGAGGATGGGACTTGAGGAGCAAGTTTTAGTGATTTCTGAGCCAGGGATGCTGACCTGTCTTGCACCACTCAGTGGGGATGAAATGGAGGAAATATCAGCACATAAAAAGGAGAAACAAAGTGCACACCAGCAGGGCCAAAATGAAATGCAAAACCTATTCCACGGAGTAGAAGCCAAACTGGAGTTACCCACATAACACAGCAGAAAATAAGTCCAATAATAATAGAAGTAAAAGCAAAAATCCTTACAGTGATCTACAAGGCACTCATGATATTCCCCCACCCTACTCCCTTTCTGAGCTGCTACCACTCTTCCCCATGCATGCTTGTTTCAACCACACAAGCCTCCCTCCTCTTCCTCAGGCATCCAAGCTTGCTCTTACCTCATAGTCTATGTGCCTTCTGTTCCTCCTGCCTGGACCCCATACCAATTGGCTAGACTGCTGGAGAATGAGAGACCACTTGGAAAACAGATGAACCGTCCCAGCTGAGACCATCCTAGACCAGCTAGGCCCCGGCCAGTCTACAAGCTGACCATGAATGAGTCCAGTCAAGATTAGCCAAACCTGGTCCAGATCAGCAGAACAACCCAACCAAACTGTATCCTCTTAAGAACAAAGCTTAGTGGTTTTAATTCACTTCATTTTGGAATTCTCTCTTACTATAGCAATAGCCAACTGATACAAGAAGCTATACTACCAACTTGTTTTGTGACTCTAACACAAACATTTACTCTGTCTGCAAATTCCTCACGAGGAAAGTGAGAGTCAGAAAAATCTAGTCTTCCCCTTGCCTGACATTTCAGCAATATTTAGCATGGTTGCACACTCCCCTTTTCTGAAACTCTTCCTTCCCTTAGCTGTTATTACACCAAGTTGCATGGTTCTCCACTCATTTTTCTGGCTTCTTTTCTCTGTTCCTTCTGTAGAATCATTCTCCAGCGACTGACTATGAAATATTAAAGTTATTCAAGACTTGGACCTCAGCCTTCATCTCCCTTCATTGTAAATCGCCCAGAGTGAATGCATTCATACCCACGGCTTCATACCCACTGGCCAGATCAGTCCCTGACCTGGGCCTGGGCCAGAAACCCAGTCTGAGCACATTGATCCTCCAAAACTGGGGTTTGACATCAAAGGAAAAAGGAGAAATGACTCTTAGGTGGACAGCTAAGTGTGGCTGATGGCCACACCAGAAATGAGGCTCTCATGTTTAAATTCTCCCTCTCCCTGTAGCCAGCTCCTTACCAATTCCTAGGTAGTTTACTTTCTTAACTTCTGCTTGAACTTGAATCCCAGCCTCCTGCTGACCAATCACACCTCGTATCATTTCAGCCACGCCCTCCAATTACATTCCTACTCACACCCCTTCCACATCTGCTTGAACCACTCTTCATAGTTATCCCCTCTCTGACTTGTGTCTTGAGCCTCTCACTCTCACTCATTCCCACCATTCAATCTTGACAAATTCTTTTCAGTCTGTAAAAAAAATTAAATCCCTCCTATGGCTGATGCTCCCAGTGCCCCACCCATAGCCCCTCAGCTCTTACCATCTTCATCACTTCAATCCAACTTTGAACTTTGTCTCTTTGCTTGAGGACTTTATCTGGCTGCCAGAGTTTGCTCTCCCCATGCACATGGCCTGCAAAATGTGCCTGGGAATTAATGCTTGCCCAGTCCCCAAGGAACAGAACCTCAACCAATGACTGGTAGAAATTTATGGATAAATATCCCAGCTGCCTTGCCCCTCCTGGGGAATATCTCTTGCTTGCTGGCACACCCTTAATTGATTTCTATACTTTATCGATGTCTCGCCTCTTCACTCCTTTACTGGTGTTTCCTGGGATCACCTCCAAAATAAACTACCTCAGTCCTGTTTCAGTATCTACTTGTGAAAGAATGCAAACACCTCCCTCACTGCAACATCTGTGTACTGCCCAATGTCTTGCTTCTCTTCCTCGGGCCAACAGGTACACTACACTCATCTCCCTCCCATTCACTCCCAACCTACTGCAGTCTGATTCCTACCCTCAGTGTCTCACCAAAACTGTTTCTATTTTTTCCTAAATAGAGGTCTATTTGACCTCTGTCCAGCTTCCAACATGTTGCCACTCTCTTCTGGCTCCCATGGCTTCATGATATCACTCTCTTTGTTGTTCCTCCTGCCTCTCTGCCATTCCTCATCAAGTTTTTTGTCAGATCCTCGAAACTCCAACTACCCTTTAACTGTTGAGAACCCTAAAGGCTCCACCATCCTTGACTGCTTTGTCCATGCAGAGCACAATCCCAAGTGTCAGATCTCAACTCCAGCTGCCAATCAAATCTCTCCAGCATGTCCTAAACTCAAATCAGCATCTTTCCTTGCCCCTCCCTGGTTATTGTCACAACCACCCACCTAGTCACCCAAGCCACTTGAAGTCATCCTAAACTCCTTCTCCTACTTTGCCCAGGGTGCATGGTTTACCACCCAACCTTGTCAGTTTGACCTTCTAAACGTCTCTCCTGTTGGTCCAGGCCACCATCATCTCTTATCCAGATGGCTGCAATAGCCTCTTTACCAGTTTCCCTGCCTCCAGTGACCCCAATCCAATCCATTCTCTACACAATTGGCAGGGTAATTCCTTCTGAAGCACAAATGCGTGCCCCTCCTTCCCCTGCTTACAACCCTTGGATGATCTCACTACTCTCAGATAAGGTTCAAATCCCTCAACAGTTTCCCAGACCCTTCGCAATCTAGTCCCTGACTGCCTCACCAGCCCCACCTCCCAGCAACTTGCGTGCTTTAGCCCCGTGGCTCTCGCCCCTGGCTGAACATTAGCATTATCGGGGTGGAGGGTGCTTTAAAAAAATACCAATGCCTTAACCCTGACCCCCCAAATTATGAATTACATGGTCAGGGGTGAGGTAAAGGCATGTATACTTTTTCCAAGCCCCTAGGTGACTCTAAAGTGCAGCCAGAGCCAAGAGCACTGAATGGCTCAGAGTTCTGCACAGTTCCCAGGTCCTCCCATGCCCCTGTGCCCGCCCGGCCCCACTCCTGCAACACCTTCCCCACTCATCCCCTTAACTCTGCTCTAGGGAACCTTTGCTGACCCTGGCTTCCCAGGCTGAGCTAGGAGCTTTCCTCTCAGTTTCCAGTCTCCTCTGCTTAACTCCCTCAGAGGATTTATCACACTGTATATTAACCATCTGTACCACCTCAAAGAGGAGAGGGGAGAGGGTCTTTCATCACCACAACACCAGACCTAGCACAGTGGCTCCCCCATTAGATGACTCATACATATTTGTTGAACGAATAAATGAATGAATAGTCCTCTGTCCCCTCTGTTCATGAAAAGACACTTTGTCTTTTCACTGCTCCATCCCTCTCCTCTGGTTTCATGCCAGTGCACATAGTAGGTGCTCAATAAATATTTGTTGACTGCAATAACAAACATGAGACATGAGAGACGAGCATCCACCCCATCCTCATTTTTACAGAAGAGCTCTAGGGAGCAAAGACAAATCAAATTGAACTTCCTACAGTTTTGCTAAAATGGAATTTGCCAAAGACGTCCTGAAAAATGGATTTAATTAGGCCCGTTAATAGGGGAGTCATTGGTGGCTAAGATTTAAAGCTGAGGCTGGAAAAGGTACCGATAATTTTACCATTTTAAATTATATAGGAGGTTATTTCTCACTCTCGCCCTAATTATAAGAATGCATCTCGATGAAACCTCAGCTTTGGAGGGAAATGAAGCCAAAAGTAGAGGCGAGATCTGATATTTCATTGAAATGACGCATCAGAGGTAGTGCGGCAGGAACCCAGCTGGCTCAGCCCAGGTGTGCCTGCCGTGGGGGAGGGGGAATTAGTGGCACTGCACAGCCAGATCTCATTATACTAACGATTGTCAGTACAACCCAGTGTGGCTTTTAATTGCAAGAAACATCCAGGAGAGGCAAAGGTGCCGCTGTCTCCATGACAGAATGAAATTCTGCATAGGTTTTCAGACCCTGTGGGTCTCTTGCATTCCGTTCTCCCATTAGGTAGTTTTAGGGATTCAAGTTCTAATTGGTTCCACAATCAGATCTTGGAAAGGACACACCCTATTCTTTAGCTTGCCACTGTGAGAAATACTCAGCTGCCCCCAAAGTAGGGAGCCAAGTAAATGCTTAGTTTGGGGTTCTAGCTTCCTTCAAATACAAGAAGACTTGAATACCCACTGGGGGGCAGCCTCTTCTCTGGGAAACCCCAGAATGGGTCTTGATACACAACAGGGCATCATTCATTCTGCAAATCTTTATTGAATGTCACCGTGTGACACTACATGGTCTAGGCAGGGTTGGGACTAGGGTAAGATAAGTGAGGCACTTGCCTCGTGGGCAGAATTTCAGGGCATGCCAAAAAAACTAGTAATCAGGATAATTAATATTTTAATACAATACTATTAAAAATTAACGTAAAAATATCCACGATGAATGAAATATCAAAATTTTCACTGAAGACAGGATCCAAGCTTGCACTTGGAGCAAGCCTCACCTGCTTCACCCCAGTCCCAGCTGGTTCTAGGTGCTGGGGAACTGAGCAAAACCCCTCCCCCACATGACTGCTAGGGCGAGGGGAGACAGTGAACAACATAACCGATGGTGAGGAGTGTAACAGAGAGAAATAAAGCAGAGGAAGGGGTAATTGCAAAATAAACACCTCAAAACCTCCTCCCCAGCCCAGACTTTCTAACACGTGGTGTGGTAGAAAGAACACGGACTCCAGGGTCTACCTAGGGACAGATCCTAGCCCCCAACCACTTGCCTGTGCCTTAGGGAAGGTCACTCACTCTCCCGGCTTCAGGCTTTGTAGTAAAGAATGGTATAACATAGGATAGAGAAATATGAACAAAGAATTCAATAACATTTCTGAGCAATCACTCCGCGTGGAGCCCTGTGCTAAGCTTACTGTGCCCATGCTCATTTAACCCTCATGCAACCCAGTGAGGTAGGTACTTCTACCACGTGCAAAGCTGAGCCTTGAGATTAAACAGTTTGCCCACGGTCACAGGCCAGGTAATAGGAAGAATGAGGCTTTGAGGTTCTTCAGCCCAAGTTCCCAGCCATAATGCTCCACACCTCAAACTGAAGCCCGGCGCTGCCCCTAAATGACCTTAAGCAAGTCTCGGAAGTGTTCTGAGCCTTACTGTCCTCATCTGCAAAATGAGGACAATAAAGTGGCTCCCCACCCCCGGCCCGCAGGACCGTCAGGAACCAGGCGTCCAGCGCATGCAGGTGCCCGTGAACGCGCGCACCCCCTGTCCTCCCTGGGTGGCAGCAGCGGTCTCCAGCGCGCCGGGGGCAGAATCAGCCGGTGAAGTTCAAACGCAGCCCATTTCCTACTTTCCTGACAGCCTATTTCATGCATCACGGAGACCCAAGTACAGCTGCTTATTCAACGGAGGAAAGAATGAATTCATTTTCATTCCCTAATACCCGGTGTGACCTACTCTCCGCCGATCCCTGCGCTCCGAGGCTGCTGCCCTGCCAGCGGACTTCCAATCTGGCGGGAGAGAGAACATGTGCGGTAATGACAGACTGTCCTGCCCGGAGAATGCTGGGAGCCGAATCACCGCCGCGCTGGTAATAAGTCCAAATGAAAGATATTATGTCACCTCGTTTGAATTAAACAGATGAACTACAGTCCTAGACCATTAAAAATGAGCCAATCTGCGGGACGGCTTCCAAGTGCTCGGCGCCGAGCGCCCCAAAAAGGTGCTAGGCTCCAGCGGGGTTTTATGTCCTCATTTTCTGCCAATAATTCCTCCCCTCTGTGAACGTGGAGGGATAATTTGATGACAAGGCTGCGCGCACTCACGACTCGGGGCCGGCCCGGCCTGGCTCGCCACGCGGGGTTGTGCGAACGGAGCAGCGCCGGGGCAGCGAGCGGGCAGTCGGTGGGGCTGGACGCTGGGTGACCACCAGCTGCCCCCTGGCAATATTTTCTCCTCCAGGAGTTCAGGACAGCCCCCCACCCATACCTCAAAAGCCCAGAAAGGGGGGCGCACTTGACTGTTACCTACTTTTATAAATAAGGAAACCGAGGCTCCATAGTCCGGGGCACACGAGGTCACACCACTGGGTCCCGCGTGCTCAGGTGCAACGGACGCAGGGCCCTCCAGGTCCTACCCCAACCACTATATCCCGATGCGCCGTCTCTCTGAGCATCCAGTTCCTGCACCGTTCACCCCGCCCCCTCCTTTCCATGACACAAGCGGCCTGTCCCTCATTTGCAAACCTGTAGTTCAGGGATGCACCCCCAGAGTTAGACTGGACTGGGCGTCACCAAACCCTACTTGAAACCCAACGCTGCTGCTTAGAAGCCGTGCAGCTTTAGAAAATCTCTTTTCCCTCACTGAGCCTCAGTTTCCTCATCTGTAACTTGGGACTTAATAAGCAAGGGCTGTTCTACAAAGATCTCTCTGCCGCTAACACCCACCACCAGAGTCCCACCCAACCTGCATTTAGCATCCTTCCACCTTTAGGACTCAGCACCAGGGTAAGATATACTCTTTCTCCTTTAATCTACCCCCAAAACAAACCAATCTAGTTTGCCTTATATTGATGATAAAAAGACTTAATAGCAAAACAGAATAATAATACTAAGCTTACTGAAATTTCCATGTATAAGTTCCAAATGGAACTTATCAAATTTAAAAGCACATCACTCTGTGGGTTTTATATTTATTCACTCAGCAAAACTGGATGGAACACTATAGCCTTTCCTAGGCACTGGGGACCCGGGGCACACTCCCTGATCCCGGGGATATCAACAGCTAACATTTTCTAGCCCCATTTTACTGAGGAGGAAACTGAGGCTGAGAGGGTTTGAATCACCTGCCCAGGTGGCATAGCTGACTGGAGGCAGAGCCCTCTCTTCCTCTCATCCATCCCCCTGTCTTAATCCCTCAGCAAATCCTGGCTCCCGGCTCCACCTCACCCCCCCATTCAATATTTGTTGAATGAATGAATGAAAACAAGCCGCAGTCAGGAGTGCTTAGGGTGAGTTGCACTCAGAGAGCTGACACCTAACTTAGCAAGGGTTTCTGCTGGAATTTCAGGGTGAATATTAGGGTTGGAGGCCCAGGGCTGATGGCCAGTCTTCTGGGCTGGTGAAGTTCTCTCTGGTAATATCCTTTTCCATCCTCATAATATGAAAAAGCATTGCCTCTCATCAGGGGACTTTGATGCTGAGATTCTCAGGGCAGGTGTTGGGGCAGGAACACAGCTCCAGAACCCACCGCAGAAACCTTCAGGGTAAAGCTAAATCCAGTAAAACCCATTGACCGTGTCTGGGCTCGTGGTACATTAGTCCATGTAGAGCAGACTCTGCTGCGGTGACAAATAACCCCCAATCCTGATGGCTTAACAGCGCATTAGTCACTGACATCACAAATGCATTGGGTGGGGGGCGGGGGTTCTCCACACAGACATTCAGGGACCCAGGCTCCAGCCACTAGGGGGCTCTGCCACCTTCAGTGTGTGGCTTCCAAGACCCATGCAGAAAGGGAAGAAAGAGAAAGACCACGTATGGGGGTTGTTTTGTGGCCCCAGCCTTGAGTGGTGAACATCCATTATGCTCACACTCTATTAGCCCCACCTAGATGCGAGGGGGCTAGAAATGAACTTTTCCTACAGGCCCAGGAGGGAAATGAGATGGTCTGATGATGAGCACATAGCGTTCTCTGTCACACCAGAGAAGGGTAGACACTTGATCACCAGGATCCACAGACAATGTGATTATAACCAGGTTTCCTGTCTGAGCCTTGCCTGGGACTCAGTCAGGCTGTGACTGCTGGGCTGCTGGTCCTGTGTGAAGAAATTGACATACATGAGAGAAAGGGAAGCTGGAGACAGAGGCTGGAATGTGTGTTTGGGTGAGAGGAGGGTTTCTGGGGGCAAACAGCAATAGACTGGAAACAAGAAAGGCAATCTGGTACCTGGTCCCCAGAATGAGACGCAAGCCTTCCCCAATAGAGGAGGACCGTTCCCCCGCTAAAACCTCCAAATAAGCTCTCAAGAAGGTGGGTGCTAAGCTGAGCCGTGTGGCCTCACTGTATCCACAGGCTACAGATCTGGCGTTCCGTGTGCCATAGAGGAAGGGGGCTACGATTACTACATGGTCTCTGCCATTTATCCTGAACAAGCCCAAGTGCTCACCCAGTCCTCAGGCCCATACCTGGGTCAGGTGATGGGGACTGGGGAGAGGAGAGAAGCCACGCCCCAACAGGCTCACCATAAATCTCCAGCATTGGGGCATCTGCCCTGTTCTGTATCTGTGCAGGGACAGAGCCAGTCCTGAGTCCCAGCCCACCTGCCTGCCACCCGACGCCCTGCCTCTCTCCTGCCAGTCCCCTAATGGGCCAGACCTTGTCCCTGCTTCTCACAACAGTTGGGTCCCACCACACCCCTTTACTCTGAGCATCACCACTAAGCCACTGTGTCTCTCTTCCCTGCCACTCAGGAGCACAGGGGGCTGTGGGGACAGGGAATCAGACAGCTATGAGATGCCCCTCCCCGCCCCAGAAGGATCCGAATTTCTGGAGCAAAACCTATGCCTGTGTGTACAGCAATGGGAAGTGGAATGCCCCCCGCAGTGGGAAAGGAATTCATAATAAAGATCACAGTGATAATTAGCAATGACTGTCAAGGGGCGGAGTGGCTTTCTCTCTGAGGTGTGTCTTCCTTCTCCCCTGACCCTGATTCCCAAACAGACCAAGCCCTCTCCAGACCTATCAGGGCCGTGCTAAGCACCAAGGCCTTCCGAACGCTAAGAGACGAGTTGCGTTGAATCTTTATATTTCTTAATCTTTTGGGGATGGTGGATACCCTTGAGAATTTGATGGAAGCTATAACTCCTTCCTCATGGGAAAGAAATCACGTATGCAGCTCTTCACAAATTTTGCGCACAATTGCAACAAATTCTCAAAGTCCTTAAAACCCACCCATGAACTCTTAATTCAGGTCAATGAAATCTTAATTCAGTCCATCACTCAAACATCTCTTAAGTGTCTGCTAATAAACAGGTGTGTGTTTCCATCTGCAGTCTACTTCACTGGGGTTACACATCACAATCGCCTACGAAAATGCGCAGCTGTGTCCAAGCACAAGTCTCAACACTGGCACGCACTGGAATCTCCTGGGGAGTGTTTTCAAATTCTGTTGGCAAAGCCTCACCCCAGACCAATTAACTGAGAACCCCTGGGGTGGGACCCAGGCATCTCCAGGTGATTCCAATGGGTGGCTGAGGACAAAAACCATAGTCTTAGAGAATTCAAACATGTTTTTTAAAAGTTCCCTAGGTGGTTGTGATGCACACGGCAGGGTGGTTCATTTATTCATTCATTCAATCAATGTCTAGTGAGTATCTATTAAGTGCCAGGCCTTGTGCAGGATGTATCAGGGTCAGGGCAGAAGATAAGAAATCACAATCTCTGCCCTCGCCAAGCTTATATTCTGGCCGAGGGAACTGGCGGTAAATAACCAATATGTAATTCATTAATGTCACAAGAAACATCAATTAGGAAGTGGCATGAAGAATACCGGAGGGATCTTCTTGGGGAGGATGGGGGAGGCTCCCTGAGAGAGGGATGCTTAGGCTGAAACCTGAAGACTGAAGAAGGATGAGAAGCCACAGAAGATCATCCAGGTGGGAGCAGCCAGTAAGTACAAAGGCCCTGTGGCAGGTAAAAAGCTCAGAATGAGAGAGCAGCCAGCCTGACTGGGCGTCCAGGGGAGGAAGGGCTAAGAATGTGGTGTGCAACAGGGCTGGGAGGCCAGACCACGCAGGGCCTTGCAGATCTGGCAAGGAACTGAGGTTAAAACTCCTGACTGTGGTCTTCTCTCTCATCCTCACAACCACCTCGGCAAGGAAGCAGAGGTGCCCGAGATGAAGAAACGCAGCTCTTAAGGGGCTCAGCAGGGGGTGCACAACCAGGTCTCTGGACCTAGTGGCTGGCAAAGCAGAGGCCACAGGCCCCTCAGAAAGGCTCCCGGGAAGGTGTTCTCACCCCCTCTGGCCACGAGCCCCTTTCCTGCCTGACCCACCCCCTCCGGGCCAGGCCCCTCTAGCCAGGCCCCCTCCAGTGTGATTGGTGCTGGGGCAGCATTGTTCTCCCTCCCTCCCCGCCCCCCCACCTCACAGACCCCATCACCGTAGGAACTGAGCCAGCCAATCAGAACACCCAGTTTTCAAAGGGCAGCCTTATAAATTGAGTCACCTCTCCCCAGACAGGCCACGAGCAACATTCAGAAGCCTCCCTGGACCCCCTCCTCCTGGACAAACCAATTCCGTTGCCCCCCATTTTCCTCAAGGAAGAAAAGGGGGAGTCTTCTGCCCAGAATGCTCAGAGACAAGTGCCAAGCCTACAGTCACCCAGCTTAGCGCTCCAAACCCACACACGGCCACACCATGCAGGAGCGACTCAGGAGCCCCTGAAAGTTTCCTGTAGTAACCTGGGGAACACCCGGAGCAGTGAGAGCCATGCGTTGGGCACGCGACACCCCAGCCTGGAGCAATGCAGTCACTCCAGCCTGCTGAGCAGCGGGTACGAAGGCGACGAGGAGAACAGCGAGGTCAGCTTGGTGGGCAGTCATCGAACCATCCGGGTGAATAAAAAGCCCAACCCCCAGGTGCCCCAGCGGTCCAGCCAGGCCCGCAGCGCCAAGCACCCTGGAGGGGAAGAGTGAGCCCAGCCTGTTGGGCGGCGGCGGCAGCAGCAGCAGCAGCAGCAGCCTGCCCAGCATCAGCTTCGTCAGCCTGGGCAGCAGCGCTCTGACCTTCCAGGTGAGCAGCGGGCTGTTCTCCACCGCCAGCAGCCTCCCTTCCACCCAGGCCAACAGCCGCCAGAGCATCGGGCTGGACAGCGGTGAGCAAAGTGGGCCAAGGAGCAGCACCAGTGTCCCGAAGGACAAGACGGGGGCCGACATGAAAAACAGCAAAATGGTGGTCAAGGACGAGCAGCGTGCCCAGACATCCGCGCCTCTCCAGCAACTGGGTCCTCCTGAAAAACTGCAGGCGTGAGGGCCCAGCAAACCAGGATTTCACCCAGAGTATTTATTGCCAAAACAAGTAGGAAAGGCATTTAAAAAGGGCACACTGATTGTGTCGAAAACCATCGATGGATAGTCCCATCTGTAGCAACAACCGTCAGCAGGCAGGTGACAAGTGGCAAGAACTTTTGAGGCTAAGCACCATCTACACTGAGACCATCTATATTGAGAAGCATTGTAGATAAGAAGAGCTGTAGTATCAAGGTCACCAACACTGGGACCACCTGTGTCAAAACAGCCAGTGGTAATGACATCAGTACGTGAACCTCAGCAATGGGCCATCCACAACAAGATCCATCCACGACAAAACCATCTGGAGTGAACACTGTCGTAGTGGGACCACTTGTATTAATACCAAACTCATCCGTGGTGACAGCTGTTTATCTGGGGCAAATGCCGGCTATATTAAGAACTGTCACAACTTAGAAACTTCCGTGATGAAACCATCCTAAATGAGGAACACCATCTACAACCACCACCAACCATGACAAGCTCAGGAGAAACAAGTACCAAAGGTGGTTGGGACTGTCCACATGGAGAACCATCTGAGTGAGCAACAGATGTGGGCAGCCATGTCCACAGGGAACTCAGTCCCTGCCAAGCTCTGTAACACACGCTGTCCACAGGAGCACCTGCAAGAGGGGCACAGTGCAGGGGGAGCACCTCCGTGCCTCCCAGCACCCCCAGGAGCACAGCCCACAGTGACCATCCCCAGGGATGGACCACCAGGAGAGGCCGTGCATGCCGGCAGCCCACAGGAAGCAGCACCTAGTGAGAACACTCAAGAGGGCTGTGTCAAGGGACCCCATCCCTGAGGACCATCATCCAAGGGAGCTTTACACTTCCTTTTTGAGCACTGTCTCCGGGCAGCTTCCACCCAGAACCTTCCCAGGAGCAAAGGCTCCCTGACACCCCGTTCATGTCTCTGTGTGGGTCAGAGGAGGCAGAGAGACAAGAAGGGCTGCCAGGAATGTCCTTTGTTCAGAAGGTTGAGACAGTGCTTCCTATAGCAGGACAATGCCATGGTAAGTGCTTAATGGTGACAGAGCCCACCCCGGCCAGGAAAAGCTGCAAGGGGGAAGCTCTGGGCCGTTCAGTGAACATCCCTAGGTGGATGGAAGGGCCATAGTCTCTGCCCCTCCTTTCTCAGGACAATAAAGCCCCTCCCTGGGCTGATCTCATAGACTCGGGGGAGTGAGTGGGTCTACACAGGGGAAGAGGCCAGAGACGGTCGTGAAGACATCCACTAGGTACCAAAAGGAAAGCAGAGGGTCCACCGAAGACAATAAAGGTGTCTGGAGAGGCCATCTGTGTGTGGGTCGGTGTGTGCAATCCAGGCCTAGGTCTCGGGGGGTGGGGGGCACGAAAAGGGTTTGGCTACCCACTCTACCACTCCTGAGCTGGCCATCTGGGCAAAGCACTTAACACTTTCAGAGCCTCGGTTTCTCATCTGGAAAATGGGGACAGTAACCCCTATTTCATACACAGGGTGGTTATGTGGATTACACGAATATATATACCAGGTACTAGCAAGTGATAGGTACGAAAGAAATGTTTTTGTTTCCCTTTTTTTGCTTATCTGTAAAATGGGCACAGTGGTTTCTGTCTTCACTCACAGGCTCAGAAAGGATAATTATAGGTAATATAGAGAAAAGGTTATTGGCAAAAAAAAAAAAAAAAGACACAGCCATAGCGTCTGCGAGGAGGCAAGATGTCTCAGCAGAGGGCTTGGTCGGTTGAGGAAGGGGTGACTGGCTCTGGGTGTGAGGGCACCACATGTCTGGTCTGGTGAGTCTCTTCTCAACCACAAGCACCTCTTTTGAGCACGTTCTCCCCGACTTTCCTCCAGGCAAAGTTGCCGAGCAGGCCCTGAGCACCCATGACCCAGGGCAGACAAGAGAAGGGCCTCCCACCCCTACCAAGTGTCTTAGTCCTTTTGGGTGGCTGTAACCAAATGCCGTAAACTGGTGCATACAAACAACAGAAAAGTGTTGTTCACAGTTCTAGAGGCTGGGAAGACCAAGATCGAGGTGCCTGCGGACCAGGTGTCTGGTGAGGGCACACTTGCTCACACACAGCCATCGTTGTACCATGACCGCACGCGGCGGGAGGGGTGAGGGAGCGCTCTGGCGCCTTGTATAGGGGCACTGATCCCACTCGTGAGGGCTCCGCCCCCAAGACCTAACGACCTCCCAAAGGCCTCACCTCCTGATTCCCATCACATTGGGGGAATAGGTTTTAGCGTATGAATGTTAATGAAGTGCGCCCCTGTCTTCCGCAGGCAGGGCTCTGGGGGAAGTTCGGCAGTCTCACTCCCCCTCCCCCCACCTCCTCCTGCTTCCCTATCTCAGGGGAGAAAGGCGAGCTCACAGAAGCCCGGGGCCCTCAGACACAGCATGGCCAAAACTGAGTTCGCCACTGTCTCGTGCCCACCTCTTCCTCCCGTGTCTCTTCTCGGCACATGGCATCCTCGCACCAAAGTTGTCCAAGCCGGGACCCTGAACGTCACTTTGATCTCGCTCTGCCTGAGCCCTATGTCTCATCGGTCCCTGCACACCTCTCCATGGCCACTGCTGCCACCCCGTCCCCTCCCTCTTCCCCATCCCCCAGAGCAGCAGTCCTCGACTCCGGCTGCACATTACAATGGCGGGGAGAGTGAGGACATTTACAGAACACACACGTGCAGGCTTCTCCCGGCGACTTGGACTGGGCATCGGTACCTCACAAAGTGCCCCAGGGGCTGATAGTGTTCGGACCAGGACTGAGACACGCCGTCGCCCTGGATCTCGCCCTCCTGGGATCCACTTGCAACCTCTGGGGTCAAAAACAGGAAGGGAATGCAGTATAAAGGATGGGGGTGGGCTGTGCAAACTGGAGAGCTTGTGTCTCATCCAAAGAGAGGCCAGACACCCAGACTTCTGTGGAAAATCTCCCGATTTTTAAATAACTGATCACACATTCAAATTCCTTTAAAAAAAAAAAAAAGAAACTATAAGGCAAATGAAAACATTTCTGAAGGCAGAGTCATACCCATATGCCCAGTTCTCTAAACAGAGAACAGAGCTATCTTTCTGAAACAAAAACCTGCTGATATTCCTCAACTGCTTAAAAACTTCTGACACTTTCCCACCGTCCAGAGCACTGGGCACAGCATCCAAGGCTCTTCACGAACTGGTCCAATATGTTTTCCCTGACTCACCTCCTGACACTTCCTCCCACGCACATCTCAGATCTGCTTTATATCTCAAACCTGATTTCCAGCCTCGGTGCTTTTGCACGTGCTGTTCTCGCTGCCTGGCATAATTTCGACATGGCAAAATTCACCTTCTTAGTGTACAGTTTTATGATTTTTGACAAACACATACATAGAGTCATAATCAGAATACCAAATAGCTCCATCACTCCCAAAACTCCCTAATGCCCCTTGCTAGTAATCCCGCCCCCAACCTCAGCAACCACGAGCCACTTTTCTGACCCTATAGTTTCCCGGAACATCATATACATGGAATCACATGGTATATAGCCTTTTGAGTCTGACTTCCTCCACTTAGCATAATGCATCGGAGATTCACCCATTTTTACGTTTATAGCTGAGTAGTGTTCCATGGTGTATCAGTTCTCTGGTTGGAAGGCATTTGGGTTGTTTTCAGTTTGGGAAGATTATGAAACTGCTATAAACATTCATATACAGGTTTTTGTATAAGTTTTCCATTTCATTTGGATAAATACCTAGGAGTGGGATTGTTGGATGGTGTGTTGTTTAACTTTATAAGAAACTTCCAAATTCTTTTCTGATGACACCATTAAGTTGCCAGCACTTTGTACTGGTCAGTTTGGGTTTTTTGTTTTAACCATATAGGCAGGTGGTTGGCATCAGTTTCCCATTATTAATGCCATTTTACATATAGGGAGACTGAGGCACAGAGAGGCTAACTCTGTGTAAGTAAATGACAGGGCTGGGATTTGAGCCTAGGCAGCCTTGCCCCAGAGTCCATGATCTTAACTCTTAACCTCTTTACCCTCCTTCTCCACTTGAGACACTTGGGGCCCAGCACACCCAGGCAACAGGCCACACCCATACGCAGAGCCCCTACGCAGCCATCTTGTCTCAGGCCTCTGAGCAGTGCGCCTCTCACTGCCTGGTGCCTGAGAGCACAAGCGTCCACCTCCCTGCGGGGAGGAGCCACTCCCCAGCCCTCTCTGCATCCTCCATGCCCACTTGTGTGTCAGCGACATCAGTGATGGCCAAATGAATGAGTGAGCGGGCACGGGAGTGAAAGGCTGCATCAGGAGAGAGCTGGGTCCTCCCAGGCCTGCTCTCCAGTGGCTACAGCCCACTGTCCAAAAACAAAGGCAGCTCAGGCTCCAAAGGTTAAATAATGCTCCACGTGCAGGCCCGCAAGTCCCAGGGCCGTTCCGTCCTTCCCTCACTGTGCGCCCGGCAGATACGTCTCAGCCTGGCTCTCTCCCACCCCAGCAATGAGCACCCAGCAAGCACCTCGAGTGAGGACCATTTTTCAAGCCGGCGCAGTGATTTTTTCTTTCCTGTCCACTAGCTCAGCGTTCGGGGTGGCAGCAGGGCTGGAATGATGGGTCGGCTGCAGGCACCGGCTCCTGAATTATTAACTGGGCTGGGGAGAGAGTTGCTTACAAATGCTGCCCATCCAGCAGACCCAGCAGCCCGTGGACTTCACACAGGCCTGGAGCAGGAGGGCAGGAAAGAGGGATGTGGCCAGCGGACCTTCAGGATTCAGCTTAATCAATCGGAGGCCTCTCCTCCCAAGCGCTCCCCGGGCCTCCGTGCTCCACCCGGACAGGAGCATCTTCCCGCTCCCTTCACACCAACGGCCTGTGTGCATTTCCTTCAGGCTCCTGACATCTCCTCTTCTTCCCACATTAGAACCAGTGGATGAGATAGATTGTCTGCTGACTGTGGTTCTTTCTGAGTCAGGGCTTGCTGAATTCTCGGTCAGGGGTTCATCATGGGCAGGGAGACAGGAGCAGGGTGTCTAGGTTGGGTCCATAGAAGCAGAACCTGAGATGGGGATTCCTGGCAGAGTGACTGAGGGAACGTTCCCAGGAGAAGCAGAGCAAGGCAAGCAGCGTGGGGAAGGGACGGCGCTAAGCAGCAGTGTGGTCTCGGCAGGACACTGGCCCCAGCCTGATCCCACCGGGAGCTCTGGGGTGTGACCTGTTCCATGGAGCTGATTCCACCCCGGGTCGGGAGAACATAGCCTCCCAGGTGAAATGGCTCCCATCCAGCCAGGAGCAGTTCTCCAGAGAAGGGGCGGCTGCGAGCCACCAGCAGCAGCCCTGGCCAGGCAGTCCGAGGTGGTATGGTGGCTCCACAAAGTGATCAGGAACCCAGCTCCCTCCCACTCTCCACTACTCCACCATCCTGAGGATGAGGCCCATGTCCTTGTGGTACAAGGTGGCTGCCCAAGCTCCATCCAACACATCTGCTTTCAAAGCAAGCATGAGGAGGAAGAGGAGAAGAGAGCCTTAACTCTCCTTTTTAGGGAGACTTCCTCAACATCCCGTACAACACAGCTACACCTGGCTATAAGGGAGGTTAGGAAATTTGGTCTTTATTCCAGGAAACAATGGGTAGGAATAAAAATGAGCATTCTGTTACGAAAAATGGAGAAAGGAATGGATACTGAGGTGGGCAATTACAGTATCTGCTATAGATACTGCTCCGATCCATTCTCCTCACAGGAGCTAGAGGGACTATTTTTACCCTCTAACAAAATCACCCTTTTACTTAGAACCTTTGGTGTAGCTGGCCAAATGGCCCCAATACTTAGCAGCCCTCCCACGACTCTGGGCTGATCTTGTGATTTGCTTTGACCAACGGAAAGTGGCAGAAGCGATGCTGTGCCGTTCTGAGCCTGGGCTTTAAGAGATCTGCAGCTTCTGCTCCCACATTCTTCAAACATTGCGGCCATCATGAGAATAAGCCTGGGCTAGCCGGGTCATCAGCAGTCCGCAACCTTTTTGGTACCAAGGACTGGTTTCATGGAAGAAAATTCTTCCATGGATGGGGGGAAAGGACTCAGGCGGTGATGGTGGGGGATGGGGAATGGCTGTAAATACAGATGAAGCTTCGCTCACTCACCGCTCACCTCCTGCTGTGTGGCCTGGTTCCTAACAGGCCATGGACCAATACTGGACCACAGCCTGGGGGTTGGGGACTGCAGGATTAAATGATGGAAAACCACATCGCAAGAGGCCCCAGTTCCCCCAGCCACTCTTTTCAAGGTCACCATAAGCCAGCAAGCCTCAAATGGCCCACCAGCGGACCACAGACAACGGACAAGCCCAGCTAGGATCAGAGGAGCTGACCCAGGCCAGAAGAGCCACCAACTGAGCCCAGCCCAAACTGCTAAACCTGGCTCCTGAGCTAAATAAGAGGTGGTCATTTTAAGCCACTATGTTTTGGGATAGTTGTTACATAGCCAAAGCTAACTGATAATGCTCTGATGACCTCCCCTTGCTCTCTGGGTAAAGAGCAAAATTCTCAGCACCACCACCAAGGACCTGGCCTTTGATAACTGCTATGGATTGGATATGGTTTGTTTGTCCCCACATGGATCCCCAGTGTGGCAGTGTGGGGAGGTGCTGGGTCATGGGGGCACATGGATGGCTTGGTGCCATTCTCCGGGAGTGAGTTCTCACTCTGGCAAGGCTGGATTAGTTCCCTTGAGAGTGGGTTTTTACAAAGTCAGAAAGCCCCTCGGGTTTCTGTCTCTTTTACATGCCTGTTTCCCCTTTGCCCTTCTCTGCCATGTTACGTGGCAGCATGAAAGTCCTTGCTAGAATCCAGGGCCATACCCTTGAACCTCCAAGCCTGCAAAACCATGGCCTAAATAAGCCTCTTTGCTTTATGAATTACTCAGGCTTGGGTATTCTGTTATTGCAACACAAAATGGACTAAGACAATGGCCATCCTGGCCTCATCACAGACCATACTCCTCTCGCTCCCTGCGATACTCTCATTTCCTCAGACCTGCCTACCCCAGAGCATTGCACCAGCAGCTCCCTACCTGGCATATGCTCCGCACCTTTCACCTGCTTGCTTCCTACTCTTCCTTCAGAGCTCAACTCCCCTGTCACTTCCCTGCCCACCTGGCTAGATCCAAGCCCCCCGAATACACTCTCAGATCACCATGTCCCTCCCTCCCATGGCACTTAATTGCAGTTGTAACTTCACATTTATATGTGTGATTCTTTGATTAAAGTCTCGTCTCCTGTGAGCCTTAAACCCTGCAAGGCCAGAGACTGTGTCTGCTTCGCCCACCATTGTGTCCCCAGAACCACCCCTTTTCACGGTCGATGCATCGCTGTGCCCCAGCATCTAGAACCATGCCTTGCGCACAGTAGGGGCTCAATAATGAACGAATGAGCTGAATCCGAGCATTGCAAAGGCTATCCAATGGAAACCAGTCAAACTTGGATTGTAAAGTTAGTTCTTAAGACACAAAATGTGATCAAATGAGAGCCAATGGAGGTTGAACTTATCACACACACATACCCCAAGTCTTCCACCTTGATAAGTTCCAAAGGTCGTGAAAGTGACTGTTGACAGACCTGTCTCTTGGGTTCACTAGGAGTCCCTAGAGCCACCTGCTCTCCTCGATGGATCGTCAGTCGTGGTTTGTGAAAACCACCCAGAATCCCTTTCTCTGGTGAAAATCCTTCACATACACACCATGTTAACCAGCATGAGCACAGGGTGGCTTCAGTCTATTCCAGGGGTCAACAGAACAGCCTTTGGGGTCAGAATCCTTGGGCGTGAGTCTCGGATCTGACACATGCCAGCTGTGCACCTCAGAATGTGTCTTAACCGACCCTTCTAATCCTCGGTATCATCATCTGTAAAAATGGGGATCATAAGGCACCTCCTAGGGCTGTGAGGAGCAAACAGCATCATTTGCGCAAAGCATTTGGCTCGGCGCACATAATAGGCCTTCAACCAATGGCAGCCACAGATACTATGGCTCCCAGATTGACATGAATCTCCTCAAAGGCAGTTATTTACCTGCCAAAGCAGATGGAGAGGAATGTTTGTTGAATGAAGAAATGAGAACCTGAAAAGGAATGAAGGAATTCAGCTCATTCACTCATTCGGCGTTCACGGGGTGCATGGCCCTGTGTGCCGACGGTGGAGAACCAAATAGGAATCAGATGCCATTTCTGCCCCAGGCCTGGGCCGCAAATCCAAAAGCATCAGCCCGTAGGAGATCTCACTTAAGGATCCATACCGCCAGCTCCTGAGATCTGGGTCCTGCTCCCACCTGGCAGTGAGCAGCTGGAGCCGAGTCTCATTTTTGCCTGGCCCAGAGGCCTCGGAGTTGCGACCCTGACCTAGAGGGAGAAGTGGGCAGGGAAACAGTGCAGTAAGCGGGAGGGTGCAGCTCCAAGGAGGCAGGAGCACCGCGTGGGGGAACCTCATCCAGTATGGGGGTGGCGGGGAGAAGAAAGGCTCTGTTTCTACACGAGACACATGCGGTCACAATGGGGAGGTCAGTCCCCATCTCCAAATACTGTCACATTGGGGGTTAGGGCTTCAACATTTTAATTTGAGGGGGGACACGATTAGGTCCATAGCGGTGATTATTTCCCATTTGTTTTTCTAAACAAAACACTGTTCCAACAAAACATGTCTATATGTTTAGATGTGTCCCAGGGGCCACCAGTCTGAGACCTTCACTCTAATAAGTCTGGCCTGTGAAGCTGGTTCCCATGGAGACTGACTGACCTCTTACCCCTGACTGGCAGGATCAGGCTGAGCTGACAACTCAGCAAAAGAGGTGGCAGGGGAGGGCGTCCTGCACGGAAGCCACCCACACACTCACTCCTGCCCCTCCAGAAAACAGATGTAATGAACAGTCAGAGATGTGAAGGCAGCTTGAGACTGGATGGACCTCAGAAACATGATGATGTTTTAAAAACGGGTGACACATGACCACAACGCCCTGAGGGTTACACCAGAAAACAAGAACTACCAAGTCCAAGTTCTCCCTCCACACAGCAGTCCCACGATCTTTCTAAAACAAATCCAAGGCTGCTTAAACCTCCAGTGGCTCCCCATTGCCCTCAGGGTAGAGTCCAAATGCAAATGCCTTAACTTGACTCTAAGGCCTTCTGGGACCCAGCACACATGTCCCCTGTTCCCATATACTAAGAGTCCCCATCCTTCTCTCTCCTCTGGGACTTTTTACACACTGTTCTCTCTACACCCTTATTCCCTTCTCTTTATGCTCATCTCTCTGCATAAGACTCAATGCAGATGTCCCCTCCACAAGAAAGCCTTCCATGATTACACCTCCCCCTGAATTTAGGAGCCCATTCCCTATACTCTCATTGGACCACCTGCTCATTCCTATCTTTGCCCAAGTCACCCCAGATGCTAATTGTCCATTTTCTTCACTGTTCTCTCCACTGGCAGGACACACCCCCGTGCCTTAGCACAGAGCACTTCCTTCAGCACTGTGCTGAAGGAAGGAAGGAGGGAGGTCTGAAAATGGAATGGACCGCCAGCCTAAAAATGCTTTGGGATATAGTTCTCCTATGGAGCCGAGGCCTCGGTGGCTGCTCAAGGTCCCTTCTATCACTTGGCTCTCAAAGAGTCACAGTCAGTTCAAAGGTGGCAGACTCATACTCAGAGAGGGATAGAATTTACCAATGATCACACAGCAACACATGGTCAAAACGGCAACAAAAACTCAAATCAGAATTCTGCCATGTTGCTGGCTCTTACTACTCCCCAGATGTCCCCTTCCCCATGGAGGAGTCAGGAAAACAATCGAGGTGACAGGGCTGGTGGCAGTGGTGGGGATTACGGACACAGAAGGTATTTTCTCATCTAGGTCTTCATGGGCATCTGCCCCATGAATTATTCATCGGGAAATTGGCTTGAGGTAGTGTCTTAGTCTTAATTTTCAATTCCCCTAATGCTGGCCGATTCTCTGCTGAAAACCTCTCAATTATTAATGTTTCTAAAACAATATTTGTTTTCTCTGCATCAACAAGAGGAGGTCTCACATCTATGATCTTGCCCTGATCCTGCCCTGAAATTCCCGGAGAGAGGCTCAGCTTGCTGAGGACGCATTTCAAAGGGCGCAGGGGTGTATTAGGCTGTAGCTGCCAGACGGAGAACGTGGAGCCCCGGTGGAGACAGGCAGTTAAGGTCTCCCTCCCACCAGGAACTCCCAGGACAAAAGAAACTATAATAATAGCAAAAGCAACTACAATGAATTAGGCTCTCATGTGCTAAGCGTGAGGCTAAAGACTTCACTTTTACTTATTTAATTCTTACAAAAACCCCATAGGGTAAGATTTAAATTCCCATTTTACAGTTAAGAAAAGTGAGACTCAGAGAGGCCCAATCTTTGACCACGGTTCCACAGCCCGTAGGTGACAACAGGGTGTGGACTCAATTCCATACGAATCCATGGCCAGTACATTCTCCTCCTTGACCCAACGGTATTGCCTGGCATCTTAATTGCATCATGAGGGATGTGAAGTAGATACAAGAAAGAACTTTCTAGAAGCCTGTTACTCTTAAAGAGCATGTGAAGCAAGGCATTGTTGGACGGGAGAAATGAATGAGACGAAATTCTGGAGGTGGGGCAGCGGCACTGCAGGAAGCGCGGAGTCCCCGCGAGTGACTGCTTTCCTTTATCACAATGCAGCCTGTGACAGTTACACGGAGCAGGGGCAGAAGACAATCCCCTTAAGCAGTGACAAAAGGCATCTGTGTGCCCCCTGTGACTCTCAGGCCCCATCATGGACAAGGGCACGGTGGTGGTGCTAGCGTCTGGCCGAACAAAGGGACGCGGGCTCCAGAGTCAGTCCCAGCTGAGCCGCCTCGGAGCCAGTCCCTTAACCTCTCTGAGCTTAACCTCACTTTGCATTTCTGTGAACTGGGGTAACGGCAGCCCTCCCTCATCCTGAGTGAATGCCCATGGACAGCCCCGTGCACAGTGAGAGACCAACAAATGCCAGGCTCCCTGTCCCTTTTCTCGGCGAGGGAGGGGCTGACCTTTTTCAAAAAGACTTGCTAACTAGTAAGAGGAAGGACAGAAAGGAAACAGAGACTCTCGTTCCTTCCCAAGGCTCTTCATTGGCAAGACGGAAAATCCCCTCAAAATAGCTGACACGAAAGGAGGACGACGCCGAGAATAAGGAGCGGCTTCCTGGGGGACAGAGCATCTCTCAGGGGACACGGCCGGGGGCCCAGCCGAGCCTCCTCGCAGGCCAGGGCCAGACCCGCTTCTCGCGGTGTCTCCGCCCCCTCGGGGACGCCGATGCTTGTTCCCTGTCCCTGCCTGCGTCTGCTTCCCCTGCCTCCCTGCAAACTGGCTTTCGCTGCTCCTCTGTGGAGCCACACGGACATCACAGGGCTCCTGCTTAAGTCCTTATTCGAGCGCAGAGCAGCAGCATTCCAAAGTCTGATTGGCCCAGCTCACTGTCCGGTATACCACCTGGGCCAATCAGATGGGCCGGGGGCGGGTCGCTGAGTATAACGGTGGCCTGAGGGCTACCTGGGGAGCCAGGGTGGTACCTGGGTGCGGCGGGCAGCCTCCAAGAGGGACTCCATAACCCGCTGCCTGGTGTTTGTGCCCTTATGTGGTCTTCCGCCCCCTTGAATGTGAGCTAGACCCAGTGACTCACTTCTAACGAGTAGGGCGTTGCAAAAGTGACAGGATGTCATTGCCAAGATGAGGTTAGAGGACTCCAGCTTCCCTGTTTCTGGCCTTCTCTTGTCTCTCTTGCTTTCTCAGTGCTCAGGTGACAGAAGCCAGCTGCCATGTTGTGAGCTTCCCACGAAGAGGCCCACGTGGCAAGGAACTGATGTCTCCAGTCAACAGCCACCGTTGGCTTGGGCACCCAAGTGGGTGATGCCGCCATTCCCGAGATGAGAAAGGCCAGAGCAGGGCCAGGGAGTGTAATGGACTCGTTCTCGGACAAGTCAGGAAAGAACTGCGCTGGCGACCTCCAAGTGGAGATGGCAGAAACCATGCACCCCCGCTGTCTCAGATCGGGTGCCCTGGAAACAGATTCTGAGACAGGGCTGGGGGACAGGGGGGTTCTCGGGAGCTACTCCATGAGGAAGGCAGGAAGGCCGGATGCGGCCGAGGGAGAAGCTGGTCTGCAGTGTGGTTGCAATGGGGCTGCTGCCAGTCCAACCTTGTGTCCTGGTTGGCCCTGGCTGCCCGGGGAGGGGCCAACCCTTGGGCAGAGCAGTTCCCAGTGGTCCAGGGCAGATCCTAGATAGTGTGGCTGTGAGGGGCAGCTGCAACTGCAGCAGGCTGTAGTCCCAGCAGCCGAAGGTGCCAGCCCCAAAGAAGCCATTTGGTGAAGCCCCTGCCCTGTTTCCAATTTGCGTCCCATTCTGGCCCCGTGGAGGGCTGCGGGCTGTGGGGATCAGGCAGTCCCCAGCTTGTTCCCTCGCCTGCACCAGAGAGGCGCTGGGACGCTGGCATGCTGCTCACTCTCTAGCTCTGCCTGCTGTTCCCACGGAGCAGCTCCTTCTAATGTATTTTTTATAAAAAGAGCTGGGTTTCCCTTTGATGCAAACACCCGAAGCAATTAGAGCCACTTGTTACCACAATTCCTGTTCGGTGGCTGATCTCTGGAGCATGGGGACAAGTGTCACCATCAGGGGCATAAAAACCCACTGCAGTGGTTTACAGGATCCCAAGGGCTGGACAAGTTCACTCCCTCGAGGGTCTCTCATGCCCCATATCTGATTCATTAGCAAATCCTATCAGACCTACCTTCAAAATAAATCCAGAACTCAGTTTCTCACCACTTCCTCCACCACCCTGGTCCAAGCCCGCAGCATCTCACCTGACTCGCCCCAGCTGCCTCCTCGCCGTTTCCCGGCTTCTACCCACCCCTGCCGCTCTGCAGTGTCTGCTCAGCACAGCAGCCAGACTGAGATGTTAAATCCTAACGCAGATTATGTCACTCCTCTGCTCCCACCTGACTCTGAGAAAAAGCCCATACAATGGCCTTTCTGAGCTCATTTCTACTTCCCCCCACCCCCACTCATTCTGCTCCCATCACACTGGCCTCCTTCAATCTCACCAGGCACATTTCTGCCCCAGGACCTTTGCCCTTGCTGTTTGTCCACCTCGTAATCCTTTTACACCCTTACCTCCTTCAGATCTCCACTCAAATGTCACCTGTTTAGCCAGGCTTTCCCTGACCTATCTGAACTTACATCCCTTCACCAGCTCGCTCTGTCCCTTTCCCAGGATTCATTCCCCTCTTCATGAATTCACATCTGACATGTCATATATTTTCCTAGTTATTTTATTCATTGTTTGTCTTTCCTGCTAACTCCACAGGAACAGAGATTTTTGCCTGTTTTGTTCAGTGACTAGAATGCAACCTCGTGCTCAGTAGGAGAGCCCAATATTTGTTGATCGCATGAATTAAGAAATGAATAACAGGCCATGCTTGCCTCATAACTCTTTTCTCCTCACATCAGCCCTTAGAAGAGGGTATTATTATCCTCATTTCACAGATGAGAAAACTGAGGCTCCCAAAGGCCACACGCCCCAGCCAAGGGCACACAGCTCAAAAGTGGCCAAGGCAGAGTTCCAGCCAGGTCTGCTTCCCCCCTGCAACCTCCAGCCTTCCCCTCGCACCCGCTGCTCCCTCTGCTGGGAACATGCTTCTCATGGCTGGCTCCTGTTCCAGCTTAACGTCACCTCCTCGGAGAGGCCTTCCCTGACCTCCCTGCTTCTCAGTTACTGTCACTTTGTCCCCTTCATTGCCTTCACAAGGAAACTGAGCATTCTGAAATTACCTCCTGCCTACATGTCAGGGTGCAGGCAAAATGATGAAGGCTCAGGAAGGGCATGGTTTGGAGGACAAGGAAGTCCCCAAAGATGACCCCAGGCCTCTGGCTACAATGTCCTCTCTAAGGACGCTCACAAATGCATAGAAAATCAGCTTCCAAATGACCAATTTACCAGGTAATCAACTCACTAAATATTTGTTTCTATTCTACTTATGAAGTTTCAGCAATTTGTGTCGCAAAATTGTTTTGGCAGAGGATTTTTTGAAGTTTGGGGGTCTCACTGCAGCCAGAGGGAGGGGATATCCTTGTGCCAGCCCCACATGCCTGTCTTCCACTCTTGAGAAAGCTGGGAATGTACGCCCAAGGCCTCCTCTAACAAGGCTGCTATGACCACAGCCCTCGGGCAGAGCATCGGAAGGAGTGGCCTCCTGACCAGCACTCGGGCAGCTGGACTCATCACAAACACACATTTCCCCAGCCAGAGGGCTGCTGTCACGCCAGGCTGGGTAATTTCAAAGGCCACGTGAACCAGGGCCGGGACGAGTGTGAGGGAAATTATGCATTTGCCTCAGGTATAAAACTTAGAGGGCTCCAAAAATCTTGATAAGCATTTTAACGCTAAAGTTTTTTCAGAGACAGGATCTTGATATGTTGCCCAAGCTGGAGTGCAGTGGTGTGATCAATGTAACCTTGAACTCCCGGGGTGAGGCAGTTCTCCCACCGCAGTCTCCCAAGCAGCTGGGATTATAGGCATACACCACCACACCCAGCTAATTTTTAAACTTTTTGTGCAGCCAGGGTCTATCTTGCCCATTTAGTCACAAACTCCTGGCCTCAAGCGATCCTCCTGCCTCAGTCTCCCAAAGTGCTGGGATTACAGATGTGAACCACCATGCCCAGCCTTAATGCAATACTTCTTAAAATCAAAATTAATGCAAAGAGTCCAGGATGAACAAAATAAAAACATTTTAAATAGAGTCAGAATCAGTAACAGTGCTGTGGCGAGCCATACTGGAGCATAAAGCAATAATACTGATCCTGTCTTTATTTAAAATGTTTGTATTTTGTTTATCCTGGGGTTTTTTGCATTAATTTTGATTTTTAAAAATATTGCATTAAAATATAATTTATAGACTTATACTTCCAGGAAAATGAAGTAGACATGTTTTTCCTTATTCTTCCTACTGAGTACCATTAAAAGACCTGGCCATTGTGTATAAAATAAACATGAATTTCTGAGGTAGAGAGAAGACAGAATGGCTAAGGACATCGGGATCCCAAGGAACATCACGGTGGTGAGCTTTCTGGGTTTTCTTTTTGGCCCCATATATCCTGAACTTGGAGCTGAAGAAGCCAGCGATCCGGAAACATCCTCAGGCACAACAAAAGAGCCCCAACACAAGCTGGTTCTTTCTAGCCAAAGGAGTAGGAAGGGGGCAACCTAGCAAGGCAGAACATGTTTAGCCAATAACCACAGCCAAACACCAAAGAAAAGCACTGTGTCCTGCCCCACCCATATCAGCAAAAGGTGAGTGGGGAGCCCATTCTATCACCCCAACCAGGCTGTAACAAGGCACCCAGAGTGGTATCAGGGAAGGTTGAATAGGAAAAACTTTTATCCCTGTGGGGTGGTAAAGAGCCCCCATCACCCACAGTATCCATGGGGACTGTGGCAAGGCCTGGGCTTCCATCACACAGTAATGAAGCACCTCTCACTGTCTCTGAGTCAGAAATTTCACCACTTCCCAGTGATAATGAGGCCACCAAGCCCACAGAGTCATTGGAGGCCAAGAGGGGAGCAAAAGTGAGGCACTCCCACCCCTCCCAGCCAGGGAGGCATCAGTGGAAACCTAGTGAGCAGCTGGACTCCTGCCCCTGCCCTGCAGTGACGAGGAGCCCTTCCCCTCTTGGGTGTCAACAGAAGTCAAATGGAGAACCTAGACTTCTACCCCACCTGGAAATAATAAGGTGGAACCCTCCTATACCCTACTGGAATAGTATGAGAGGAAGCCAACTAAAGCAGAAGGTTTAAATAAGATATGGAGTCCCATAACACAACACAAAATCGTCCAGGCTTCAGTCAAAAATTACTCACCCTACCAAAAACTAGGAATATCTCAACTTGAATGAAAAAAAAAGAAAATCAATACATGCTAACATTGATATGACAGAGATATTAGAATTACCTGACAAAGAACCCCTGACAAAGAGCTGAAAAATCACTCAAAAATTTTAAAGCAGCCATCATAAAAATGCTTCCAAGAGCAATTACAAACACACTTGAAACAAATGAATAAATAGAAAGTCTCAGCAAAGAAAGTCTTACCCAAAGATAAAGAAAATGTAAAGGAGAACTAACAGGAAATTTCAGAACTGAAAAATACAATAAATGAAATTAAAGAACTCAATGGAAGGGTTCTACCAAAGAAAAGAGAGGACAGAGGAAGGAATAAATGAACTTGAAGATAGAATAATATAAATTGCCTAATATGAACAACGGAGAGAAAATAGACTTTAAAAAATTGAACACAACTTCAAGGCCCTCTGGAACTGTAACAAAATATCTAACATTGGAGACCCAGAAGAAGAGAAGAAAGAGAATGGGGCTGAAAAATCTCTCAAAAGATGTGAGGGCGGAAAACTGGCAAATTTGGCAAAAGACATAAACCTACAGAGTCAGCAAGCTCAGCAAGCCACAAACAAAATAAAGCCCCAAAAATCTACACCAAGACACATCATAGTCAATTTCTGAAAACTAAAAAAAAGAAAATCTTGAAAGCAGTGAAACGATACTTTACCTATGTGGAAAAAACAATTCAAATGACCTTGGATTTCTCATCAGAAGACATGAAGGCCAGAAGAAAGTAGCACCA
>NW_012147523.1:574875-575418 GCF_000956105.1 Propithecus coquereli | reverse complement strand
GTAAGCAATGTTGAGAGGGATATTTGTAGCACTAAATGTTTACACGAGAAAAGAGTAAAACTCTCAAATAATAATCTAAGCTACCATCTCAAGAACCTAGGAAAAAAGCAAAAGAAACCCAAAAAAAGCTGAAGAACAGAAATCATTAACATTAGAAACAGAAAAACAATAGAGAAAATCAATTAAACAAAAAGCTGGTGTTTTGAAAAGACGTTAAAATTGACAAATTTCTAAGAAGACTGACAAAAACAAAAAGAGAGAAGACACAAATTGCCAACGTCGGAGATGAAACAGGTATCACTACAGACCTTGCAGACATCAAAAGGATAATAATAAAGGAATACTATCAACAACTCTACTCACACAAATTTGACAACTTAAATAAGCCAATTTTTTGAAAAGTACAAACTACCACAGCTCACACGATATGAAATAGGTAATTTGAATAACCCTGTAACCATTAATAAAGAATTGAATTTTTAATTTAAAAACTCTCCAAAAAAGAAATTTCCAGGCCCAGATGGTTTCACTGGAGAATTCTAC
>NW_012147523.1:573962-574825 GCF_000956105.1 Propithecus coquereli | reverse complement strand
CCAAAATTAAAAACTTGATACCCTTTACAATTGCCCTCCCCTCAAAAAAATAAAACACTTAGGTATAAATCTAACAAAATACATGTAAGATTTTATGCTGAAAACTTCAAATCCCCGACCTCACCCCAGCCCTGGTCCCTGCGTGAACTGTCATGTACTCTTGTTAAAAGGAAAACTTTAGACAAATTAAATTTAACACAGTTTAATTGAGCAAAGAACAATTAGTGAATCAGGCAATCCCCCCACCCACTCCTCACCCCCGCCCCCAACTGCCGTTGTCATGTGGTCAGAAAGAATTTATGGACAGGAAAATGGAAGTGAGGTACAGAAACATCTGGACTGGTTACACATTTGCCCTGTTCCAATACTGTTTGAACAGCTGGCCGCCTGTGAGTGGCTGAAGTCTGGCTTCTGTGATTGGCTGAGACTCAGTTACTTGTCACAAGAGTGGGTTACAGTCTGTTTACACATCCAGTTAGGCTACAGGCCAGTATGTACAAAGAAACCTTTAGGTCAAACTTGAAGTACATAAGGAGGGCAGCTTTAAGCTAAACTTCATGTAACACTCTGTTTAAGATCTCATGATTTTGGCGAATTGACCATTAACTGGATGATTGATTTTTGGCAAATTGTTTTTGATGATTTGGCTTCGGATGAACTGACCTACACTCCCAGTTGCTCAGGGTGTAAGTTGGAACCGGATATTACCAGGCCTCAGAAGCCATTTTAAGGACTCTGAACCCGCTTCTCAGGGCAGTGCGGAGGGCATTAGTTTGCTAGGGCTGCCGTAACACAGCACTACAGGCTGTGGGTGAACAACAGAAATTTATTTTCTCATGGTTCAGGAGGAATTTACCACCAAC
>NW_012147523.1:561609-573912 GCF_000956105.1 Propithecus coquereli | reverse complement strand
ACCCCCGCCCCCAACTGCCGTTGTCATGTGGTCAGAAAGAATTTATGGACAGGAAAAATGGAAGTGAGGTACAGAAACATCTGGACTGGTTACATATTTGCCCTGTTTCAATACTGTTTGAACAGCTGGCCGCCTGTGAGTGGCTGAAGTCTGGCTTCTGTGATTGGCTGAGACTCAGTTACTTGTCACAAGAGTGGGTTCCAGTCTGTTTACACATCCAGTTAGGCTACAGGCCAGTATGTACAAAGAAACCTTTAGGCCAAACTTGAAATACATAAGGAGGGCAGCTTTAAGCTAAACTTCATGTAACACTCTGTTTAAGATCTCATGATTTTGGCGAATTGACCATTAGCTGGATGATTGATTTTTGGCAAATTGTTTTTGATGATTTGGCTTCGGATGAACTGACCTACACTCCCAGTTGCTCAGGGTGTAAGTTGGAATCGGATATTACCAGGCCTCAGAAGCCATTTTAAGGACTCTGAACCCGCTTCTCAGGGCAGTGCGGAGGGCGTTAGTTTGCTAGGGCTGCCGTAACACAGCACTACAGGCTGTGGGTGAACAACAGAAATTTATTTTCTCATGGTTCAGGAGGAATTTACCACCAACTCCCATCCCCCATTGGGTGGGGGAAGCCCCCAAGGGTGTGAGCTCCTCCACACATCTGGGTGGCATGCGCACGCAGCTGAGTGACTTTGAGGCTTAGGAACAGCTTTGTCTAATAGAACTTTCTGCAATGAGAGAAATACCGTGTGCTATCCAAAATCACCACCGCTAGCTACATGTGGCCACTCAGCACTTGGAATGTGGCCAGTGCAACAGAGGAACTGAATTTTCAATTTTATCTCATTTTAATTAGTTTAAGTTTATATAGTCATATGTGGCAGTGGGTACCATATTGCACAGTGCAGCTTTGGAGGAAGCAAAGCAGAGACGGCACAGTGCGCTTACGATACGGGGTGCTGGCAGGAGCAGGGAACTGTCCACCACTGTTGTGCAACCTCTGGCAGGATGGGGGGCAGGGAGTGGGTGTCAGCCACAGAGAGGGGGAGCGACACAACTCCATATTTAATTGGATATGGGGGGTACTGGCTCCAAGTAGGGTGTCTTGGACTTCCAACCTCCAGAACTGTAAGAAAATAAATTCCTCAGGCTCCCCGTCCTCCAGCCGGCAGTTCTGTTCGGTTCCTCAGCTGATCCCCAGTGCGACAGAGCCCCAGGGGCCCGCAGGGGTAACCCACTCCTTGGCACACCCTTCCCTGTCTCACCTTCCCTATGTCTTCACTTGTGCTTCCTGAGACCACCTCCCAAATAAACTGTGTGCATCTAAGTGCTTGTCTGTGCTCTGCTTTTAGGGGATCCCTGACTAAGACACCCTTGGATTGTCAATTTCATGTCCAATTCATGCTGCTGTAACAAAAATAGCTGAGACTGGGTGATTTATAAAGAACAGGAAGTTATTTTGTCACAGTCTGGAGGCTGGCAAGTCCAAGATCAAGGCACCAGTAGGTTTGGAGTGTGAGGAGGGCTGCTTTTTGCTCCCAAGAGAGAGCCTTCGCGCTGCCCCCTCACATGGCAGAAGGCAGAAGAGCAAAAGGGACCCTCCCTCCACCAAGCCCTTTCATAAGGGCACCTAATCCCATTCAAGACGGCACCTCGCTCGGGACTCAATCACCTCCTGAAGGCCCCACGTCTTCCTGCCGTTATGTTGGGGATTAACTCTCCACATGAGTTTCGGAGGGAGCGTGAACACTCACGCCGCGGCACGGGGTGTGCTAGAGATGGCCAAAGGCTATGCAGGCGATGTCTGTGGGCTCTGAGCTGGCTCATGCCACAGGGCACACTGTGGGCCCTTGTGCCAGAGAAGCAACACGTGGACCCCTCACTGATCTTCCAAGCAAGACTGAGCCCCCCTCACAAATGGCAGAATAGCCGACTGTGTAGGAGGAGAGCTTAAGGGCAGAAATATCAGTGTATTTTGGGTCTCTCATTGATTTCATGGAGCTCTAAAACCAAACATAATTAAAACAGCATTTCTTTTAGAAAAGCAAAACAAGATCCCCACCTAAAGAAACCCATTCGGGTAATCCATGTTTCTGATAGACTCGGCAGTACTCTTGCAGCGCCTACATGCCGACACATTATAATTTTTTCTCCGTAGTTAGACGTACTCTGTTGTTATTCAATCTGACTCCTTTGAAACTGCTGCCAATAGCCCAATTAAGCAGTTAGCTAAATGTATTAATGGCACATTGCTGTGTATTTGGCTCAAATGAGGTTTACAGGAAATGCATTTCCCAGATCACAAGGGCTCCAAAGGTGGAAACTGCTAGTGGCTTGGCTCTCCTTGGCCACAGCCACGGGCTCCAGACCAGCCATCCCTAAGAAAGAGCCTCCAGATAAACCAAGATGCCAGAGTTAAAGCAAGGAGTTGGAGAACAGCCTCAGTTTCCCCAAGGGGAATAATCAGTCTTAGGGTCTGCTCAGGCAGCCATAACAAAATACTACAGATCAGGTAGCTCAAACAACAGGAACTTATTTTCTTACAATTCTGGAGGCTGGAAGTCCAAGGTCAAGGTGCCAGTAAATTCCGTTTCCGGTGAGGACTCTCCCTGGCTTGCAGGTGGCCATCTTCTTGCTGTGTCCTCAAGTGGCCTTTCCTCTCTGTGCACAAGGAAAGAGAGAGAGCTGCCTTGTGTCTCTTCCTCTTCTTACAAGGACACCAGTCCTATCAGATGAAGAGCCCACCCTGATGACCTCATTTATCTCCTTAAAGACCCTATCTCCAAATTCAGTTACATAGGGGGTTAGAACCTCAACATACGAATTTGGGGTGGTAGAGGACACAATTCAGTCCATAAAAGGATGGTTGAAGACAAATGGTTCAGAGATGACACCAATTGGAACGAATGAAAGAGCAAAAGTGATTTTGGTCATCTCTGCTTAGGAGGATGCATCCCTACAGGACTGGTAGGTATGGTGGTCAGAGGCAGCCCATGCTCAGACAACTAATGCTTATTGAGCACCTACTGTAAGCCAGACATTGAGCTGGGCACTGCAGCTACAGTGGTGAACAAGAGGTGCTTCCTGATCTTGGAGTCTAGTACATCCAAACCAAAGTTCAGGGTACCTGAGAACACGTCAGAGAGTCCCCAGTTCTGACTTGGAAAGCCCTAGAAGGCTTCTCCAAGGAAGCAACATTTAAGCAGAGATCCCAAAACTGCTCATGGATTTTCCAGGTGAAGGAAGTGGGGATGGAGGTAGAGGAGTGTTCCAGGCAGTAGGGCCAAGAATTTATGCAAAGACGTGAATTAAGAGAGCATGGCACGGAAAGTTCAATGTGTCTGGGACAAGATCCTTCCTTCCCAGCCCAACACCAGGACATCACAGGCTCCCATAGGTTGGCTGCCGGGCATGGCTAAGATTTTCACTGGCCCGAGGGTCGCTTCGAAGTGGGAAACTTATGATGCCCCCAGATGGTGGAGGCTCTGTCCACCAGGGTCCCTGAGCCAGGAAGAATTGAGCAGAGCCCCCAACAGGCCTATGAGGGACACGAAGCCCACAGGAGAAGGGAAGCTTTGCAGTTATAAGCCACCGAGGTGCAAATGCGGGCTCTCTGTTACCGCAGCATCACGGTCTGCCCCGGCTGATACGGTCAGGGATGCGGGTGAGACCGGGGTTGATACTTGCACAGGGCGAGCAAGGACTGAGACTTGGCAGCCCCTTCCCTTCTCCTTCCCACCCGCTGAGCCTGGCCACACAGACAGAGTTGCTGTGTGAGCCACAGCCACCTCCAGGCCCCTGACACTAAGGAAGACAGACAGGAAAAGACACCAACTGTCTTCATCTTCATTCCAGAAATTTCACTTGATTTCCCTGCAATGGGCCAGGGGAGCTCTCTCTCCTTCTCTTTATTCTATTCTGAGGATTCCTTATTCTCTCTGTGGAGCTTGCGTTTACTCTGAACCCTATCAGCCCCACTGAACAGCCATAAACCAGGAGCTGTTGGAAAGAGAGTCTGCAGAGAAGAAAGTCAAAGCCAGGTTCTCAGGCACAGAAGGGGCCTCTGAGCATGGAGCCCCCACGATGGTGCCGGCTCCTCCCCGCCAGCAGGCGCTCCAGGCGGTCCGGGCCCCTTCGGCAGCTAAATGTAGCAAACTCCATTTCCTGGGATCCACAGGGACCTCATTTCAGCAAATCTAAGATGCCATCGATTGTAGGGTGCATCTTTATGTACCACTAAGAAAGAAAAAACACTGCCAATTAAACCAAGACAGATGCTTTATTATCACTTAGAATTTTTATTTTATATGTATTGAAAGGGCTCTCTTAAACTTGTTTAGACATAGATTTTTTATCATAGATCACTACTGTGCATACATAAAATGGAAAATACCAGCAAAATAAATTGGCCAAGTGATCCTAAAACATCTTCCCATTCAGAATTCGACTCTTGTGAATCTTTTCAACTCAGAGTCATTGATGTTTGTGTTTTTCACACAGCAGCATCTTCCAGGACATCAAGAGTGTAAGTGATGCAACATTTCTTAAAAGAGCGTTCTACCATTGTCCCTGAGGTTTTATTTCAAGCAGACACTCATTCTTCAAGTTTTGATGCTGGTATTTTTTTTTAATCTTGCCAAAAGGTATAAGGCAAAGACAACGATCACACTACTAGCAGGCCAACAATGACTGTGAGGTGCCACTGATTACAAGATGAAACCTAATTCCGGAAATGGTAAAATGTGGGGGAGGAGGGGATGTGTCCTTGAATCAATGGAATCTGCACCCACCTTCCCTGATTCAGCTTCTCATGCAATACATTAAGAGTCTGTGGTCAGAAAGGTCTGAGTTCAAATCCTACCCACTCCACTTGCTAGCTGTGTGATGTATTATTAATCAAGGTAGGCTGGGATCTGCTGCAGTAACAAACAATCCCAAAATCTCAGTGGCTTAACACGATAAGACTTTATTTGTCATTGCTTCTTGGCCTTTTGGCTAAGATCAACTGTGGAGTTTGTCTTCATTCAGATCTGCTGCAGGTGGAGTGACTTGGCAACGCAGCTGTCCTCCATGTGCTGACTTCTTGAACTCGTGGGTCCACCACTTCAACAAGGCCTGGTCCTCCACCACCAGGGTGGGAGGACGGAGACTGGAAAATTACAGAAGGGCTCTTCTTGCTTCAGCCCGGAAGTGATGCCACTCACATTCCACTGCTCAGACTAGTCCCATGGCCCTGCCTAACTGCAAGGGGTGGAAAGATGCACTGTCCTGCACCCTCAGGAAGGGGAAAGGACCAAGACAGTCATGCTGATAGTGAAATCTAGCACGGTGACCTTAAGTAATTTGCTAAACCTCCCTGAGCCTCCATTTCTTGTAAAAAGGAGGGCTATGAATGTGCCTGTCTCATTGGGCTGCTGCGAAGGCCGATGCATGAGACGCATTTTGCACTGTGCTTGGCACATGGTAGGCACTCAATGAACACTGGCTGTGATGTATCGTAACCTCCTGAAGTCACGGAGAACACCCTGCTCCTTCCCACCTGGACATGCTTCCTCCCCAAGGAATCTCTTCTCTCATATGAAACAGCCCAGCTCCCCCATCTGCTTCTCAGGGTTTTCAGACCCCTCCTCATTTGCCCATTCAGTTCTCTCCCCAGAAGACACCCCCAGGAAACTGATCACTCCTCTCATTGTGCCTCTGTCTCTGACAGCCCTGAGTTCTGATCCCAGCTCCTCCAAACATTTGCTGTGTTCCCCTTGCCAGGTTCACAGCCCTCTCTGGGCCTCGGATTCCCTTAAAATAAACAGTCTCAGCAGAGCTCCGCACCGTGCATGTGCCTGAGGCCAGGAGGGAACATCAGCGAGTGAGTCTATGGCGAACTGGATAAAGCTCACACTCAGTCCAAAGGGAAGGCCACTCCTGCACACGCTAACCCACTGGAGCCAGATCCACATGGCTGGACCTTTTGGGTTTTCAAGAAAAGATGAAAATCCCCATTTTTCTGTGAAATCTGCCAGGTTTTTAATGTTAACTACTTCTTAGGAAAAACATTAATTCTACGCATGCCAAACAAAATGTATCAGTAGGGGCCGTCTGGCCAGTTTACAAGCGCTGGCTACACCTTGGGTCTATGAAAGCTGGAGGTAGGACATTTTCCTTTTCAATGAATGATCCCGGGCCCAAAGACCTTCTCGGGAGAGGAGACACCACACCTGGGAAGCAGTCTCACCCAGAAGGGCCGCTGGACAGCGGGAAGGGGGGCTGATCCTGGAGAGGGTGGGGCCAGATTTGGCTGGTTTGATCAAAAGCAAGTCCTAAGGGCAAAAACATCAGTGAATAAACCTCTGTTGGTGCCTACTCAGGCCAGGTTTGGGACACTCAGAGAAGAATCAGATCCAAGTCCTGCCGTCCGGGAACCCCCCACCCCCACCCCATCCCAAATAAGAGAAGACAGGCAAGAAAACGGGCAACTGCAAGGCAGGATGTGGGGATGCCCAAGAGGGCACACTGACTGCCCGGGGAGCGTGGCCAGGGAAGGGGGCATTGGCCCAGGCGCCAGGAGTGGGTGCTGTCCGGGCGCCTGTAACACACGGCGGGGGACCCCACATGCACAGCAGGGCCTGGGGTGTGAATGTGCCTGGAGTCTCCAAGATTCCCAGGGGAGTGGGTAGAGATGGGCCAGTGGGCAGAGTGTAAGTTAAGGCCCCGCTCCCCCAACTCACCCCCTTTGCCTGGCACTAGTTGGCATCAGTCCAAAACAGCCTTCCTGGCTGCCCGTTAGAATCAAAGAAGGGAGGCAAGGAGGGAAGGAAGGAAAGGAAGGGAGGAAGGAGGAGGGACAGATGGATGATGGATGGACGGACAGAAGAATGGATGGATGGTGGGTGGGCAGTTGAAAGAGTGAGAGGGAGGAATGAAAGAGGAGAAAGGTATAAAAGGAGGGAGGGGAAGGGAGAAAGGGGGAGAAACGAAGGAAGAAAGGAGGGGTGAATTAATGAATTAAGGGAGAGACGAAAGGGAGAGGGAAGACGGGGCGCGAGCTGCTGCGCTTGGCGGGCTCGGGTCCTGGGACAGGGCGCGAGGGCGGGTCCCGGGGCAGGTCCCTGGCGTCGCGCGCAGCGGAGCGGGCTGGGGCGGGAGCGGACGGCCAGCGGCGTCGGCGGGACCCTGCTGCCCCCTGGCGGCGGCTCGCGGCACTGCGGCGGCACCGGGCGCGGCCGGCCCCTCCCGGCCTTTCCCGTCCCCTCCCGGCCCCTCCCGACCCCTGCCCTGCCGCGCGCCGTCTGCGCACTCGCGCATCCCCGGCCGGCACCCGCAGGACGGGAGAGAGGGAGCGAGAGAAGCGCCTCCCGCAGCTCTTGCCTAAAAAGGTTTTCTCTTCCCTCCTCCGTGAAAAAGGATAATGAGGTGGGGGTGGGGAAGGAAATGGTTTAAGTTCATTTAAACGGTGTCTGCCGCGGGCAACAACCAAGAAAGGTCTTTGCATCTTTTTCAGAGGCACGGTCGGAGCGCTGAGGAAGCTCTTTGCTGCAGCCCAGCGGCCGCGCACAGCACCCGGGAAGCCGAGGAGGAGCTGCTTAGACGCGGCTCCCTCCTCGCCCCGCACCTTTCACGGGCGGCTCATTTCCTCAGCCGAAGCCACGAGGTCGGTGATACTTGTCCCCGCTCCGCAGGGAGGAACCGAGGCCCTCAGCAGTTAAGGGCACACAGCCCGGGCGTGGCCACGTCTGGGGAAAATTTTAAGCCCATCCGGAGCCCGCAGGCGCAGGGCTACCCACTGCTAAGAGTTAGTGCTGCCGTCTTCCCATCCTGCAGGAATGGGCGCCGAGACCCCAGAGGCTTGTTCGAGGCCACTTGTCTCCTGCCCCAGCCCTCCATGCCTCCCTCACACCTGGAACTCTCCCCTAAACTCCAGGAGCTGACCTCAGACCGCTGCCGCAGCTGGCGGGGGTGCTGGGAAGCAGCCTCCAAAGTGTCCCGAGGCTGCTGTCCCTGCCAGCGCCCCTGAGGACCGCAGCTGCGAGCAGGGGCCTGGGGTCGGGGAGGCCGAGAGGGCGCACAGTCCCTGCCCCCTGTCTCCTGCCCCCTCCTCCACGTAGGACGCACGGCGCTGACGCGTGGGGCTTCATTTCACCCCAATTCAACCGGTATTTACGGAGTATCTGCTAGACACCAGGCGCTGTGTTAGACAGTGAGCAGACAGTGGTGAATGTGGTACTTGGTGCTGAACACAGGCATTAAACAAGTCAACAGCGAATGCACACGATGGTTTGGATATGAATAGGTGCTGAGAAATAAAACAAGGCGATCGCATGCTAGGGAAGGTACCCTTATCACCGCTCTTATTTGAACCTCCTTTTACAGTTGCACCTATTGTGTCGTGGTGTATGTGCCTAGGTCTGCATCTGCCTCGCGTCCTGCCACGCCCAGGGCCTGGTGCCCAGCAGCATCTCAGGGAAAGCAGCAGAGTTGATCTGGTGCTTGCTGGATAACTGAACCCGCAGATGGCTGAGGAGTCTCCCTCGATGCATTTGAATTTGACACTGGTTCCGGGAAGGGATATTACAGTGATAGTCAAAGTACTCTGCTCCTTGCTCGGCATTTGTATGCCTCGTCTCCATCAATTTCTGCAGCCTTGAGGTAGATACTATTGCTAACCCATTTTACAGATGTGGAAACCAAGGTCACAGCTCTATTAAAGGAGAAGCAAGATTTGAACGGACAACCTGGTTTCAGCATCCACGCTTCTAAGCACTGCCCTCTACAGTCCACCTCCCAGTGGGTGTCACACTCAGTGGGAAGTGTTCTATGGAAGGAAGGAGCGATGGGTCTGTTACCTTGAGCAAGTCATTTCTCCTCTCTGAGCCTCCATCTCCTCAGGTCTGCAAAACAGGGGTGAAGTGGGATGCCTACCTTGGCTGAGTTGGTCATTTGAGGGATTAAATGAGATAATGCAAGTAACTTGCCCACCCAGCAAGAAGCCTGGAATTCAGGAATAGGCTGTTGAGTTAAAGAATGAATAAATGAATGAATGGGCCTTATAAATGTTAATCCCCTTCTTGGTCCCCAAATTCCTTAATAATAAAAAGAAAGAAAGAAAGAAAGAAAAAACTTCTGCTGGGCTCCTGCTCTGCCCACATTCCTGCATGCCACAGATGGCCATGAACTTCCCCCCAGGTAGTCCCAAACAACCCGCGTGCAGGTTGGTGATGGGCTTACATCCTGTCTCTAGAGCAGAGCTCATCGGGCAGTGCAAGCACCAGCTTGTGGCTGACGTTCAAAGTAAGAAACCCCTCCTGACTCCTTCTGCATAGGATGTTCCTGAGTCAGACAGACCCAGGTCCAAATCCGCACCTGCCACCTACTTGCTGTGTGACTTTGGGTGGATGGCTTAGCCTCGCTGATGCCTGAATACTTCGCCTATAAAGAAGACACCTGCCCCACAGGCTTGTCCTAAGGATCTCATCCAAACCCCCTTTCCCTGTGAAGCGGTGAGGGTGGGCAAAGGGGGCAAGTCCAGAGGGTGAAGGTTTCTCACAAACACAGCTGCCATCGTCACCACCTGAACAGCTTGGACAGCCTCCACATGGCCACGCCCCTCCTGACCCCACACTCTCTCCAGACAGCAGCCAGAGAGGCAAGTACAATTCCAGATCAGACCCCTCCCCAGCTTAAAGCCTCAGTGGCTTCTCACAGAACTCAGAATAAAATGCATACTGCTGCCTCCGCTTACCCTGCTGTGCCGGGTGGTCCCCGTTTCTCCCTCAAGCTCCCTCCCCAGCCTTCTGCACCCTGTCCAGTGCTCAGACCTGACCTGCATCTAGATGCTGACCTGCAGGGATTGCATCGACCTTTACCCTCTGCCCTCTCGCTTCTGGTTGGGCTCAACCAATAGCAGGTGACAGCAGGTGATCAGTGGGTGGGTGGGGAGAGAGGTGAGGGCATTACTCCCAGCTTCCTCTCTGCTGGGCCATGGGTGGCAGTAGCTGGGTCTCTTGGATGAAAGCTGGGGGCCACCTCCTGCAGCTACAACTCTGCCTGGTTCCCTGGCCCCTTTAGGACTAAGGGCGGTAGCAAGTGCCCCGCCAATGCTGGTCCCAGGGACATCATCACTCCTTATTAGTTTCCTCCAACCTCATCCACACCTCTGTGAAAAGTCCTTTCATTAAACGTTCATCAACTACCCACACCCCTTGAGTGTGTGTCTGTTTCCTGCCTGGACAGCGAATGACACTAAGACCCTGGGGATCTAGCCCCCGCCTAGCACTAGCACCCATCCCCTTCACGCAGCTCTCCCCGCTCCTTCACAATTAAATTAATTAATACATCCATCACCACTCATGCTGTGCTGTACCTTAGATCCCCAGAACTTGTTCACTTTGTAACTGAATGTTCGTGTTCTTGGACGAAGATCACATCGCCCCATGTCACCCACCCCCATTCCCTGGTAACTACTGTTCTACTCTCTACTTCTATGAATTCAACTTTTTAAGATTCCACACATAAATGAGATCATATATTATTTGTCTTTCTGTGTCTGACATTTCATTTTACATAGTGTCCTGCAGGTTCATCCATGTCTCAAATAGCAGAGTTTCCTCTTTTTAGGGCTGAATAATATTCTATTGTGTATATATCCATCCACTGATGGACACTTAGATTGTGTCCATATTTTGGCTACAGTGAATAGTGCTGCAACAAACATGGGTGCAGATATCTCTTCAACATACTGATTTCACATCCTTTGGATATATACCCAGAAGTGGAATTGCTGGATCATACAGTAGTTGTATTTTGAAATTTTTGAGGAGCATTCATACTGTTTGCCATAATGGCTATACTATTAATAATTTACATTCCCGCCAACTGTGTACAAGGGTTCACGTCTCTCCACACCCTTGCCGGCACTTGCCAACTCTTGCTTTTCGGATAACAGCCATCCTATCACGTGTAAGGTGAGATCTCACTGTAGTTTTATTTTCATTTCTCTGATGATTAGTGACGTTCAGCACCTTTTCATACACCTGTCGACCATTTGTTTGTCTTCTTTGGAAAAATGTTTGTGTGTGTCCTTTGCCCATTTTTTAATCGTGTTATTTGAGTTTGGGGGTTTTTTTTTTATTTTATAAATTTAAGGGGTCCAAGTGCAGTTTTGTTACATGGATATATTGCATAGTGGTGAATTTTGGGCTTTTAGTGTAGTAACCATCACCCAAATAGTGTACACTGTACCCACTAAGTAATTTCTCATCCCGCAACCCCCGCCCCCTTCTGAGGCTCCACTGACTATTATTCTACACCCTGTGTCCATGTGTGCACATGACTTAGCTCCCACTTATAAGTGAGAGGGTTTGGGAGTTTTTGTTGTTTTGTTTTTTGGTTTTGTTTGTTTTTCCTACTGAGTTATGTGAATTCCTTATATATTTTGAATATTAACCCCTTATGAGATACATGCTTACAAATATTTTCCCCCATTGTGTAGGTTGCCTTTTCACTTTGTTGACTTCTTCCTTTGCTGTACACAAGCTTTTTAGTGTGATCTAGTCCCACTTGTTCATTTTCGCTTTTGTTGCCTCTGCTTTTGGTGTCATGCCCAAAAAATCATTGCCAAAACCAACGTTAAGGAGTTTTTCCCCTGTGTTTTCTCCAAGGAGTTTTACAGTTTCAGATCTTACATTTAAGTCTTTAATCCATTTTGGGTTAATTATTATATATGGTGTTAGCCAAGGATCTAATTAATTTCATTCTTTTGCATGTGAATATCCAGTTTTCTCATCTGTGTTCATCAGGGACATTGGCCTGTAATTTTCTTTTCTTACAGAATCCTTATCCCAGCTGACTTCTTCTCAGAAACTGACAAGTTTATGCTAAAATTCATATGGAAATTCAAAGGACCCAGAATACAATCTTAAAAGTTTTTTAAAAAGAAAAAGTTGAAGAACACATATTTCCCAATTTCGAAATTTACTACAAAACTATAGTGATCAAGACAGAATGGTATTGGCATATCTTCAATGGAATAGAATTAAAGTCCAAAAATAAACTCATATATCTACGGTCAATTGGTTTTTTTTTTTAGCAAGGCTCTATTCAATAGGAAAAGAACAGTTTTTCGACAATTGGTACTGAGACAACTGGATATCCACATGTAAAAGAATGAATGAAGTTGAACCCCTATCTCATGCCATATGAAAATTACTCAATACGGGCCAAAGGTCTAAATTTAAGAGCTAAAACTATCAAACTCTTAGAAGAAAACATCAGAGAAAATCTTCGTGACCTTAGATTTGGACCTTAGAT